>NC_056687.1:63285833-63605625 GCF_018350215.1 Panthera leo
GTTCAGAGTAATTAAATGACTTGCCTAACTAATCCAAAGCCTAAATAAAAAGATATAATATGAACCCAAATATCCTGATTTCAACTCTGAAGATGGACATAGACCTACACACACAAAATGAGCTGAAAAATAGACTAAAGAAAATTACTTGACCTGTATTTGATTTAAAAAACAAACATAAAATGCTTTGTATAAAGACCTAGGGTTGTTCTCAAGTCAATGTTCCATGGTCTTTTTAAGTGAGTTTCTCAAATCACTAGCAGAGTATCAATTCTGATTTTCTAAAGTCCCCAAGGATCTCTAAGACTAACTTCTCAATAAATGCTTTCTAGGTTGTTGAAATACCGTGCTCTTTCTTTCACCTCTTCTGCATTACTTTCCTTACTTAATGTCCTCTTTAGTTTACTGACAATGCTTGTTCTCCTGCAGGGAATGCATGGAGATCTTAAATAACACCACAGACCCTACAGGTAGACAAGCACAAGCACAGTGCAATGGTTTTCTCTGGCATTATTTAATGTAATAATGTAGCTTTTAATAGTCATCTCCATTTTCACTTCATTTGAAGCTGAAGCTATTATTTTCAAATTTCTCAGACGCTTTTCTGGCTCCATTTGTCTTCCATCTTCTGTTATCAACAATAGTCAAAGATCCACTGTATACAACACTGGCCTGTTTTCCGACTTCCCTTAAATCATAACAATCTCCTATAAAGGCCTCCTCTTTCATGACAAAGGGCTGATGCTCCAGAGAGACTCCCTTCTACTAGACAGGTTAAGATTATGTGAAAAGAAAAGGTGGGTTGGAAATGAGTTTGGAGAATGAAAATGTGCAGAAAAAAATAGAAGAGATAAGTTTTCTATAGTTTAGGTCAAGAAAAAAACATCCATGACAGGGCGCCTGGATGGCTCAGTCAGTTAAACGTCCAACTTTGTCTCAGGTCATGACCTCACAGTTCATGGGTCCAAGCCCCGCGGCAGGCTCTGTGCTGACAGCTCAGAGCCTGTTTAAGATTCTCTCTCTCTCTCTCTCTCTCTCTCTCTCTCTCTCTCTCTCTGCCCCTCCCCCACTCATGCTCTGTCAGTCTCTCTCAAAAATAAATAAAAGTATTTTTTTAAAAAAAGCCATGACTGTGACAAATGATGTTTGTGTAAGAAAATAATTACAAAGAAATGTGCATCATTAAAGGAATTTAATATTTTGAAATGGAATTGATGTTTGGAAAATGAAGCTATGCTTAAAGAATACCAATTGCAAACAGTATAAAATTGAATAATTTTCACTAGAAAGAGGTTTCGTGATCTTTTAACAAAATACCTTGGAATCAGTTTTAACGGAAAAATTTGAAAAGTAGGTAGCATTTCATGAACTCTGGCTTGAGTTCTCATAAATGTCTCTTGTGAATGATGTCCTCCGTGCGCTACATGGCAGATCCCTCTGGCTTGGTGCGGTCAAAATACTCAGAGGATGTCTTCAATTTGGCAGTAAGTGGAACTCACCATCTCCTTCTCAGACCCTGAGCTCTCACTGCCTATGCATGCTTCTTCCAGACAGACAATGGGATCAGAGTTATTAGTACCAACAGGAGCTCAGAACAGTGCTCTGATAAAATTTTGAGACTGGGGGGAGGGCAGAAAAGATGAGGAGAAAGGCCCTGGGAATCCCATTCCAGTTCCACTGAAACCCTAATGAGGGATTCTAGAAGCTAACGCATTTAAGATCTCTACCAATCAGCCAGGGGATAAAATTCAGCCAGTATTTTATTTTCCAGTTTATTTCTTCAGGGAAAATACCTAGAAACTGTTTTGAGGGTGAGCTTTTATACATCTGAAGGACACAATTTGATTATGAACAGGCAGGAACTTGTGAAATATCAATTTTCATTATACCTGTCTCTGGAACACCTACCAAGGATCTTATAAAACTTCACAAAACATTATCTAACTCAACTATTAGTCATCTGGCATTTCAATCTTTCAAGTCAATGTTTCTCAGGGAAGGCTAATAAGGATTTCATTAAGCCTATAAAAACAAATTCCTTTCCAATTTCTTCCTTTAGCCACTTAGCCAACTTCTATCATCTTGTACAAACACACACACACACACACACACACACACACACACACTCCACTCTTCATTTATGTTCCATGTTCCTCAACTATAAAATGTAAATAATAACTATGTGGCTGCAGGATTAGTGGAGAAGTATGTGTTGAGAGCTCCATGGAAGTAGGATGGACTTCCCACTCTAAATTTGGTTTGGATGGCAAGACAGATGATACCACATATACAGCAAGGAGCATGAAACGGTTTAGTCCTCACATAATGTGCTGTTCTGGAGGCAACAGAACAGGCTCCTAACCAGGTACAAAAACGGCTTCAGAGAACAGAGGGTTTGGGAATGGGGTAAAGGTGAAGGTTCCCTTCCCTCTCACAGGCTAAGCCTTGCATGGTTTGAATAGCCTGCTGGTGTCAAAGGAGGGAGCACCTAAGGCTTTCCTAACAGCTTGCCCTGATGTGAGACAGAGGGTATAGGGGAGTGGTGGGGCTTGAAAACTATTTGCAATCAGACTTCGAAAATACAGTCAGACTACTGAAGCATATAAAGAATTTAGCATAGTACACCTGGTAGATGTTCAGGAAGTGCTAGCTCTTGTTATCTTTGTTCTTAACACAATTACTATGCCCATGTGTATGCTTCCTGCTGCCTGGCTGACATGATGAGAAAATGATTTTAGGACATGGATCTAAAAGGAAATCAGTATGAATAGGACATCATTTGAAAGACTGGTAGTGTGACCCAAATATTACACCACAGTAGCAGCTCAGAGTGTTACATTTAACATCATAAGTACAAAGTATAGCAGACTTGGATTCACTACACCTGAGTTTAAATCTCAGCTCTGTTCCTTAAAAGCTGTGTGATTCTCAACAGTGGCTTACATGCTCTCAAACTTATCAGCTCAATGCAAGTGATACCATCAATTCTACTGGATTGTTATGAACAATAACAGGAAGCTAATACAAGTGTCAGCATGTAGCAAATTCCCCAGTACTTCTTATATGCTCAGTGAACAACAATTGAATAGGATTCTGAATATAGCCTACCTAGCCATTTAATTTCTCTGAAGCTAATTCTCTATATTAAAATGTAAAGATTGTAATGCTTACCTTACCTATCATACAGGAGTGTGATAAGAATTAAAATAAACAGATGATATATCTGATGGTACTTTCTAAATGGGAATATGTGTATTAATGTAAGACATCACTATTAAACACATCACCCATCACATAGCATTAAAAAGAAACTACTCTAGAAAAAGTGCTAGAATTGTGACAGCATTCCAACACAGACAGACCTTTCTGTCATGTCCCCTACTTCAGTGAAGCATTCTTACATTAGGATACCTTTACTTTTTTTTTTGATGTTTATTTTTGAGAGGGAGAGAGGGAGACAAAGAATCCAAAGCAGGCTCCACACCGTCAGGGTGAAGTCCGACACTGGGAACCATGAGATCATGACCTGAACTGAAGTCGGAGACTTAACCTACTGAGCCACCCAGGTGCCCCTCACGTTACCTTTTCTAATTATATTACACTTACACATTCTCCAAAGTCCTGGAAATTTCAAACAGGGCTGAGTAAGACTGTCTGGGGGTCCCAGATATTTACTCCCTCTCAGACAACAGTCCCCATCTGTTGGTTCCAGTAGACATTTGGGATAATCTGCTGTGAGTAACCATCTATTTTAGATCTTGACTTCAGAAAACAGAAACAAAAGATTGAAAACTCACTCATCTTTCAATCAAAGGGAATGACTGAATAAGAAGGAAGAGTTGTATGGAAAAGCAGGAAAGACAGGGAAACAAGGACATAAGCGGACAAGAGTTAGAAAGGCAGTTTTGGAAAACAAATAAAAATGGTGAACAGAACTGAGAAACATCTATCACACTGGAAGGATTCTTTCTAAGACATCGAGGTTATTAGTCAAACTCTGAGGGGCCACAATACAGCCACTTCCTCTTTCTTTCCTTTCCCTTGCCTTCATGCCTACCCAACACGCAAGCTTCATTACAGAGATACTCATGCCATATATGGACTGCTTTCTAGAACCCCAGCTCTAATCTTTATCATAGGGCCATTGAATCTGATGGAAGCAACCTACACATGGTACCCTGTTATGTACTCTGCCCATGTTCTCCTCAACAACTGTGGTGGTTAGTGTTCTTGAGGGATGAGAAACACAGTGGGAAGCTATCACATCTTCACTGTTGCCTCATAAAGTCAGAGAATCTTTACTTTGCTGGGAATTTTCATATTTCTCCTTTCTCACTATGACAACTGGTGTATTCAGCCAGGCATCCTGGCAGTCACACACTTGGTGATCCAAAGAAAATTTTAGGTTCTTAAGTAACTACTTGGAATATACACCATTATAGTCAATTGTAAGAGGCAGATGCACTTATTCATACTCATTCAATCTTAGTATTTGGAAAATCCATAAGGTGTATCATATAACATGGAAACTTAGTACCAAAACCCTTGTCAACACACAATGCCTTAAAACTTAACTCGCCAGGTTATATTTTTATTGAAGTATCAACCACATACTGGTATTTTGTATTCAATGTTTTGTGTTATCTTATAAAAAGTTAATTTTGAGAATGCCTTAATTATTTGGATACATCCTGCTTTCTGAAATGGAGAAATTTCTTCGAGGGATAAAACAACATTTTGCTTCTGTATTTCCCCCAAAACACAAGTCATAGTTTCAGTGAATAGTAGGTACTCAAGAAATAATGTCATTAGACTAATTAAATGTCTGACTGAAGAGCTTTTTTTTACGGTTTTTAGAAGTTGCCTAGCATTCACATTACAACAAGGGCTTGTCCTTCTGTAAATTATTGATTTAGAACTACAATTTACAACAGTAGAGCTCACCTGCCAAAACAGCTTCAAATTAAATAGTAACTTTTGTTGCGGTATTTTGGAACCACATCTGGGAAACTCAACTGACACCGGCATGGAGTAGAAATGGTTTCAACAAGGCAAGAAAAGGCATACTGACTGACGGGAGCGTGCTCTGTTGCCTTGACAAACAAGTAAGAATTCAGCCTCAATCTGTTGGAGTCTCAAGGCTCACAAACCTGCCAGATTGCCATCTTTGTGCTGAATGCAAAATAATCACAGTGGCTAGAAATGATAAATTGTGGATGGCTGGGGTGGGAAGCAACACATTTAATCAATCTCTCCTTTTCACTCTTCAGGTTCTAACCATGAAAACTGCATTCCTGCTAGGAGAGAATAGTTTCCATTCTCAACTTCTGGAGGTAAGAGTGTCTCATTCCCCTATCCCTGAGTAATCTTACCCTGGCGTTTTCTCCACAATCTAGATTAGGTTTAGCTTGTTGATGACATTAATTTAATAGGTTTCAGTGACTGCCAAGCGTCTATAAAGTACTACTTTTTTAGCTCTTTAATTTATGAGACCTTTCCCAGTCTGGCTTCCCCATCATCTTCATTGCTGCCATCTAAAGTATCAATGCTTTACTAAGTTTTCACAGTGCGTCAGGTCCTGTGCTTAGGATCTTTTCCTGTAGGGTTGCTCTGGAGATAAATGAAAAAGGCATTAAATGTATGAAGCACAATATAAATTCAAGTATTCAAGGTTTTATTCCTGGAAAAGTAGACTCATTTTTAATTCTATCATTTAATGTGTCAAATCAAACAGCTATGATTTAATCATCATTTTTGAATAGTTACTTTTCCTCTTACATTTATCATTACATAAAGGACAAAGGAATAAATCTCATATAAAAGTTAATCATAAAAATATTCAAATGATCACAGTTTCAGTTTGGTTTTGTTCTCTTTCTATTACTCTCATCTTATACTTTCTTTCCTCTTTCCCTCCCTCTAAACACACACACACACACACACACACACACACAATCTGTTGTCTTCTAATTGGTCATACAAAGGTTCATCACTGTTATATTAGGATTCAATATGCACAAAATGAACCTAAACTTTCTTGAAAAAAAATCTCAAACTCTTTCTATTTCGCTATGACTGCTGACTCTCACGATATACTTCAAGCTATTACTCGGGTGTACTATGGTGTACTACAGGCCTGGACCAGGGTACACTCCCAAAGTATATTACCTCCTTCTGGGACCACATTTGGAGTAATATGGAACAAAATCCTTCAATCCAGATTGTTATTGCTCATTTGTGCACAGGCCTCTACTCTCCTCCCAGAGATCAACCTATTCCTGAGCTCACTCAGGAACTTAGGGATTTTGAAGGCACAGTTGCTATTTTTTGCACCATAATTTAATCGACTCATACAATGATTGCTGCTTGACACATTTACAGCTTATCTTTGCCCATTTTTCTAATGATGTCTACGTAGAATGCACAAGACTTTTTAATGGTAGGTTATTCAGAATAGGTCTCCTAGAAAGTCATTTTTTTTTCTTTTGTAGGCAATTCTGGACTCCTTTCTTTTCCAGAACTCTGTTTCAAATATTTATCTTGTAATTCATTTTTTTTTCCTCATTTTCTATTTATCCTCATATATCCCTATTGTCTCTCATGGTTATTTTAAATGTTTATTTATTATTTTTGAGAGAGAGAGAGAGAGAGAGAGAGAGCGCGCACGAGCACACAAGTGGAGGAGGGGCCAAAAGAGAATGAGAGAATCACAAGCAGGCTCTGTGCCATAAGAGCAGAGTCTGATGCAGGCCTCAATCTTATGAACTGCAATATCAAGACCTGATCCAAAATCAAGAGTCAGTCATTCAACAGATTGAGCCACCCAGGCACCCCTCTCATGTTTTTATTTTATATCTACCACAAACAGAAATAATTTCTTTAAAAAGCATGTTAGTTTTCTCTCTCAAAATAATAGATGCTTATTTATTACAGAATTGCAGAAGTATACAATTGGAAGAGGCATCAAGGTACTCAGATACATTCTGATTAATTATGGCTGAAAGTAGTAGGTGGGAATATATTAGTATTATTCAAGCTGGCTGCCACAATTTTTTCAACCCATGGTATACAGCTGGCATTTCTGAGGGTTGGGGACACAAGTACAGGAGTGGAAGCAATCTCCTACTCCTTTTAGGACCTTTGCTACAGAGAATAAAAAGCTAACCTCATACCTAGAAATCTCAATGTTTAAAGAAAAGCACTGTTTTATACTACAAAGCTGTAGGAATCAAAACAATATGGTACTGGCATAAAAATACATACACGATAAAACAGATTACAGAGCCTAGAAATAATCAATCCCATGATTATATGGTTTATTAATCTATAGCCACAGAGGTAAGAATATACAATGGGAAAAAGAGAGTCTCTTCAGTAAATGGTGCTGGGAAAACTAGACAGTTACATGCAAATGAATGAAACTGGATCCTTCCTTACACTATACACAAAAATATACTAAAAATGGATTACAGATAGAAATGTAAGACCTGAAACCATATAATTCCTTGATGAAAACATAGGCAGTAATTTCTTTGAAACCAGCCTTAGCAAAATTTTTCTAGAGTGTCTTCTTTGCGAGGGAAGGAAAAGCAAAAATAAACTACTGGGACCACACCAAATTAAAAAGTTTTGTACAAGGGAAACCATCAACAAAATGAAAAAGCAAGCTATGGAATGGGAGAAGATATTTGAAAATCATATCTCTGATAAAGGGTTGATAGTCAAAAATATAAATAACTCATAAAACTAACTCAACACACACACAAAAATAAATAATCCAATTAAAATGGGGAGAGAACCTGAATAGACAGTTTTCTAAATAAGGCATACAGATGGCCAACAGACATATTAAAAGATGTTCAACATCACAAATCTCAGGGAAATGCAATAAAAAAACACAAAGAGCTATCACTGTACACCTATCAGAATGGCTAGAATCAAAAAGACAAAAATAACAAGTCTGGGCAGATATGGAGAAAAAGGAACCTTCATGCGCTATTGGTGGGAATGCAAACAGGTACAGCCACTGTGGAAAACAGTATGGAAGTTTGTCAAAAAATTAAAAATAAAAATACGATATGATCCAGTAATTCCACTACTATTACCCAAAGAAAACCACTAATTTGAAAAAAATATATATGTACCCATATGTTGACTGCAGCATTATTTACAATAGACTGAATATGGAAGCCACCCAAGTATCCATCAAAAGATGAATGGATACAGAAGGGGCATGTGTCTGTGTGTGTGTATGTGTGTGTATAGACATATACATACACAACAATGGAATATTACCAAACCATAAAAAAGAATGAGATCTTGGTATTTGCAGCAACATGGATGGACCATGAAGGCATTATGCTAGGTGAAATAACTCAGACAGAGAAAGACAAACACCATATGATTTTACTTACATGTGGAATCTAAAAAATCAAATGAATGAATAAACAAACAAAAAGCAGACACCTACCCATAAATACAGAAAACAAACTAATGGTTGTCAGAGGGGAAAGGGTGGGAGGATGGGAAAAATGGGTGAAGGGCAGTGGAAGATACACGTCTCCAGTTATGGAATGAATTCGTCATGGGGATAAAAGTCACAACATCGGGAATATAGTCAACAGTATTGTAATAGGGGTGTATGGTGACTCATGATAGCTACACCTGTAGTAAGCATAGCATAGTATATATTTGACTAATTACTGTGCTGTACATTTGACACTAATGGAACACTGTCTGTTAACTATATTTCAATAAGAGAAAAAAAAAAGAAAATCATCTTTCTGTGATTAAAAATATGGAGTCCTGAGTTGACTATAGTTTCCATCTTATTTTAAGAAGTTTTAAGATAATTATTCAAATATCTCTCTCGGTAGTCTGTTTGCTATTGTAATCACTTTTGTATCAATGAGGCTATAGGTCTAACAGCCTACAGATACATAGCACAATTGATCTGCATACTCTTCATAGCTATCATTTTTTTTTAAGTGGACTAGGCATTATCCAGTCTTCTTTTTCTCAGGAAAACGTTTCCACTTTTTACAATTATTCCTTATTCCTCTACTTTTTTTTTTCAAATCGTGATCTGCAGGAGCTATCTACATTCTAAAGATCCTGTTGTTTGAAATGAAGCAAAGATGAACTTGGGATATATGTACATTCCTACTGCAGCTTCCCCTGAACTCTACATTCCATTGTATAATTCTGTGGCTATAAATAAGGAGAAGCAACCCTCAGTATGAAGTTGTTATTATTGTTGAATTTTATAGTTCAGTCAATCTCACACTTCTCTCTGAAAGCGACCAACAACAATAAGCTAATCAACATCAGGACAAATTTGACCAAGGATTCACCATCTCCTATCTGGTCTTAACTGTAAGGATTGTATGGCCAAAGTATAACTATCATTGCCTATATCCTAAAGATAAAATAAATCTTTAAGTGATAAAAAATTAAATATTTTCTTTTGCCCATAAATTCAATGTAATTTTTTACAGCAGGGAATGGAAATTTCATAACAAAATGTAGGAAAGCTAAGCAGTGAACAGAGAAACTTGTCAAAACATTTCAGGATATTCAGCTAAAGCTACAACGTATAATCAGTCTGATGAAGAAGAGGGAGGAGTTATAGAAGTTATACTACCAAACTCTGCATTTTTGAGATTTGCCATAGTTAAGGAGTTTATCAGTCCGGAGCCTGGGTTAAAAAAAAAATACAGGGGTGTCTGGGTGGCTCAGTCAGTTGAGTATCCAACTCTTGATTTTGGTTCAGGTCATGATTCCAGGGTCTTGGGATCAAGCCCCACGTCGGGCTCCATGATAAACGTGGAGCCTGCTTAAGAGTCTCTCTGTCTCTCCCTCTGCCTCTCTCCCCTGCTTTCCCTCTTTCTCTTTTCTCTCTCTCTCTAAAAACATACAAACAAACAAAAAACCAAAAACATGACTTGATGCTTATATCTGCAATTCTGGTCATTATCACCCAGCGCCTTAATGTCACCAAGCCACTATACTTAGCAATAATCTTCAGATTTTCAGATACTTCTAGACACATATGGAAATCAGCACAAAGACAAAATATGGACTAAATACATATTATTGCCGCCATTCATTCCACACACACATACACTAAACATCTTCCATGTATGGGAATTATTTATTTTGTGAAACTGTGGCAGTCCCAAAGCATGTTTGCATCCACTGTCATTTGTAGATAGGAAGTCATACTGTGGCTGTTCATATGTCTGTCTTCCTATGAGAGGGTATTCTCCTTGAGGACCAAGGACAACTCTCTTCATTTCATTTCCCCACTTGCAACAAACACACTGGATGGCTGATTGCTAACTAAACAAATGGCTTAAACAGAACCAGAAATGCCTTGCAAGTATGAATTGCCTATGATCCTGAGTGAAGTCTTCTAACTCTTTGTGCATGGTGATGTGTCCTTCTTTGTGATATGCTAAGCAAGATGGATTAAGAGGCAGGCATGTTTGTGGTGCTAAGGATTCAACTTTGACACCACATTTCCTTTAGAAGTTTATGATCCAGTAAGTTGAACGGATCTTCAAAATACATATGATCTGAACAGAAATCCATTTCATGTCTGAATATTTTTTCACTTTGTATTTACTTCTACAACCTAAGCTTTTTCACCTATATGGTAACATTCTTAAATGGGGTCATTTTACACGGGTAACTTCGATCTCTGTTGATTAATTAGCTTTCCTGACTCAGAGGCAAGGAAAATAAACTAATGACAGAGATCTTTGTATACCAACTTTCACCTTAGAAATTATAGTTTCCAAATACTCACAAGTGAAAATACCATAAAATTTAATGACTTAATTAAGCCAGTGGTAAAAAGCAATACATCTGGGAGGGTATTAGTTACAAGAGAAGGGGAATTATATGTTTTTCAGCAAGGTGGTCTAGAAAGAATCAGTCTGTGGAACCTAAACAACTAGATTCAAAATCTGATTCTTGCCTTTAATGGAATTTTGCTGTGGCTTACTCTTTCCGCATGTTAATCTTCTCATACAAAATGGCGACCATATTACATTTTCAAAGGAATGTTGGGAGACTTTGTAAATCACCTGGCATCATGCTGGTTTCCTTCCTCTCCACCTCAACTAACATGAGAGACAGATTGATAGAACTTTGTGGGGTCAACAATCATTATAATAATAAATACTGCCATGCAGCAGTGAGCCATAAAAACCATAAACTGAGCTCTTCTGCCTAATGAATCTCTAACTTTATGGAGTACCACTTACTTTTAACATTTCTGAGTAAGCAATTAAAAATATCAATTTTAAATGAATGAAGACATGATTATCTCCACATATATTTAGGGCAATGTTACCTAGCCAAATGTCATTCATATTTTTTTTAGTCTTTTGAAAGAATAACACATTTGCTTGCAAAGCAAAAGATGCTATGACTTACCAACAAGATCTGGCTGTCTTTTGCATGTTATTTGTTGTTATGGCAAGGAATGTTATAAGAGTGACAAGAAAAGATAACATGGAAACATGAATAAAGAAATAAAGCCAGTTGTTATGGAAACTGATTCTCCTAGAATAAGGAGTTGAATGGGCTCTCTCCTCAATGCCTTCTCTTTAGTTCCCAATTTTGAGTTGAAGAACACACGTGTCTTTAGGCAATCACAAGGGTTATTAAAAACCTTCTATGGCATATATGTGTTTTAATCTCTATAATTCTTTCATATGCTTTCGTATTTTGAGTGATGCCTACATTGTGGATGTATTGTTCTATTACCTAAGCCTTTTTGGTTGAATTCTTTACAATGGAGATGATTGCTATTGCTGATCAGTCTTAGCTTTTCTATTCTAGCAGAGAATGTGTCTCGGAGTTCCAGCATTGAACACTGGAGGAATGGAGTAATGATTAGTGATTAGTGTAGTGCATCAACAAAAGGTAGAATTCTGCTAGGCAGCTGGTGTGGGTCACAAGGAGTCAAGGGAAAGCTATGGTAGAATAATCGGATAATGTATCTCTGAAACCAGGTTATAAGATTGAGAAAGCATGGCTTTTACTTTCTAGGTTCCCACAGTATCTGAGATGTCTACAAGGAAGTATTAGGAACTAGGGTCAAAGAGTTAATGCTTCACAGTTCCTTGGACACTACATATAGGGAGTGTGGAAATAGCCCATGATTGCAGTGACCCCAAGAGTGGCAGGGGTTGCATTTAATTTTATGTAGTGACATTGGACCCTGGATTTAAAGGACCTTGCTGAACTCTGAACGGGCCCTCTTCCCTGTCTGTATTCCATGGTGGCAGCAGCTATTCCGTATTAATGGGAAAACGGAGCCCTGAACTCAGATGGGGTTAGAAACTGAACCTCTGTTTATTTATTTCTTATCAGAGGCCCTTACAAAATTTATGCCAGCACACAGAGACAAGAGATATGAGACAGGCTTGACTTCCTACTGTGTAAATGGAGCCCAAAGAACCCAAATGGAAGCAATCTAAGGGAGGTTCTTCTACTTGTAACTCACATCGTACAAGGGGAGGGAGTAGGCTGCTTTAAGAAAGCAAAGGCCACCTCCTCTAAGGATGGCTTCAGAGGATGCCAACCCTTCCTGTTCTCCCACCATCCACAGAGGGCATCATTCTGAGAGTCCTCGTTGCCCTCCCATCACTATGGGGGTCACTTGCTAGTACCCAACCAAGCTGGATGTGTTGCAGATAAAGGGAATGGTTAAATTTGGTCAAATATATATCAGAAATAACCTGTTTTCTCTCAATATGACTGCTTCTAGGTTATCTGCTTAACAAAGCTCCCACCCCTCTCTGAGTCTAGGGATCAAATCTTTCTGTGATTTATTTCAACAAGCTTTTCTGGCAGCACCTTTATATAATGTTATGAATCAAATGGACAATCAATAAATATTGGATGATGATGGATAAAGTTTAAGCCACAGAGTAAAGACTGTACTGCTGAGCTGAAAGAGGTCAGTTTTTATCTGGCACAATAAATAATAATTTCATTTTATGTACAGATTTCGGATGATCAAGATCATTCAACAGCAGAGTATAATCGAAACAAAATTCCCTCAGTGCCCCCTGACCACCCGTGAACTTTCAAATGTATCATACGGTTCAATATGACTACCATAAATAGGTAATAAAATTGTGACCTTTGGCCTTCCATGACTATTCATTTTAGCTATTTCATTACTCCAGAAGACACATCCTTGGGTACGTGCGAATGCAGGTGGGCAACTATCCTCTTGCATTTTCTAGCAGTCCTTTGCAATCAGTGGTCCTGTCAGACCCAATGTTTCAGTCTCATAACTGTAATTGGATTGTCTGACTTCCTATTCAATTGGTACATGATTCTTCTTATTTTTCTTTTTTAAAAAATCAATAAATGGTTTGTGGCACCTTTAGTAGAGAGAAATCAGGTTTTGCCATATTATGAAGTTGGCATTTTCAACATTTATCCCAAATAACACCATTGGGTCTGTCAGACCCAATGCATGGGCTTTGAATTAATTGGACTGTCTGGTCCCAGGGATGTACAATAATGTGAACACATTTCACGGTGGAAATCAAAGAGCTATATCACAACTTCCTTGAACTGTAATGTCTTGAATTCTACCTTATGAATAGAAACAACTTTTCCTTTTCTTTTCCTCCATCTGTGAACCCTTCAACTCATATGAGGTTAGAGAAGAACAAATAACGTTATGTTTAAGCCTCAGATTGATGTTCAAACTACTCAAGCACTATTAATATGAATGTGTATATGCATATATAAATGTGTATATGTATATATAAAGTCTATATGTTTACATACCGATATTGACTTCATACACACACATTCACACATGCATACATGACATGAAAACTTTGATCAGTGGATAGTTCCATTTTTAAGGGTAAATCATATTTCATGTAATTCTACAAATACATCTTGGCTCCATGTAACTTTGTTAAGAGATAAAAATGCAAAGATGAGTAAGACAGAATAAGTGCCACCGTAAGTCCTGAAAGGAAACAGAAATTTTCTGCAAAATAATCCATAAGTTCATACCTCTTAGCTTTTGGTTGATAACTTGGTTCTTTTTAGGATCAGGTTTGCACCACTGGTTCTGTATTGACTTGAACAAAAATACATTTCAAAATAATATAGAGCATTAACTAAAGACTTGGGGCTACCTGCTAAAAATCAGACTCATTCCACATTTCAATGCCATCTGCAAGTATTCATTCTGTAGGAGGTAGAAGTTTTTCCACTAGATAGAGATCATTATCAAGTGTTTCCATCTTCCTTTGAAGCACTGACTATTAACTGCTGTTGGCAGCAGGATTCTAGAGTGAGTGGGCCATTGGTTTGTTTTGGTAGAACAGTTCCTGAGTTTTAATGGGCATAAACTGCTCAGAAGGAAAAAGAAAAAAAAAAAACACTATTGGAAACAAACTTTAATATTTTGAGTAGCACTGAACTGATTAATCTGGTGTGTAGAATTTACATTCCATTTTTTTAATGTTTATTTTTGAGAAAGAGAGAGGGGAGGGGGAGACAGAGAGAGAGAGAGAGCAAGTGGAGGAGGGGCAGAGACAGAGAATGCACAGAATCTGAAGCAGGCTCCAGGCTCTAAGCTGTCAGCATCAATACAGAGTGCAACACTGGGGTAAAGCTACAAACTGTGAGATCATGACCTGGGCCAAAGTCAGAATCTTAACCGACTGAACCACCCAGGTACCCCTATCATTTCACTTTTTATTTATTTTTTATTTTTTTTAATGTTTGTTTCTTTGTTTGATTATTTATTTATTTATTTATTTATTTATTTATTTATTTATTTATTTATTTATTTATTTTGAGACAGAGAGAGACAGAACATGAGCAGGGGAGGGGCAGAGAGAGAGGAAGACACAGAATCTGAAGCAGGCTCCAGGCTCTGAGCTGTCAGCACAATGCGGGGCTCGAACTCATGGACTGTGAGATCATGACCTGAGCTGAAGTCAGATGCTTAACCAACTGAGCCACCCAGGTGCCCCATCATTTCACTTTTTAAAATTTCACTGCTAAACATGAAAACTTGAAGTTTAGGAATATAAAAAGAAAGTTAAAATCCAGGTCCCACATATTTTCCTTTAAGCAATTCACTTATTCACTTGAAGCCAGATTGCCACATTTTCAAGCGAGTTTACTGGGGAGACAGGGGTGGAGTTGAGTTAGAACAAGACTCTAAAGGGTAACAGTCTCTTCAGGACATCAGTACAGGAAAGGGATGAACTAACACCGGTAGACCAGCTGCCTGAGAATCTGAGATTCCACTTGTTTGTTATTCCTTTTGGCTATATTTGATTTCACTACTCCTCTTTTATTTGTGGTTCCTGATCAAAAAGGTAAGGAAAAATACCATCTCGCTATGTGCCAAGTGAAAATTAGGGCTATAATTTGCATTATTCAGTTTAAAATCAGTCACGGAAAAAAACAATCTAACAATGCCTTGAATCATTTGGATTAGATATTTATTTTAGAAAAATTCACTAGGTAGTAATGTATTCCATTTTACTATATTGATTTCCTTTAGTTGAAAGAACAATGGCCATTTTGTGAGTTATTTGGTTTAACCAGATAGTACCATATTTGTAGAACAAAAATTATCAAGGCCATGTCCCATTATGGTGAAGTAACTAATATGGGGCCAGGATTACAGTGGCAAGGATCACTATATTTTATAAGACCTTGTTTGTGGTTTTGAGGATGAAAATTCCATATTCAGTAAACTTATAAGTACAGTGTAAAGGAAATCCTCTTGATGATTCACCATGACGAGTTTTCATAATAAAGGCTTTGGGAAATCTTGTAGCAAATCAAATAATTTATTCAAATAAATTTCTTAGGCAATGTTGTGGTGGACAATGAAATATAATTTCTGATCAAATGCCTATCAACATTTTGGAGCAGAGCGATGCTACATGATTCCATGTAATATAGTTTGGGAAATTCTGCTCTAGGCTGGAAGTTTCTGGAGGATACAGCATTTGCCTGTCCTTGTACCTCCAAGAGTTAACACTATGCCTGACCCACACAGAATTAATTTTCCAAGCCTAAAAATGACAGCTTTCAATACACAGTTTGTAATCTAGCTTTCAAATGGTGCATGCTGTTTTAAAGGAAATTATATCTCCTTTCCTCATCCAGCAAACTGGCATTTTATAAAATAAGCTGTGCACTCTGAGTTTGAATAAATTCAGATATTTTCCTTAGAATACATTTTACAGCTAGGGCATAGCATTCTGAACACTGTGACAGTAGCCTTTCTTAAAAGGTGTATGTCTGTCTTCTCACGTTAAACTTTCTTTTTGTCTTATATGTGTCTGTAGTAATTGCCTGTGATTGCTGGAATGGGTATCATATGGGAGTGTCTCCCACCCCACCTTAACCTATATTTAGGTTCTCAGTGAGGCATCTTGCAGCCTGTGGTGTCACCATGAATATTAACCAAGAATATCAATAAATCTAAATCCATACCTTACATGTGATTGCTTTCTTTATTCTGGTAGAGATAGTGACATAATTTAGACACAGTTGTAGAGGAAGAAACAAATGGAGGTACCTTCCTATAGACACTAGTGTCTAGGTTACATTAATAACCGTGGTACGAAATCACTATTATAAAAGGGATTTTTAGTCTATACTGATTTGGCAGGTATGCATGAACAGGGTTGCAACTTCTTTTTCCTTGTTTGGCCTTGGGAGTTGGAGTTGTCAGTCATGTCAAAAGCTAATCCTTCCTCCTATACTCCAACTCTTCCTTCTCTGACACCTGGTAAGTCTACTGACACCACCTCTTTTCTCCCTCTTCTCTATCCTCAAAATTTCCCTCTCCATTGGTTTCATCATCTCAGGCTAGAAATATACTCAACACCATCTATCTTGAAAAAGAATCCACCCTCACTTCCACCTTCTCCTGTCCTTTCTCTTTCCCTCCTTTCTATGGAAAAGCTACCTGAATATTCCTTATTCCCATCTTCACTTCTTCACCTCCCATTTGCTACTCATGAAATGGGTTGAGCTGTCACTCATTTCTCAACAGTCTCCTGTTATGAAGACTTCCCCTGCTTCTCCCTTTATGTTTCCTACTTCTCAGTTCCAACTGTAACTGTCACTTGAACCCGCCTCTATTATCGAACTTACCACTCAACACCATGACTGCTTTTTCAAGACTGCTACTCTAAAAAAGGTAGACCAATGTCTTTATCATGTTTCTATCCCTAACATCCAGCATAGTGCCTGGGAGCAACTATAGGGAGTTACTGCCTATTATTAGCATCCAACTTTGTGGATCAAATTTCTACAGCCAGAATGAAGGAAAAGAAATAGGAAAGTCCTCCATTTGCAAATATGCTGTGTACTTTGAGCTGAAAGCCTCTGATAAATGCAGTGGTGTTATCCAATTAACTTACGAGTACTTAGGAGAGAGTATTATGGGTTCTGCCAACTTACCATCAACTAATCTTAATTGTTTTTTGACCTGTGATAGCTGCATAGGAGGTAGGGGATTATTGGGAACGTAGCAGTTTAAAGTATTAACATTATGTAACATGAAAGTATACGAAGGAGATGGGACCCCTTTCAAAAAAAGATTATGTAAATTAATAATATATAGGAAGTATGACCTTACTAGTGAAATCAATACCTCACAATATTTTAATATGAAATTTTCTTCTAACTTTCTGGGTGAACCTGAATGGTACGTTTGATATTTCTTACTACAGAATCCTTCTTTATAATACATAAGCAATTTTTTGATCCTTCTACAGCTTGAACATTATTGAGTAAATGTACACGTCTTTTGTAATTATCAAATAAGAGCTTAACATGTCTGTATACCAAGGTTCTCCAGTGATAACCACCTTCTACCAAATAACACAATCACACATTAACTGTTAATCACCAGTTCTTACCCTTGATCCTAGCCTCTGGCTACTTTAAGAGTCTATTTCTGAAGTGTTCTCTTTCCTAGCTCCTCAAGCCATCTTAAGATACACAACTCAGTCTGGAAAACTACTCTTCCAGAAGCCTCATTACCCCAGACTCATTATCACTCCTTCTCCCAACAACTCAGAGCATCTATTCTAAAAAAAAAAGTCACGGGGGCAGATCGGTGGGTGTGGGGGACTCACTCCCAGATCAATAAGTGAGTTGGGAGAAGTCCTAACTTCTCAAAGAAAGACAGAATATTGTTTCCTCATCAGGGAATCTATAGGCAGCATTGTTCCTGTTGTCCTCAACTGGAACCAAGAACCCATTGCTCAAGATACCATGAGAAAAAGAATGGTCTGGTTTTCCAAGTTTCTGTTAAAACTCTGCTATAATATCTGTTCAAATGACCTTTTCGAACTAGCCAGGAAATCTAATTCAAATGAATTTAACACTTACCATATCAGACAAAATTTCATAAGCAATATTCAGTTCAATATTCTGGCCCATAGATCTAGGATCCTGTTTGTCATAAATTATGAAGAGGAGCCCTCTGAAGATTTACAGCAACAGGGAAACTTATCTGCCCCCTTCCCCCTGCCTCTGACAAAGTAGTATCCTGAGATATTACTAAATGAGAACTGGGCTAATGATAGTTTCTTTTGGATTATCCAGGGAACTGCTCAATAGATATGACTGACCTTCCTGACATGGCAGGGTTTTGTTTTTTTTTTTTTTTTCAGATTGAAATAATGAGTCACAATCTTGAAACCATAAATCCCCTGCTCCCAGATTTCCCCTAAATCATTAGAATGAGAGTCAGTTCCCCAAAGTTTAAGGGTGTGACTGCCATCAGAGAAGTGGAGGGTCAAGGCATCACTCAAGTAATTTATGTAAACCACACATTCTGTCTCAAAGGGAGCCTTTTTCACACAATCATTCTCGTTGGACCTAAATTCTCTGGATAATTTCTCCAATTCTCCTCTCTGTTATGTGTAGATCAAAGCGTAATGACTTGGCCTGGGACAATTGAGAAATTAATAACCGAAGCAAGGGTTTAAGAAATCCATAGTAATGACACAAACGAGACCCATCAAATTAGAAAACCAAAATGAAAACACACTAAACGCTTCAAAATTTAATTAGAAAAAGTTCCAAGTTCAGACCACACTGAGGCCATTTCACACCAGCAACTCTATATTGGAACCTACAGGAAAGAGTCATTATGGTGGAATGTGACCTTAGGGAGGAGGTGAGATCTGCTCACTGCCTCCTCTCCTCCGTCTGCCTTTTAGGCTCACCCTTTAACATGTTGGAAAAGGCCCGGCTACAAAAAGAAACAGGCCAGCTTCTCTTCAATTTAACCTTCACAAGAGACAGAGTTCAAGTCTTTTGTTTTTTCCAATAATAATGGTATTGCAATTGATTTGAGACTGCTCACCATAAACCATTCGAAAATATTTTTCCAATTAATACACAAACTACGAACCATAAATTGGCTGCTGATCCCTATGAACTATTTCCATTGACTTTTAAGCCCGATACTGTATATCAGGTAAAGCTCACTTTCCTTCTTTGCAACATGCTGGGGGGAAAAAAGGGTTTGCAGGTTATATATGTTTAGAATGAATCATCTTTCTTTTCTATGGCCTCTTTCATACAAATTGTATATCCTCCAAACACTTTATAGACTTCTATAATATAGGAGACTGTAAAGAATAAATTACAAGGAACAAGGGAGAAGACAAGCTTCCATGACTATGTGAAGTTTATAGGATGCCTATCTCTGAAGCCTCTATATGCTTTGCATTATTATTTCACATCTTCAAATTTAGTCCACTTTATTATGCATTTAGTTCTCAGGTTATCACTGTGTGATGACAGACATTGCCATCGATCGTATTCTTATCATGAGGAAGCTGAGACAAACTGAGGTTTCCACAAGGTCACAAAGTAAGTACAATGGCTAAAGATTAGTAGTACTCAAGTCCCATAGGGGCCATTCAACAAAGACGTCAGGATGAGCATTGGGTGACTTTGGGGGCATGGGTGGGAAACACGGTGGGTTATTGTAACACATGATATACCAATATTCTCCCCAAACTAACTTTCTAATTTATAAAGTTAGTACAATAGTATGTATACACATACATAAAATTTCAGTAATAGGAAAATTTCAGATCCAATTCTATTAAGAACTGCCTGTGTATTTAAATTAAATTTGTTTCATTTAGTAAAAGACCCCCATTCCTGTATGCCTGAAAAAAGCACACTAATTTTAAAAATGCTGTTAATGATTGGGGCACCTGGGTGGCTCAGTCGGTCGGGCGTCCAACTTCGGCTCAGGTCATGATCTCACAGTCTGTGAGTTCGAGCCCCACGTTGGGCTCTGTGCTGACAATTCAGAGCCTGGAGCCTGCTTCGGATTCTGTGTCTCCCTCTCTCTCTGCCCCTTCCCTGCTCATGCTCTGTCTCTCTCTGTCTCAAGAATAAATAAAAACATTAATTTTTTTAATGATTTATCTCCTCTTTTGCCTCGTGACTGAGATTATTTTTTTTGATGTGCGCTATGTTTAAATGTGATGAGTGGAGGGGTCTATGTACCTTATTTTCGGGTCCCTGTGCTCTTCTCTTACCATCATTGACAAGCTGAAAACATTAAATGGGAGGACCTGCTTGGGCAGGGATGGAGCAGGGAAAGGACCAGCAGGGGCTATCTGAAACTCAGGCAGAATATTCAATCTGTTCAGGAAACAGAGCTCTTCCCTAAGGCAGGTGCAGCTATTAACAACATCAAGAGCTGCCACCTCATGAGCAATGTGAGACGCTTTTCTGAGTTCTAATACTAAAAGAGGTATTGTTTGCCCATTTACAGATGGAGGCTCTGGCTTCTTTTAGCAAACTTTGCCCATTTACCTGGAGAATCCAGAATTGTCCACATGTCACAATTCCATCCAGGATTGACAAGCAAATTCTTGTCATTTACACACACTCATACATACCCAAAGTCTCCTAGCAGAGAGCAAAATTTTGATGGGTTGGGTTCGCTAATACATGAGTAGATAAAATACTATACAGAACTCTTTGTCTATATGTTTCCAAGCAGAAAAAGATTATTGTGTATTTTCTTAGTGAGATATTTCGGTTACAAAGAAAAATGTGTCACGGAGACAATGGGGTGGAAACAGTACATTATAATTTGATTATGGCTATAACTGCAAGTGATTCATGCAGGGGGGTAAGTATGCTTCTTTCAACCTCACCTCAAAGAATCTAAGTTACACCTCAAGGAAAAAGAGAAAAGTAAGATTGGGGTAGCTCCACTGAGCTCAGCTACCACTACCCAGGACCAATGGAAGTAAAACACAATTCCATACAACAATTCATCATCCAGGGCTGGGCTCTCTCCCTGTCTGATGAACTCTCGGTCTGATTAGTGAATGGGAACTACCAGTCCCCAGAGTAGCAAAGATGCTGGTCACCTCTGAGTGTCCATCTGTTGCTGAACAGAAACCAGTATACTCCTAAGACCCAGAAAAGCCAAGGGGGCTGCTGACGGAGCCGAAGACCTTTTGGGATAAGGATAGGCTTTCCACATTTGATGTTGTACAGAACATCTCCCGCCCTTTTCTGCCTTCCTCCATCAAGTCAACTAGCATCAAATTAATAAAGCTGTGGTTTTTTAACATTACAGTCTATTACAGAAAGACAAGCTTGAGTGACAGGTAAACAATAGCAAAGGAATGAGTTTCCATAAATACTTATTTATTTATGAAGAATGTGTGGCATGTAGAATAAACCTGCAGCCGTTGTTTCTTTTTGGAAGACTGTAACCTGTCATCATAGGTTAAATAACTGTCAAGAGAGCTTGCACTTGTGATGTTTTAAATAGAAGCTGAAATTGGTGTTTCCCTGTGGTAGATGGATGTTTCTAAACATCGCTATTTCTTTCTTTTCCCAACACACACACAAAAATGATATTTAAATGTACCGAAAAAAAGAAATCAGAAGATCCATTCCACTTGTGAGAAGGGGTCAGGAGATGGAATGGAGCCAGGATGAATGAAGGAAGGTCATTTACTGCAGCTATTTTTATGTCTGTTCAGCTCCGTGCAGGTGAATCTAGTTTAGTTTCTATTGTTTCATACTATTGATTTTAATTGCTCCCTGACAATTAACTGCTTGCTTTAACTGGTTTTTGCAGACTCCATGTGACCAAATGGAGGGGCACTGCTTAAAGCATCTTGTGTCTCCTGCACTCACCTCTGTGCCCTAAACGTGTTTCTCTTCCAGGCTCATTCACTTGCCTCAATTTGTGTCTTATTTCTCTGTTGTCTTCCCACCTTCTTTGTCCTCCCCTCGATCCATGTCTATTCTTATAGCAGTCCTGTTGGCTTGTTCCTCTTCCTTCTTGTTGCAGCTATAGCTTGTCCCGTTCTCTGTATGCTGCTGCTTGCTGTTGTCACCAAACCTTCGTCTTTCCTTCCTGTCTGCATTTTTTAACTTTTGCTTTCTGTGTTTATCCTTTCCATTCCTGTATCTCCATTAACTTGTAAGTTTTTAGAAAAGCAAAAAGAACATGAAACTTAAACATTTCAAAGGCCCAGGAAAACAGAAAACTCAAGTTTGCATCGGCAGAGATTGTGTCTCCATGTTTGCAGAATTACAAGGAACTCATTCAAAAAGCGTGAGGTTCTAGGGGAAGCCATGCTGGTTTGTGCATCACTTAAAAGAGAAGTGAATGTTGAATGAGGTGTTCCCATGAGGAGTGATCTTACATACACCTCTGAAAAGGAAATTAGCCAGCTTCCACCCTTTGGGTGGAGTACAGAGGCAAGTCTATCTCATGCCAGCAGAGAAGCAAGAATCAAAGGAAGTGGGCAATCATTTCAGCTTTATCATTCCACTTCTGCCCAGTTTATTTACAGTCCTGAAGATCAGAGGTTTCCAGAAGGCCCATTTGATTATTAACAAATACCATCAAAACAACAACAACAACAACAAATGGGGAATTTTAGTTGTGCATCACACATACAGACACACACACACACACACACATACACACACACCATGACCCAAGAATGACACACTATTGATAAAAGTTGAAAGCTAATCAGATATCCAATGAGTGTGCATTTAGGTCATTGCTTACCCTATGGATCATGTGTTTGAGGGACTTTCAGATTTTTTTAAACTAATTTCCTTGAGATCCTTAAGAGGACAGATGCTCTGTGGATATAAGCACTATCCTGTGTGAATTTATAGTTTTTTGTTGTTGTTGTTGTGTTCCCAATCTGCACATAATCAAGTAAAGGACTCATATTGCTTTGTTATTTTTCCTCTTTCTTTTATGACCAGTGCTTAAAAGAGAATATTTTTACATTTCACTCATATCTCCTTAACTACTTTGGTACCTATCTTGGTACCGTGTGTGTGTGTGTGTGTGTGTGTGTGTGCGCGCCCGCGCGCGCGCACGCACAGAGTTATACATTTAGCCAAGCACAAAAGTGCTAGTGAAATACTGGCACACTTAGGAGGAGGAAAGTGGACCTATTTTTTTTTTCTGATTCCAAATACTGTGCTATCAATGAGCTGAGAGCATACAAAGATAATGTTGAACATGATGAACAATCTTAGAATGGCAGAGTTCGATAACCATGCTTGTTGCCCTGTCACTCCCACTGTTCTACGGGGAGGGTCTGAAGAGTGTGAGACCAGACACAGAAGGCATTTATGATGCCCCTAGGGCACAGGGATGAGGAGGCCAGCTTTGTTGGGCATAGTTTCCTGCTTCTAGTTGTCATTTAGATAGCACGTGGATTCTGAAATCTATAGATTACTGGAATAAAACAACTCCAGATTTCCCCTGACCTCTGTTCGAAGCCTCACCATCAGATCAGCTACTCCAGCCCCTTCCTTCTCACCATCCACAAGGCGAAAAACATGGAAAAGAATTTTTATCATATTTCCTCACGGTTGGATGACCATTCTGTTACTCTGATTCTGAGAAATTCAAGACCATTAGCTTCGAGAAACAATTAATGTCTATTTCCAGTCCATTATCCCTTTTTCAGGACAATGGACAGTATTTCACAGGCTTTTAAACAGGATATGGATACCCCATCAAATATTGGTGGTCTGAACTAAAGCTATGGCACCAGGCATACTGTCAAAATGTGCGACCAAGTTTAAAATGTACAAGGGTAAATTATATTTCTCTTAAGAAGAGTCTAGGCTAGAAGAGGCATACCAGTTCCCAGCCCTCCTATCTGGGAAATTCAGGTTCACTCCCAAGATGAGAATTGTGGTTTTCCCACAATGTGTGGGAACCAGAAAGGCACTGAGTATTTGAAATAAAATGAAAACAGTTGAGCTATGTTGAATGTCACCCTCTGTTGTTGATTTCCACACATCTGTGCATTCTTTCCTTATCCAAGACTGCATTTAAATGTGCTAGTTTCTGATGAGGAAAATACGTCATCAAAGTTCTTTTGCTCTCTGCATTTACACTTTCATAGACTAGGTATCCAGTTAAGGGAGTTACCTCTCTAGAATAATGTTTTCTTGTGTTTTGTTTTTCATAATCCAAAACACCAACTATTTCTTTTTAATTTTTTTTATTATGAAATTTATTGTCAAATTGGTTTCCATACAACACCCAGTGCTCATCCCAACAGGTGCCCTCCTCAATACCCATCACCCACCCACCCTTCCCTCCCAAACACCATTTCCACTTGGGAACTCCCCACTTTTCAAAGGATACTGCTTCCATGTATCCATGGTTAACCCGAGCCCAGCACACAAAGTCCACTCTGGGAAGAAAGGACTCTCATGCCAGAATGTAGCCTATACAGCAAGGGCCTCAATCTCCCAGGGAAGGCTGAATATGGGGGTGGCCTTTTCTATTTGTTGTTTTTTTAATGAGGTATAGGCGTGTCCCCCTCTAAGTCCTGACAACCTGAGAGGGATGCGCAATTCATCTCTGCTCCCTTCCCAGATGACAAGCAGGTTGTAAATTGTATTCAATCCCACTCTCCCTTGTTTATCTGCCCTGACAGTCCACTGTGGCTCTTAGATAGCTGGGAGCCCAGAGGGCAGATGTAACCTTTCTCGAGCTGTTCCCAGCTGTCATCAGTAACTCTGTCCCTCTTTTATTCTTCGATCTGATGCTTCTTTCATTGCTCCCTTTTCCTCCTTCCTTGATTTCCAGTCTCCCACCATACATAGCTCTCTCCCTTAAATCACCTGCATCTTTCAAGTTTACTACCCTACAAACTGCTACTTTGTTCTGTCTCTGCCTTTCTTTCCCTCACCTTTATTTTAGAGTTTATTTGTATTTTTCCTCTCTTTTGATTTCTGGCAGAAGGAGCTTAGACATGGACATAGTATTCAAATGCTTTCAGAAATACTGAGTACTGAAAAAGCAAATTAAGAAGAAGAAGAAAAAAAAACTATCACGTTCCTCATATTTCTCTCTGGCTGCTCATTCTCACCTATTTTATTCACATCTACTTGACTCTCCTCTCCTCTTTGCTATGCTTCCTCCTCTGAAGCATTATTTCCCTCCACTTATCTGCTATTTCAGATCTTTAAATATCTTGCAGTAGTCAGGATGTGACTGAATACTGGTCTGTGATGCTTACTACCAGAAATATTCTGCAAGTTCAGGCTTTTGAAAGAAACAACAATATATAATGTTTTATATGTCCATTTGGGACACTTAAGACATATGGGGGTTTGGCAGAAACATCATCAACTTTGGAGTAGTGCTCAATCATCCCCACAGAGAACATTCTTACAACCTATCAGCGTCTTCTAGAAAATGGGTAGTGACTCTGATGGAAAATAAATGGGAAGAGGAAAGCTTTAGGAAATATTTCCAAGTCTTCTGTGTAGGACTGGATTAGTAACAATGGTCAAATTATTGGGGTAGGATTGGCAATTTCTGTAACACAATATGCCACCAAACCATCACCTTTGCAACGCTCATTCTATAATCATATGAGTGTGTACTGGAGAGAAGGAAATCTTTTCTAATATTCAGGTCTTAAAAGCTCAATTTTGCTTTAATGAATTTTCTTTCTCCTAATGTTGGCAGAAACAACTTTTTTTTTTTTAACGTTTATTTATTTTTGAGACAGAGACACAGCATGAACGGGGGAGGGGCAGAGAGAGAGGGAGACACAGAATCGGAAGCAGGCTTCAGGCTCTGAGCTATCAGCCCAGAGCCCGACGCAGGGCTTGAACTCACAGACCGCAAGATCATGACCTGAGCTGAAGTTGGACGCTTAACCGACTGAGCCACCCAGGCGCCCCAGAAACAACTTTTTAAATATCATTCTTTCTTTAAAAATATGATCCTCAACCCTGAAAGATTCCCTTTAAACCAAAGGTGACATTTCTATGCTATGAAAAACTGTAACAAGGTTTAGATTCAATTCGCTCTTTGGCAATCAAGCAGAAAGCCATTCTGCACACTCCCCTCCTATTTTCCTCACCTCCCCAACATACTTCCTTCAAATTCTCATCTCCTAAATCTGGAGAAAATCTGGAGGTGAGGAAGTCTAGATACAGTGAACAAGGCATGTTTTATTAATGTAACCACAGACCTGTTGTCATAAATTAAAAAATAGCAGTCAATTGTCTTTTCCCCCTCATTTATTATTATTTTTCTTTCCTTTGAGAGTAATTTTATGCCAATCAAATACTTGTATTTTATGAAACTCTAAAGAGCTTTTTTCATCACATCAAATGATCAGAAAAATTCTTGTCTAAACAGAGTTTCAGATCTTTCTCTATTTACTAATACTGATTTTTAAATGGATTATGGTCTAGAAATCTCAAAGACCTATTTATTCTTGAAGCTACTGCAGTTATTGATTAAAGTCATTATGCTGTTAAATATTTAGCAAATTATTCTGAAGCAAAAACACTAGGCAAATGCATTCAGGAGGGGCGAAAACCCTAAGAGGTTTTTCCTTTGTTTCAAGGATAAGAAAGTACAAAGACAAGTTCATCTGACTCAGAACCCTGCTGACCAACTTGCTGACACTCTGTATGCTGACAGCACTTTCTTGTTCTTTTATGCCCACTTATTTTTGTCTTCACATTTTTCCTTCTATATTAAAAATGATGCTCATTTTGCTGGTAGGTGATGAAGGAGAAAGAAATGCCTGCTTCACAGATCAAAAGCAAAGCATTGCTTTAGAGCAACACTGGCTTAGTAGCTTGTATCATAAATCTCACTGGCTTTATCCATCATCATCAACATTTCGTCTTTTGCAGCTTTGAGGTGGATGAGGACGGGGCAGAAATCATTAAATGAATATAAAAGAAACAGAGGTATACAAGAAGCCCCAATCTCAGAACCTCAGTGTGCCAACAACGAAACTAACCACCTAGACACTCAGTCTTCCAGAAGTGTGTGCAAACATCTTTATTTATTCATTTATTTGCAAGTACTTATTGAGTTTCCATTATCCCTGGATTCTTGGAATAGTCTCCTAATTGGTCTCTCTGCTTCTCCTCTAGCTCTTCTTCAATCTATTCTGAACTCAGCATTTACAATGATCCTTTTAAAATCTAAGTCATGCACTTTTCGTCTCCTCCAAGACTCCTTAGTCCACTCAGAGTAAAAGCATGAGTTTTTTTTTACTCTCAGACCCATTTCCTTTCAGTCTCCCATCACTTGCCCCAAGATAAGTCCTCTTCCTGCACCCATCCCCAGCGATACCTTCCCTGGTCATCCTGTTTAAAATTGTAAACCTTCCCCTAAAACTCCCTATTCCTTTTTCTAGCTTTATTATTCTCCTTAATACTTATCAATATCTATCATACCACATATTTCAGTAAGCCGCATGAAGACAGGGATTTGTTGGTTTGTTTCAAGGATATATCTAAAGTGTTTAGAAAAGTGCTTGGCATAATGCAAACCCTTGATGAATGCAAGCTGAATGAATAAAGTGGGGCAGGGATTCAATGGTCAGTAAGATAAACAGCATCATTACCCACAAGAACATCACACTCTAGATCATACACATTTCAAGAGACAAATAAACAATAATTATAAACTCCAATAAGCACTATAAACAACAGATGAGGTACTGAGATAGATCATAAAAGAGATGTCATTTAGAGTCAACGGTCACAAAAGGCCTTCTTGTGGATGAACTTGAAGTTGAGGTACAGCTAAGTGGGCAGTGGCTCTTGGAGTGGGGTTGGGGAGAGAGGGAACAGTAAGTAAAAGGATGTTGGTATCTTGAGGCAGGAAAATCTTGATGTGTTGGATGAAGCGAAGAGCCTTGCAAGGCTGGATCTAAGTTGTCTATAGAGTAGGAACATCTCTGAGCATATTTATGAGGCTGCACTAAGATACCAAACACCGTTTAAAAGGCTCTTTCTATATCTGCTGATTAAATCTCCTAACAGCCCTATGCAGTGGATAGTCCCAATATCATCCATTCACAGGAGGAAACAGGGATCACAGCCAGTGAACAATGCAACTGGGATTCCAGAGATCAGGCTCTAAACACCGCATTTGCTGCCTTCCTATATAGCAGGATTCTACACTAAAGTGGGCGTGCTGAGGATCCCAAGAAGTGTGTCTTTAAGCACAATGTATCCACACATGGAGCATTTACAGATCAGGCAATATAATTACCCAAATAATAAGCCATGTACTCCATTTACCTGTAAGAAAATCTGAAGCTCGGTGAGCCATATATTATCTTGCCCTTACAGAGAACAAGATCGGTGGTATAACATCTACAAGGTTACAGAGAAAAACACGCACAGTGTTAAGAATGAAAACCTACCTTCCCTTAGACCCCACAGGTTATCTGCCCTCGATCAGTCAGTTGTGTGTTACACACCCCTGTACCCTGGCAGGCCAGCGCCCCACGCTCCTGATGCAGGGGGCCATGCGCACACAGACACACGCAGATCTCATTCTCAGCAACCTTCTTGAAATAGGCAGGAATACAATCCAAAAGAAGTGCTTTGTGTCTCTGAGAATCCTCAAAGAAGCTTTGAATGACTTGAAGAGAAATGATCTTAACAAAAGAACAAAAAAAGGAAACTTGAAAGTGAGCAGAAGTTCTGAAGAGTGTAGGAGTAGAAAAAGCTTTCTCGGAGAGGAACAGCACAGAGCCAGCTAACTCAAAGTGACCAGAATAGCTCAGTGAGCAGAGGATTCGGTGACTGGTGGTTCTGCTCCTTGGGAAGACAGCTGGCTCCCAGCGGAGGGAAAACACATCTTACTCTGCTCTGAGACAGGCCCTACTTTGGGACTTAAGGGCTTCTTGCTGTGCACAGAGGACTAGACCCAGAGGGCTGCGGATTTGCACGTCACATATCCCGCGGTTCTTACGAGACGGAGGGAGTGCTATCCTGGGCCTCCTCACTGACCAGACACGATCCTTTCTAAGAGAGACAGTAGCTATGCAATCCACTGTGCAGTGTGTTCCGCTCACTTACGTGAGGGCAACTGTCCCTGCTGTCTTTGTACAATGCTGGCCAGTCCCATCCCCACATGTTGGCTTCCCATAGTACTTGTGAATTCAAGCACAAGCCGCCTCGGTGGTAGTGTATTAGGTATTGAGTTTTATCACAGTGTTAATTATTAACTGTAGCAGGAACAAGCCAAAAAAGGCAAGGGCAGAAAGAGGCCAGGTCTGGTCAATTAAAATGGGGTAAATGGCAGGACAGCACGGCAGGGTGCTACGAACACAAAATGCAGGTAGAGGAAGTGCCCTGTGGTGCTGAAGTGCATTTGTTTGAACAGAGGAGAATTCTCTCCTGACCTATGTAACCTCCATAACAGGTCCCACAGCACGTGGTATGAGAGATTGAGAGAGTGTCAAATCTCATTCATACAGAGAAGGTAAACTTTTTTTTTCCCCTCCCAGTAAGGGGAAAAAAAAATTAAAAAAACGTATTATGACTGTCCAATTGTAATCATTTATTTGAATCTCTCTGTGGGAAAGGCTACTCTTACCTATTCTTCCGTGTCCACATCTGTCAAATACAGCAACTAGTGACTGTTCTATTTCCCTTCACAGAGTGTTTCGGGAAAGCCATGTAACAGCAAAAACCAAAGCCCAAACTTCACATGTTGTGACTGTAAAGTACAAAGTTGCAAAGTCAGGTTAAAACGGTCTGCAGAGACTAAAGTACAATCAAGAAAAATGTCACTAGGTTTAAAAACATCCCTGGCGGTGGATTATTTGGTGAGAACTTGCCTTGCCTGGCAGTCAGAAGTACCGTAGGACTGTGTTTTCTGATGTGATGGCAATTTCCATGAGTTAGAAAAACTCTGAATCACTCGGGAAAACACATGCCTTGCTTACACTCAGCACTGGAATCTGCAAAGAAGGGCCACTGTGTTCCATGGGATTCTAGTGGGCAGGTCTTTGATGCCAGCTTTTTCACTAGACTGGGTAGAGAGGGTTGATGTTCAAGTACTACTAGTGAGTGAAAACTTCTGGGTTAATAGAATAAGGAGGCCCCAACATGGCGGGGGGTGGGGGGAAGAAAGAGGGAGAGAGGATGTGGGCATACCAGACACTAGCTGTTAGGGCAAGATCATGAGAGGGTAGGTCAGAGAAGATGAAATCATCAAGCACCTTTACTGAAATGGTAGGCACAGGAAGGTGTGAGGGATCCTGAAATGCTATCTTAGTGGAGTCCCTCTCACAGCTCCTGGTGACTTGGTGATAAATACTCATTTGAAGAGCTCTGGGCATGGCATGGGTACCCTGCCTCCATAGTGGCCTCATCCTTAACCCTATGAAGTTAACTGCTGGCCAAGTAGCAATGGGGCCCCATCACTGGGGCAGATGAACCATCCCACCCCAGAGAGAGATGGAAATTCATTTTTACTGCAAGGGCTCCACTCCAAACACACTCTGGGGTCAGAGCAGTCTTTCTATGGTGCCCTTGTCCCCAAACTGCTGGCTCCTCTCCTCACATTCTTCTCTTTTGAATCAGGGCTAACACTGGCTGAACCCACCAGGGTAATGGCTATCAGAAATGGCACCAAGGGCATGACCTACCTAGCTATGTGGTCTGACAGGCTGTGTGCCTTCCCTGTCTACTCAAAGGACATGCCCGATTATGATGAGAGTGCCAGAAAGAAACAAAAACACTTTCGATTTGAATAAAGACTTCGGTAATTGCAACTTGAGAAACCAATCAAAATATACAGTGCCAATGGTAATAGGTTAAAAAAATATGTAGAAAGATAAATAGGTAAAATGCATTGCCAGTCACAGACATACACCAGTTGTCCCCACTGGCAGAAGCACTGTGTCTACAGAGATCTCCGTGTCATCAGTGGTATTTATGAATCTGTCACGTGTACAGGTTTTTACTTTGCAGATCAAGTACAATAAGGAGAGAATAAGAGAGACATGCTGAGATTCCATGCTGCTTGAAGAAAACACTCTCATTTGTATTCCTAAACCCTTTGCCACAAATGGCTGATGTCCCCAAACAAACAAACAAACAAAAAAGCTTGTGGTTTCTGTTCTGGTAGATTAAAAAGCCCTTTAGTTTAACAGCAAAGCATCTGTCTACCTTGTTATACATATGGCATCTAATCAGAATGCAGAAGGCTAGGCCAGAGGGGAGTGAGAAAAGTGAACATATTGGGGCGGGAAGCTAAGAGAGGTATTAAAAATAATCAGGGAGTGAATTAGGAGGCAAGAACTTTCACAAAAGAAAGAGCAGGCCCAGAAGATGAGAATCAGGGAGGTGACCAGAAGAGAATGTCAGGAAGAGGAGCAAGGAAGGAGGATAGGGAAAGATGTGTACAAGCTAGATGAAACTGGATGGAGATGGGAAAAGAGAGAGATCACCTAGCAGCAGACATATATATGCACAGCAGATGGGAAATAGGAAAATGTCTCTCACTGACCCATCGTACAGTCTGCAGGAACTCAGTCTTAGGGTCGTGATGATCTTTGCAATGGACTGAACTCTGCTTTGAGGGACTAGGACTCCGGCAAAGTCATTTGTCTGAATCATGATTCTCCAACTGATCATTTCCTATCAGTAACATTTGCTTTGATGAGTGATCACTGTTCAAAACTCCTCACAAAAGAGGCTATTCTGACTTGAGAACTTTGATGATGTTAATTATTTTTTAAAGAAGATATTGGGGTGCCTGGGTGGCTCAGTCAGTTAAGTGTCTGACTTCAGCTCAGGTCATGATCTCTCAGTTGGTGAGTTCAAGCCCCGTGTCGGGCTCTGTGCTGACAGCTCAGAGCCTGGAGCCTGCTTCAGATTCTGTGTCTCCCTCTCTCTGCCCCTCCTTCTCTCATGCTCTGTCTCTCCCAAAAATGAATGAACATTAAAAAAAAAAATTTTTTAAAGAATACATTAAAACTTGGACAGCCTCTGTTGACATTCCTCAAGGAGAGAAATCTACATGCCCATAGTTGCTCTGAGATATGCCATGGCAGAGAAATAATATGAGTAGGAATGAAGAGGCATGCTGCCCTGTGCCCCCATCTCTGAGCAAACACAACTGAGTCACGGGTTTATTAAGAATTATGTAGACATTGGCATGTCTAGGAGATGCCCACTTGCCCAATCATCTCGGAGTCTTCAACAACACGTTTCAGACTCTTCAATGCCCAGTTGCCAATCCAGATGAAGGTCTTTGCAGTAGAGTGACATCCAGCTATTCTTGAAAAGTCTGTAGATCTGATCATAATCTAGTCAGAGTGGTGGGAGACCAGATTCTGTTTCAGTGGAGGCTCTTTACCAGAGTAGGCCCTTCTCTCACCACACACACACACACACACACACACACACACACACACACACGCCTTCCAGCCTGGGTAGGAGGAGCTGGCTACAGCCCAGTGGAGCAGATTATTCACCAATTTCAATTATCTGCACTAACGCTCCCCTTCATTGGTGAAGGTAATTGAGAGTTGAATGTATTTACGAGGACCGAGCTATAAAACAGAAACAATTTTATAGGTGTGGTGTAGAAATGAAAAGGAAGAAAAAGCATTGGTCTAGACAATGCTTTTTGAAAACGTATTTCACATAACTCTGGGAAGATTGCTAGGTCCTGAGGGGAGGGTGGGTATTTCAGAAGAGCTATTAGAAGTGCTATGAGATTTGAGGAGATTTTTGTGGAGTTATTGAACTTTCATATTTTAGGTTAGGATGAGGGTATTATCTCTGACCAATTCTTTTGTCTCCTTCTATTTCCAAATGCACTCTGCTCTTTATCCTGCCGTGGTACATCTCCTCCCAGGAGCAATCTAGCATCCCAGTGGAAAGAGGCCGACCTAAATGTGGCTCTCCAAAGACAAAAAATTTATTCTAGGTATTTTATGATGACCCAGATATGGTATAATATAAAATGGAGAGAATATATTACAGTGGCTCCTATAATGTCTATTCAAAGCTTCCTAACCTAGTGTCTACTTATACTATTATTATTTTCAGGTCCTGCTTCTCCCTTTACAAGGAGTTATGACCACAGGGTGGGCTATGCATTTAGATTTATTACATTAACTCTCAAATTAAGAAGCCAAAAAGTTTTGGTGCTATTGTTGTTTGTTTCTTTAAGTACATAAATGTCATCTGTTTTCAAAATTGTTGAAATCATTTGCCTTATAACTTCTGGAAATACTGGTTAGTTTGGCAATAAAAATATATCTAAACAAGACTGAACATAGCAAAATTATAACTCCTGATTTACAGCAGGACAATTTGCTTCTACTGCTAGGGATAATGGTAAAATAAAACTCACCCATTTTCCCCTCAGAGCCCTTGTACATATTCTGGGTTCCTCCATCTGAGTATGACTGTCTCTTTCTCATCCTCTGGGTCTCAGCTTGAGGTCACCTCCTCAGAGAGGCTTCCTTGATTCCCCTGCTTAATGGACATTTTTCTCTACCTCAGAATTCTGTTTGTTCTTTACAGTATTTATCACTGCTTCTAATTATATTATTTATCCATTGGTTGAAAATGCATCAGTCTTCACAACTAGACTGTAAACTCCTTAAATCAGGGGTCATGTTGCTCATGTTCATGTTTTCATCCTAGTGCTAGCCATGAGACTGGGCTGGCACATAGTAGATGCACAGCTAACATTCATCTAAATTGATGTAGGGGTGAATGATGCTTGGGTTGTCAAAGTGGTGCACAGCTCTTCTCTCCCCATGACGTTACTCTGAGTCCCTTCAGCAATTACATCCACTGTGTGTTTTTTTTAGGTTTATTTATTATGAGAGAAAGAGAAAACACATGTGCATGCAAGTGGGGGAGGGGCAGAGGGAGAGAGGGAGAGAGGGAGAGAGAAAGAGAGAGACAGAGGGAGAGAGAGAGAGAGAGACAGAGAGAGAGAGAGAGAGAGAGAGAGAGAGAGAGAGAGAATCTCCAGCAGGCTCCATGCTCAGCACAGAGCCTGACACGAGGCTCAATCCCACAAATCATGAGTTCATGACCTGAGCAGACATCAAGAGCCAGATACTCAAATGACCAAGCTATCCAAGCACAACTCACAGAGTTCTTATTAAAGGAAACATAAAACTCCTAATTTCCATCAACACTTGCAATATATTCCACCCAGTACTGCTGCTAATAATAACTAAAGCTGTTGAGAGGTGACTGTTTTCTATGCTTTACTTGCATTCATTTATTTAACACAACAAACTTGTAATGAAGTACTTGTATTAGCCTACATACATGTAAGGACACAGAGGGTTAGTGAAGTGGATGAATTTGTCCACACCAGCTATTAGTAGATGATAGGACAGAATTTGAACTCAAGCCAATCTGATAGCAAAAGTTCTTTTAACTACTGCTATCTACAGCACATTAAAAGTCAATGTTAAAACCACCCAATTATCTATATTATTCATATTTACTGCCTCCAGATGTAAATTATCTTTAGGAAAATAAGGCATAAAAAGGCATCCTCCTTCTCATTTTTCCTTTCTTTCTTTCCCTCTCACAAACAAATATATATTTATTCATTTATTCACATATGTATTTAATCCTCATTCACATGAGAATTATGAGTTTCCTTTAACTTACATATATTTACTCACATACATATTTCTTTTTAAAATTTTTTTAATGTTTATTTTATTTTTGAGAGAGGGAGAGCAAGAGAGAGAGCATAAGCAAGCACACAAGCAGGGGAGGGGTAGAGAGCGAGGGAGACCCAGGATCTGAAACAGGTTCCAGGCTCCAAGCTGTCAGCATAGAGCCCAACTTGGGGCTCGAAATCATGGACCGCGAGATTGTGACCTGAGCTGAAGTTGGCACTTAACCAACCGAGCCACCCTGGCGCCCCGCACATATGTATTTCTCCTAGAACTTAGAATCTCACTGAACCTACTCTATGATACTATTACTCTGTAACACCGATGAACGGCTCTTTGAAGGAGACTTGCAAAGCAGCCATGACACAATACGCATTAACCATTAGGTAGGAGGAAAAAACAAACCTTTACATTTATCTTTTCTCGCGGCTAGTAGCGACGAGCAATGATCAGTGAGGACTGCTGTATTATATGTACAAAAGGAGATTTAATTTACCAACTACCCCTCCCAATAATATCTAGGTCAGTATTTGTGTGGAAATAGACAACCTAACAAAAGTCATTAAGGAAAGTATTTTATTTACTTGTGCATTTATTTACTTACTTATTAATTAAAAGTTAGGTAAACCTAGTTGAATGCTAGCCCATTCACAAGTCCTGAAAGAAGCACCATTTTCTTGGGCACTACATTTTCATCGACTTACTTATCAAAAACCCAGTACCTCAAAATGTTATTTTTCATAGCACTATTGGATCTTATGGCACATTCCCTTGCAATTTCGTCTGTTGAACTACATAAGAACTTTGACAAGTTAAATGATATTATCCCATCTAGAATACAGGAAGCGAAATATTTACCAGCCATCGAATTCTCAGAAATGTAATGGGAATGCTCATGTCCTGGACTTCGTTGTACGGGGTCCCATGCAGAGCACGCAACAGTCTGTACACACAGAGGCAGCAGCAGTGTTTGCGGAATGGAATTTCTGTATGGAAGGATTCATGTCATAGTAGGATTTCCACTGCAAGCCTATTTAAGCCTGAAAATATTTGCCCTGTCTCATCAGCCAAAAGATTGGAGATGGATTCTTTTTTAATCCACACCTATTTCTACCAGGAGGCACCTGTGTCATTTGGATTTATCTAAGCAAGCAAGATAAATGAAGATTTGACAAATTACATATGGTGAAATCAAACCAAATAGCCCATCAGAATTATTATGGCCTGAAAATACCCTCTTGTACAATAGCCTTTATTTTGCCTCAATTATCAGCAATTTCACATATTATATGACTGGAAGAAAGAGTTTGAAGACACACAGCTGTCCCAGTATTCAAATTAACTGCTGATACGGTCATTGTAATAATTGCTTCTATTCTGAAAGTGGATTTGCAAAAACTCTTACCAAAAATAAAAGATGATATTACATAGTATATATGCTAACTGGGTAAGAGGTATTAAGGAATCTACTCCTGAAATCATTGCTTCACTATACGCTAATTTGAATGTAAACTTTAAAAAAATAAAATAAAATAAATTATTCTCAATAACTTTGTGTGTATTTTTTAGTTATTGTAGAGTGGTACCTAATTCTTACCCCCCCAAAATACTCTTTTTCTTAATGTTTATTCATTTTTGAAAAAGGGGGAGGGAGGGAGGGAGGGAGAGAGGGAGAGAGAGAGGGAGGAAGGGAGGGAGGGAGGGAGGGAGGAAGGGAGAGAGGGAGAGGAGGTCAGAGGATCTGAAGCAGGCTCCGTGCTGACAGCAGAAAGCCTGATGAGGGCTTGAACTCACGAACTGTGAGATCATGACCTGAGCCAAAACCAGACACTTAACCACCTGAGCCAACCAGGTGCCCCCCAAAGTGGTACTCTTATCTAAAGGACAGGATGATGTGGTACATGAGCTAACTGTGAAATAATTCATACAGTGATATGAACAGTTCAAAGTAATGGATTAAACCTTTCCTGGTAAGTAGTGTTTAAGTAATATGTTTTTAGAATTTAGTTTATTTCTAAATCATTTTTCTCAAGAACGAAAACCCAGCATCATTTCTGCTTGGGAGGTATTGCAATAAATTAGAAGATAAAATCTTTCCAAAGGTAGAAACAGTTGTGTTTCAAAGCTTTCACAATAGTGTAAGCTAAAAAACAACAACAAAAAGGGGCATATACATAGGAGTGGCAATGAGTTACTGAATATTAAAATACACCTACCTTGCACTAACGAAAAGGTGTTACTTGTATTACTCAACTGTTTTGATCTTTTTGCTTTTTACTTAACTGTTTTTTCTGTTTATTTGTGTTCTCAATACTGAGTCAGACTTCTCTCCACACTTCAGTGATCACACCATTTACAACTGAAATATTTTTTATGCATATGGATCAGAAGACACAGTTACTGAAAAAAATGTACTTTGCTAGAAAGAAATAATGTAGTAGTTGCCGAAAAAAATGCCCGCAATTAGTGTTTTTTCTTTGCTGCTGGATCGTATGACCCATATCACAGAAGAAGATAAACATCGCGCACTCATTCATTTAATATTCTGGTCCAGGCTTGCTGCTATCTATCTGGGGATTTCATTTTACTAATGCTTGCTTTCATCAACGCAGTGGGGGAAAACAAACAAACAAACAAAAAATACTACAAAAAGTTAGAAATAGAGCTCTGCAAGTAGAGTTAAAATGAATTATTTGGGGACAAACATATTTCTAACTTCAGAAACTCTATCTTTCTTTTGAAATGTCCAAAGTGAATGGCGTATTGATTTTTTGCAGCATACCCTACACTTTCCACTGATTGGTATCAGGGTTGTGAAGGCATCTGTTAAGTGAGCTCAAAATTCTCTCTTACGTGTAAACAAAATCCACAGTTTTAATCAAATTTAATGTACTCTGGCCTATATGTGTCTTGTGAAACTCAGAGTGGCCTATGGCAACAGAATTGAAAGCATATGTTACAAAAACCCTCACCTCTCAGATCTTAAAGGTGAGCTTGTCAGAGGTATTGTCTCTGTGCTTCTTTAAGTCACCTCTGAGGAGGCAACAGGGGCATGGGGAATGAGATTTGCATTTCAGAGCTGGAGCCAACATCAGGTTACAGAGCTATGATGAATTAAAATACATCTATATCTGAAGGACAATGAGATCCTGTGGCACAGGAGTTCATTTCTTACAGTAAAAAGAGCAAGGATTTTGGGTATTCACATTTCAAGGTCCCAACTCAGAAGGCTCTTAGCAAGGAGGTAAAATGCTGCTTGCATACTGATGAATTCTCCTTGTCCAAAAATCACCTGGGCCTTACCCCAAATGGAACTGTTATTAAGGACAATCAAGCAGAATAAAGTTTGTTTGTTTCTAAAACTCATGGAGTGCCAAGCTGATAATTTTTCTCTAGAATTTTTACTACAAAAATGTCTATTTCCGCGGACAGAAAAAGAGACAAATATTGTCAATAGGTTAATATAGGGAAGATCTGTAAGAAGAATATTAAATATTAACGTAAAGAAAAGAAATTTTTGGAGTCTAAGAATGATGGGAATATGACATAGAAGTGAGGCAAAAGGAACAGCTTATTTTTTTACCCCTGCTTTTCCACAGATGCAGATTAGTACAGAGACACTCTTAATATAACACACACACACACATATGAACACATATTGTGCACACTCATGCAGACTTGTGTGTGCCATTCAAGGTCAGTTGAAGTTTTGAATGACATTTATAGATTTCCATATTTTGATTGGTATCTTTTTTCCCCCTTTGGCATTTAAGCTTGATAAAGGCATTGATAAGATCTGAACTTCTGTTCTATTCACAAACATTTTATTTCATGTATTTATCTCCATCCTTAATTAACATATTTTGCTTCTTGGTATAGCTATCTCTATAAATGTCCATCTGCCATTCTCATTTCCAGGTACTTGATAGCACAGATTATACCTTTTTCAAATAGCCAATCCTAGAACCTAGAGCAGTAGCTCATATATAGTCTGTACGTAATAAATATTTATATGCTTGAATTCTTTATTTTGAATCACCATGTAATAACTGATTCTTCGCAGAGGGATCGACATACACAATGAAAATATAGTGAGTACCTTTACTTGATGAAAGTTTCAGTACCAAATGTGATAAATGGGTACAGTGCCAGGTCCATAGCTCTCAAATGTGTTGATGAGGCTCTTAGGTCAAGGAAGCCATTGCTCATGTTATCTCTCTGCATGGTCAAATACCTTCTGCAGAGTCTGGCCCTGAGCTCTCTCTGGCTTTCACACAGAGGCAAAATAAAGCATGGGGTTCAAGTTCTTCTAGAATGATTTTCATTTTTAAGATTTTCATTCTTTCAACATAGTTATTGGCAAATTTTCCCAACAAGACCAAGCAGACCAGCAGGATCATATCCATGCAGTCCTCCCTTTATCCCACCCTTTCCGCAGCCATGTTCCATCTGCACAACACAGATACAAGGACTAAGAAGACAGAAGAAAAGGAATGACGAATCACACAGCAAATAATATGTGGTGAATAGTAATAAAGTGCTAATTTTCTAATGAGAACTATATGGTGATGACTCCCGTAATTGATATCAGAAAATGCTAAGTTCCATGGTTCCTAATTAGTCATAAAATTTCTGGAATAAAGAACAAGTTAAGATGCAATTTAATACTTTATGACCTAAAGGTCTATCCCCTTTCTCAGTGCGATAGTCTTACTAACGTACCAGACCAAGTTTGTCTATATAGATTTCCGCAATCCTAAATAGGGATTTCTGCCATTTAATAAAGAGGATAATGAATGGCCGAAGAGGAGATGATTCAGCTCCTCCCCTAGACCAGAGGCCTGGTATCCCTGACTAAAAGCTCAAGTCCTTTAATAAATTAAAAAATAAAATATTTCCATTTATGCTTTTTAGCAGTAGAAACTAGGAGTTGTGTCTCACACGTCCTTTTAATTTTTAACTCTGCCTAACACTGCTTTAGATCAATCAATAGTTAAGAGTTTCCCTGTTATAATGAATTGCATTTTTTTTCCTAGTCTTTAGTCAAGTTACTAGACTCTATTTACACTATAGTCACTGGTATTAAGGTCTAGGGAAAATTCTAAATTCTTCAGTATTTGTCCACACACTGGGCTCCTTCATCATTGGTTCCCACATTCTCCTTCCTATGACATTATTATTTGGTATGACTCTAAATTCATTCCTTCTACTTATATATAATATTTAGAGAAAAATATTAGGATTTAGTACCTATGTGTTCATAAGGATAAGATTGCTTTTTTTTTTTTTTTTTTACTTTGTTTCTTCAAAACAAAACTACCACCCTTTTATGTCCTGGTCCACACACAAAAAGCTCATTTTCTTTAAATAAGTGGAGTAACCCACATTTATATTACACACTCGACAATGCCTACTAGGACCAATTATGCCTGGCCTTGTACTAGTCTCTAGGGATAAAAGACAAGACAATTTCTTTGCTTTCTAAGAGCTTCCATTTCAAAAAATTTTGTTTAATTCTTGGAATGGGATCCAAGAGGTCCAAGCTCTAATCCAAGAATAATTTAGGAAGGACAAACCATAAGAGAGGAAGTTCTGGCCCAATTCACCTATAAGAGGTAGGGATAGTTTCAACCAAATCATTATGAAAAACAAAAAACAAAAATTATCCTACACTTCTTTGAGATATTGCAACCCTCTCTCCACTTTTGCCAAGCTCTGTTTTTGTGTAGGGACTAGCAAGAAAGACTGCTTGACAAATGGCAGGACTGGAACAAGTTAGAAAGCTTTTTTTTTTTTTCTTCTTCTTCTTCTTCTTAAACAGCTTTGGGAGTTCAGAAAGAGGGTTGGGTTATAGAGTGTTGGGTTTAGAAAGGATTAAATACTGAGGATTCTATAACAAAGGGAAAAAGAGTACAGGAGAGTTGCCTTGGGGAAAAAATGTGGTCTCTGACTGAGACACCTTGTTCATGAAAAGCACCTGCCAAGAATGACTTCTAGAAATAAACAAAATGATTAAATTCATTGCATACCTCCTAGTATAACTAAAGCTCTGTGATGCTAGATGCCTGCATTTTTGTTGTATCATTTAATCCTTACGATGGCCATATGACAGAAATAACATTATTTACATTTTTACAAAAGGGGGAATTGAGTTTTATCTGGGAAATCAGTTATCTGAAATTCATCTATTGCCAAAATCTATCCTCTTCACCATTTTCATGGCTTGGAAGCCACTCTATGGAATCCTAAAAATAAGCCAGGTATTCCACATATTCAGTAGACATGTGAAAAATCTGGGCACTGCCAAGTGGACTCACATTTTCTCTGGTAGTATGAAGTAGGGACTATTACTAGTGAGTTAGCCTGAACTTGGAAACTATCCTCAGAGATGTGACAAGGCTTTCTTTTTCTAAGGAAGAACATCGTGTCACATTAGGAGTTCAATATTTGCTGATGTATGCAGTAGTAAGTCAAGAGCAACAAAAAGTTGTTCTTGTCAAAGGAAAATAAACAATTTGAACAGACCTCATAAAATATGAAAATGGAGCACTGGGATTTTTTAAGGGAACTTTCTTTCAGCCTAGTGCATGCATGAAGATGATTCATCCTCATCTTGAACAAGGGATGAATGCAAATTTTCCCTTCTACCAGAACTAGTCTGACATCCACCTACAGGGAGTTCAAGCCCCCCTTAGCTTCTCCAGGCTGTGGCAGAGGAACTTCTTCGGACTGACTGCAATCACTTGGTCCTGCAAACAACTGTAGGCCAGTCTGGGCAGGACTTAAGGCAGCTTAATGCCATGTTTTCCTATGAGAAAGCAAGCCCAGGGCCCAAAGCATCACGGGCTGAAAGGGAGTTACATTTTTTGGGCCAGTATCTTAAGTGGAAAGCAATAGCCCCTCCTTCCTGTTTTCTGTTATTCCCATGAATAATAGCTGTTAAGCTGACAGTGACCAGAGGAAGGCTAATGTATCTCCCATACGATGCTCTGTACAGTTTTAAATGGGTGATGGGAAGGTCTCTTCTATATCCTTCCTGCTACCTCCCTATTTAAGAGAGCCACAGAGACTCAATCTGGAGTCTACAGCTTGCAACTTGGCTGGGCCAGGATGTCTTTACAGGGATCCACTTGTAAGAATACATAGTTATGTACTTGCATAATTCTAATATGAGAAAGGTTTTCCTGAGAATGACAAGATCATAAACATGAAGGAAAAATGGGAAAGAGTAATAGATTTAAATACAAAATATGTAAGCTTTCATAAAAGTAAAATATTTGGAAAAACAGTTGCATGGACAGACTATTTTTAAGAAAAATATGTATTACAAAAGCAAATTAACTGTCAAGAAATATAAATTAGAACAAAAAGGCCTTTTTGCCCATTCAATTAATAAAGATAAAAGCAAATGGTTTTCCTAATGTTGGTGAGAGTGTTGCCAGAATTTTTAACTGGTACAAACTTTCTAGGGCAAATGTGGCAATATTTATCAAAATTTTTAAAAATAGCTGTAATAATTTGAAAAAGCAATTTCTATTTTTAAGAACTTATAATTAGTTAAATTATTTAATTATGAATAAAGAAGCAACTAAGCATGCTCACAAAGAATTCGTTGTAGAGATATTCATTTGATTGTTGTTTATAATGTGGGGAGAAAAAACCAAACTAAATGTCAAACAATAGGGGGTTTATGAAATACATTTTATAGAAATCCTTACAACAGGATTTTTGGCAGCCATTAAGAATAGTACAGAGAAGTATACCTATTCACATACAATTATGTTGATGATATAATATTAAATGGGAAATTCCATTTGCAAAATTATGCACATAGTAATTTGTCATAGTTTATGAATAACCACAAAACATAAAAACACACACACCATAATTTTCACACTAGTTATTTCTGGGTAGTAGAATTGGCCTTTTTTTTTTTCTCAGTTCCTCTTCTTGTTCACATGTGTTTTCTAATATTTCAAAAATAAACAAATATATATTATTTATGTAAAAAATAGTTGCTAAAAATAAAATTCTTTAGAATTTAGTCTGGAAAGAAGGCACAACAGTAAAATTTTCTTTCTCCTTGCTAAAATACCTGGCCCTATATATTAGCATAAACTGTATGGATCTGGAGAGGGAACTTCCCAAAGCAAAAGTCTGCCTTCATTTAGCATTTCTTATCTGAATGGAAAAAAAAAAAAAAAAAAAGCAAACAAACCAACCAAACACTACTGAAGCACAACCAGGTTGCAGGTTTGACATCTTGCAAAGAGCATGCACTTCAGAGCTATAATGACCTGGGTCCAGTCTCTGACTTGCCCATTACTTCTGTGAAAACCTGCAAAACTTACAGCAATTCTGAGTCTTATTTTCTACATGTGTAATTTAAAGGGCATCATGCTTATGGCACAATGTAATGAGAATTAAATGACAACATATTAGGAAGTATGTGGCATATAGTGTTGAATAGCTGCCTTTCCTTTCGCCCTTGAGGTCTTGGTACAAGGCACCAAAGTCAGAGCAGAAAGCCATGTTCTGGGTCAGAAACTGAGGAAGGAACCTCAGAGGTGTGGGATGCTTGTGAGGCCCTTGACAGAGAACTGGCCTCTTCCTCACACTCAACCATAGCAGCTCTCACTGGATTTGTCTACTTTTACTTTTTACATTTCCTTCTCCTCTTCTGTGGAAATGTCCCTGAATGTTGGGGAACAGGAAGTCCCCAGGCACTGCTATGGAATGAGATGGGACAATAGTGAAGGTGCTGGTGGTGACTGGAGCCGGCACCATAAGCCTAAAACACACAGTCTCTAAGGTTGAATGTAAGTCTTCAGAGTTCAGGGAAGCCCCAGGAAATACTCATTACACTTCCAAAGTCTCCCTCTCTCGTTCTCATTTTCCCAGAGTGCAGTACTTAGGTTTCCTCTCCTCTTTGTCTATTTTAGTTTCCTTTCTATCCTCACCCCTCCTCATGCTCACCTTCTTCCTGTTCTCTTTTCTCTCTCCTCCTTCCCTGTATTCTCCTCCCCATATTCTTCTTCAATAGGAGGTAGAATGGAGTTGATTAAGTAAAGGACGGATTACCAGATTATGGTATATATAGTGAAGGCCCACCAGAATCCTCCAAAACTCAGCCAGGCAACATTCCCTACAACGATCTCTTTTCTCACACTTCCCCCATCATTTAGAAAATAAATTAATTTCCCAGAGGCTTCCTAAATTAAAGAAAAATCTTACACATTGCATATTACAGTTAGCAAATCACCAATCCAGGGGATAGGAACAGGTCAGAGATTATTTCTACTAGAAATCTAATGAATTGCCAGCAATACGCAGACTCTCTGAGTGTTTTGTGAGATACCTTCCCTACAAATTGGAGTCCTTACCATCTGGTTGAGACTGGACTAATGAAGGCTCAGAATAAAGTTAAAGATACATTCTTTTTCTGGTGTTTTTATTAAGGAAAATCATCTAAGAAAAAACAACCAAGTTTATTATCTTCTAAATGGGGAACATAGTGACACAGAAGAGGAAAAGCAAGTCTCGCATAATACCTCTTGGCAGAAAAGAGAAAGAAATTGAAAATAAAAATACCAACGTAGAAGATTTGTAGAGACAATAAGAATGAGTCTTGCCAATTGGAGGAAATTAGAAACAACAGAGAAAGGGACACAGATAACTCTGAGGATTTTCCTGTACTGAGGGATTTCTTTCTTTTTTTAATGTTTATTTATTTTTGAGAGAGAGAGAGAGAGAGAGAGACAGCGAGAATGAATGGGGGAGGGGCAGAGAGATTCAGAGAGAGAGAGAGACACAGAATCCGAAGCAGGTTCCAGGCTCTGAACTGTCAGCATAGAACCCAAGGCAGGGCTCAAACTCACAAGCTGTGAGATCATGACCTGAGCCAAAGTCAGATGCTTAACCAACTGAGCCACCCATGTGCCCCTAGAGATTTCTAGGATTGGGATGCAGGGAAATATTCCTTACTCCAGTCTGGATGGTTTTCAAAGGCAATTTCTGTTCTGACCTAAAAAGTGGGCACCTACATCCGTTGGTAACCAGAGGAGGTTTGATAGAAGTGTAAATAGAAAGGTACAAACTGGAGATCTCTGTAAGTGGACTGACATCCACTGATGTTCAAATTGAATGACCAGTAGGATTCTACTCATACTCACCCACGTCCGGTAGCATTTTAAGTAGCTTAGAGACATTCTAGGTCACGACTTCCTTGGTCCATTTTCATCTCAAGTACATAAGAAGTTTAAAATGTATGCATTGTTCTAGTGTATGCTGTGGGTCACTTTATACAACTGTATCTGCCAAAGCAATCCTGACAGCCTGACTGAGGAAGCAGGGTCTTAGGGTCAGGATTCTGCATGCCACTGTCGACTAATTAAACACCACAATGTAACGGCTAAACTTCTTTTTTGTAACTGCAGAAACAATCACTTAGTACACATCTCCCCTTCTAAATAATAGTAACTCAAACACAAAAGCATGCATATAAGTGAGCATATATCTCAAAATGTTTCTAAAACTAAAATACCAATTTAAAGTAAAAATAAAATGAAATAAAATTGCTAGGCTTCTTAATATGTGTACCTCTGTCAGACTCCCACCATCTCCTCTACAGGTAAGCTGCCATGTCTTACCCCCAGGAGCTGTTCACACCTTGGATAGGAGCTGTGCTTAAATTTGCACCTGCCTCACTGTTGATGACTACTGCCAAAGCAGTTGCACCTACTAGGTTGGTGTCTTATAGAGAAAAAGGTACAGTGCTTCCTTCATCATCTAATCAATCTCCAGAGGCAGCTTTCAGAGTCTCTCAGCTTTTATCAGTAAACCAAAGTTTCTTCTGCCTGCCCTGTACCCTCACCCTACCCTTCTCAGTATGGTGCCTCCAGTCTCATCTTGTGTGGACTAACTTGCCCAAATAAGCATCTCGAAACTCTGACTTATCTCTTATTTTGTAACAGTAACTGATGAACAAATGAAGTGAATTTATACACAACAACACCGAGCTTTCGTCCTTGGACTCTGTGACTTATGTGCCCCTCCCTCTGTAAAGTTACAATTAGCAAGAAAGCACGTTTCTCAGAATCATTCTGTTTCTTTTTCATACATGATTTTAGGGCAATCATAGCTCCAGAAGTTTCTTTAACTCTCATTCACTCATGCATTTAGCCAACAGTTTTGCTCAAAAGCTGAAGAGGCAATCTTTGTGATCAAGGAGGTTTTGGTAAAACAGGAGAAAATATTAGATGAAAGTTCCAAGACAGGAAAAAGTGCTGCAGAAATTTAGAAGAAAGAAAGAAAATGACATCTGAACTGAGAAACTATTTAGGAAATGCTACTTTCAAGGGTAGACTTTCATAACGCGTGTCTGTCTCTTTTGCTTTCATACGACAAATGGAGACCCAAAGCAGGGGGCACAAGACTTAGTAAACAGTTGACAGAGTGGCATTTCCCAGAGTGTGTTCCATTAGTGATCCTGCAAGGTACTCCATCAGAAAGGCTCTCAGGGCCACTACATTTGGGAAGTGCACCAGAAGCCACTTCTTTCCTTATGAGTCACTGTGTCCATCAGCATATTAAAGACTTTGAAGTCTTGCAGTCAAAAAATGATTCTCTCCCTCTCTCCAATAACCCAAGAATCATTTACTTTGATTTTTATTTTTGTTTCCTCTTTGGGGTGAATGCATACTAGTATTGCTTTTTAAGAGTACGATTTGTTCATTTAGTTTCTTCCCATTTCTATGTATCATTGTGGTTGTGATTTTTAGTGTATGTTTGCAGAGGCAGGTTATGTGTTAAAATCTTGGAAGTGCATACTGAGCAAGCATGGTATGTGCTATTGGAATACTTCACCATAGGATTTTTAACTTCCTCCTATACCAATTTACTGTAAATGAGTTGTGCAAAGCAATAGCAGAGCGCTAGGTCAATGGAAGCTCTTCAATACATATTTGATGGGCAGGATCCTTCAGGGTCAGTATTTGTTTCATCTTTATTTAATTATTCCCCATTACTTTTCCATGAAAGATAGAGAAGAGGCATTTTTCTATCTACCACTTTCACCACCTGCCATCTGGATGATAAATGCCAGCAATCCCCTGGGCTCTGAGTTTAGCACCTTCTTGTTTGCATCCTTTCCCAGGAAGCTGCAACTTCTCCCCAGGCCTCTTCTAGCAGCCCCATTCCCCAGACATTTTATCACAACAAGCCTTACACACCAGTGATTAGGAACAGGGTTCCTCACAGCAACATAAACACACATATCTCTGTGCCTGTGCCATTATTCATGATTCTACATCATCACTTGCCCTGGACCTAACTCATCGCCTGTCAAAACATTTTGATCTTTCAAGGTCAGCAGAGCTATACTGCACAGTGGTTAAGAATGCAGGGTCCAAGCCAGACTGGGTTCAAATACAGGCTCCATCACTTAAAGTTGAATAACCTTGGATAATATATTTAACTATCTGTGTTTAGTTTCCCCATCTGTAAAATGAAAATAATGAGAATTTTGACCTTATAGGATTGGTGTAAAGATTAAGGTTTGAAGAATATTTGATGCTTGATTCGAATTAAATCATATTTAACACAAGTGAAATAAAACAAAACACACATCCAAAACACCCTCTCTGATAAACATAATCGTTTCTTCTTTGCAAATCCCCCAGCAAATTAATCCAACCTCTCTCATTCACTGACAGCATCATATCTTCTACTGGCTGCAGCTTTTTGCAAATTGTGTTCTCTCTTCCCTGCCATAAACTCTAAGTTGTACGCTCATAAAGGCAAGGACTGTCTTACTCATCTTTTCAGTTTTCCAAGTGAAAGTAACTGGACATAACTGATCTTCAATACTGAGGGGCACCTGAGTGACTCAGTTGGCTACACACCTATCTCTTGATTTCGGCTCAGGTCATGATCTCATTGTTCGTGAGATTGAGCACGGATCTCTGCACTAACAGCACAGAGTCTGCTTGGGATTCTCTCTTTCCACCCCTCTTCCCCTCCCCCACTTACATGTGCACGCATGCTCTCTCTCAAAAAATTAATAAACTTAAGTATGTATGTGAAGAAAAATGGAGACTGAGACAGAAGTAAAAAATCAGTGAAGTGCAGTTCAGTATGCAGAGGAAAAAACAAATTTGGAAGAGAACATTTATTTCTGAATTCAACATCACTGTTACCTAGTTGGCTAATTTTTTTTTTTTAACAAATGTACAACATATTTAATACTGCGATGTGGACTTGACCCTGTCATTTAGGAAGGCCTTGGCACAGGTAGCTTAATGAAGTGTTAGGTGAGAAGCTGTCCCATCCCCTATTAAGCAGTGTATTGTCTAAATGAGTTTAATTACCATGCAAATTACTATGAGCTCATATGCCCAAGGCCTAAAACATATCAGATGGCAGGTCTAAGAGAAATTCAGTAAGCCATGCCTCTCTGCAGTAATGTTTCTCTATAATAAGGGAGAAAAATATGGTGAATGTAACAGGAATGAAATGCTATAAGTCGCGTGAATTTTGGCTAAATTGTAAATTACAGGAGCTGGTAAAAATTGTGGGAGACTTCTAAAAGAGTTCATTTTTAGCAAATAATTTTCAAGAATTATTTATTAACCTGTTTTCTTTGCTCTAAAAACAGAGTGCAAATGACAAAATGTCCAAGGCCCCTTTTCACATGTCCATGAATGCTTGGAGAAAGGCATCCATAGAAAAGATCTATGTCCTAGATCTGTTTACTAAATATGTCATTCTGGGCAAGTCCCTTAACATCTCAGAGTTTCACTTCTCTTCAGTAATAAAGACTAACCCTAGTCCTGAGATTAGATGTGGGGTATGTAAGTGTAAGTGTCTTCAAAATTCATACAAATATAGGTGTTTTTCCTTTCAATACCTTTTCCCTCCTTAAAAACAGAAGATACATTCCCATTCTTGGTGTCCTCCCTACACGGAGTTTGTGTGTCAAAATACGAACCACATTTTAAGACCAATCAAAAGGGCCATCCAACTAATATAACACTGCCTCCTAACCTATGCATCATAGTTCCTAACTACACAGCCTGAAATAGAGCAGGATATCCTCTAGGTGCGAAAAAATATGTTCAGGATGAAACTGCAATCCCATCACTACCCTCATTTGAACATCTTTCCAAATACTGACCCAATTGCAATGTAATGGGCTATGACCATCTGTTATCTAGTCAATAAAATGACCTAATGGATTTAACTTTCACAAAGTGTCTAATCTACTCAGCGCCAAGAATAAACTGGGAAATAAGCACATGAATTCAGATTAGATTTCTAAGATTTTTTCCCCTCAAAAGCTTCACCAAAACATGCCTAGAATAAGTCATATCTTATGGACAATAACCCAAGAGCCATACATACTCTTCTAACAGCTTTCAAACTTTGCAACCCTCAACAAGAAATATATTATGACCCATTACTTACACACAAATAAACCAAAAAAAAAATATGTTACTATGTGCAGAACACTCTTATTTTCTATCCTATCCTGTTATGTTCTGTTTTACTTAAATAGCAATACTGTTCACAATTTTTTGAGGGCTTGTGACCTGCTATTTGGAAAACACCATGCTACGGATCCAGCACTGTATAAACACATAAGTGTTTTATAGTCCATTTGCTTTTTTGGAGAGACAAGGAAATCTGACATAGGTGATGGTGAAATGCATCCTTCAAGGCATGAATGAGACTTTTCAGCAGTAAAATGGTTCTTTACAGATTCAGTATGAAATGTGAGCTTCACTAAAGAGCGGAGTTTTGCTTGTATTTTGTTTTAGTAGTTGTATGCAGGGTCAAAGGACTGATAACATGCTTGATTTTCTCCTTTACTCCCGTAAACAGGTTCCCATGGGTAAAGGAATGTTAATGTCATGGTCCAGTAACACTAATAATTTGAGTCAGTGGATTATAGCAGACTCTTTTCTGTTGGTTGGGACTAATGGGTGAAACTTAAAGAGAATTACCTTTTTCTTTTATTTAAAGGAAAACTTTTTTTTTAAGCATCCTACTGAGAGATTGCTGTCTTATAGACTAGTGGGACTAGTATGTATCTCTTCAGGCTGTATTCAAGAAGTGTCTGAAAAAAAGATCTATAAAAGCTCATGAAAAAGATTCCAGCGCTGGGTAGAAGAGTAGATAAAATATCCAAGCTTGTGCTGCTTCCAGTTTTGTAGCTGTTAGTCACATGTGGGTATCAAGCACTTTAAATGTGACTAGTGTGACTGAGGGCTTGAATTTTTAGGTTTTAATTAATACAAATTTAAATTTAAATGGCCATATGTACCCAGTCACAATATATGATTCCACACTAGACTGCACAGATCCTCAGTAACCAATATGTTGATTATTTGCTATGACATTTACATTATCATAATTCATCATCCATCCTAACTACTAAAAAAGTGATCCAGAATCCATCAAAAGTAGCAAATACAGAACCAGTATATTAAAAATAGAATAGTTTTGAGACTATGGACAAACTTACTCCCAGTTTTTGGTTTTTATACCTTTCTGATGACAAATAGCTTTCTTCCAATTCTCCCACAGAGACTGCTGACCTCACTGACTCTTATTAGTACTTTTTGAGAAGTCATGCTCCAGATTTCAGCTGATGCTTGCAGATCAAATGTAAGATACTGAAAAGAAAATTCTGCTTGCCCCTTGAAAATGGGGCTGTTTTTCCCTTTGTATTAGCATATGAAATTAAACACAGGTACTGTTTTTGTAAAGTGGGTCATGAAATACCTGTAGGATAGGGCTTTTTTTTACAGGTTCATTCAATCTTAAAACAATTGTACACATAAACTCTGAAAAAACATATTAATCTTAAATTTCTTAGCCAAAAGGAAAACACAGCAAAACAACTGCCCTTTTAGTAATAATTCATTTGCATCTGCTTCCCTCTATACTCCAAGAAACTCTTGATTATATGACATTTCTATTGACTTAAAAGGAGAACCCACTCCAGATACAATAAGCAATTTGTGATATGCCCAGAATAGAGGTGAAGTGACAAGGATAAACTATCTGCTTTAGAAATTAAATCTAGGACGTTTAAAAGGACACTTGCACCAAAGTATAACCAAGTGAGCTAAGAAACTGTTCTTTCCTTGATATCCTCAGCATGAAGAAGAATATCACAGAAGACACCAATGAGGATTTCAGCACCTTTTTTTTTGCAAAAAAAAAAAAATCACTAGTCAAATAATTTGACTTTCCATCCCTGAACCCCACGCTAAAAACTCCCCTCAGTTAGATCCTGTTCAGTAACTCCACTGGAAAGTACAAAGTTTCACCTGGATAACATCAGCCCTAAGGTTTGAGCAGTTGTGGGAGAAACTATTACTTAATAGGTTGCACAGGGGTAGAGTTTGAGGCAATTCTAAGAATTTTGGATTTCACATATGTGGGTGGTACCAAGATGTAAGTGGTACAGAATCCACTGAAGACGAGAAATGAGGTTGACCTCTGAGAACAAAACTAGCTGGATCTGGAGATGACATATGTGCACTGGCCACCTCTAGCAAAAACAAAAAACAAATAAGAAAGAAAACAAACAACCGCCCCCCCAAAAAAAAAAACAGGTCACAATATTTATAAGCATGTGAACAACGAAGTTTGAGAATTCTATATAACTTCCATCAAGGTGAACTAAAGAAAGCAATGCAGCCATTTGATTGAAATTTAATAAGCTGGACTCCAAGCAATTACTGTGAATCTTGTCCAGAGAAAAGCTGAACAAAGGGAGAAAGATTAGCTTGCACTGTAGAAAAGGGAAACCAAAAGGCCAGAAGTTGCTAGAATATCTAATACTGCCAAAGAATTAGTCCCTGTCCAGCAACTTGCCCAATTTCTGTGACACACAGATGATAGCAGAGAATTTAAAAACTGGAGTCTGTCACCAGATTACCTGGGTTCTAACTCATTAGCATTTTTTAACCTTGGGGAGTATATTTGCATCTCTGTAATTCAGTTTTATCCTCTGTAAATGAGTATAATGATAGAATCCACCATTAGGGTTGTTGTGAAAATAGCTAAGTTAATATATGCCAAGCATGTGAGACAGTGCCTGGTCCATAGTTAGTCCTCAATAAATGTTTACAATTATCACCTTGGAAATGGATACAGGAGTTATGTCAATGTAAGTATGACTAATGCAACTAATATTCTGTTTTAGGTTCATGGGTACTAAACAACTCTTTGTCCCACATGAATTGGCCTACAAGAAGGGATGCACTAGGCAGACTGATTGTACTATTCCAATCCTTGTTTCACTTTAAATTCATAACTTGGCATTTTGGCTCATAGTTCAATATTGTGAGTTTTAATAGTATTAGTCAGCTTTCTAAATCTAATCAACTCTGGACACTGATAAGATTGACACTTGGGCCATTGAGGCTGAAAGCTAGACCCAGAACCTTGATAAATTCACTAAATGTATACTAACTATAAGGTCTTTTGGCAAACAGCTATTAAGTCATGTCCTGAAAACCTCTATCTATCTTCTTTCAAATGTCAGTAACTGACAACCAAGATTTTCTCAGATGCCAAGTGTTTTGGAATCCTCCAATGGAACAAAAAAAAGGAATAGAGTACCTCAGAGATAGTTAGAGTAGCAAAAAGGTTGCTTTTGAACAAGATATATCAGTCACTAAGATTTTCTCTGCCTTGTCTAATGCTTAAAGATCTTGGCAATGCCTAGAGACTAAGAACTGAATGAATTCACACAAAACACACAAAAAAGTCAGTGATTTTTAGTTCAACCATACCAAATTCCTCCTTCAAATAAACTCACCAATATGCTAAATTAGTATGCACCTTTCACTGTTAAAGGGCCACAGTGCTGCACGTCCAGTAACCAACATGCCCCTTTATCTCTGTCTACAAACAGAAAATGCAACCATCTCTATTCCTAGAGTTGTCCCAGAAATTTGTGATGTACAATTTTTTTGAAAGGAAGACAAAAACAATGACGTATTTCTATTGAAGACTTAGAATTAAGTAGCCGTTTTTCCACTTTGAGGAAAAACACATGACTTTTGATATACCCTTCCCTTTGTGGTATAGTTGAAAAAAAAAAATTCAGTTGCAACCAGCCCATGCAACTATCTCTCTGCTGCAAGATTTTTTTTAAGACTTCCTGAAGCTGGCTTGATATTGGGCAAGCTCTCACGGGATTTTGGGTCAAGGACTATCTTATAGCCTCTAAGTATCAAGGGTTTTGTTTATGATGACCCTGTTTACATGGGATTTTCTTTTCCTAATAACTCAAGTCCGGTTACAAGGGAGAACTTAGCCTGTGAGATATGAGAAGGCTGCCAAAGAGGAAATCGACAGAGACTCCACAACAGGGAAGACAAAAACAGCTGCCACTCTGGCAAAGAGGTGAAGCGCACCAACCTTCTGTCCAGTGGTGCCACACCAATGCCCTGAACATTAAGCTGAGTTTACTGGTTCCCCGGTGACTAGGCCAGTCACATTCGAGAACATCTGCCACAGACTTAATGACAGAGCCTATGGGAGCCTAATGAGTACCCCCTGCACCTGTGCGGCTTTACCAAACAGCTGTTTCCCTCTCCTCAACCTCCTTTCTCAATCCTCCCCTCACCTGTGCTCGCTGCCCCACCTTCCCCATAGAATACAGCCAGACTCTCAGACTGGTTCTGTGCTTTTGTTAGGATTTCATTTATCTCCATTTACATGGCACTAAAGGCAGTGCAGATAAAAAAGCATTATGCCTTTTAGATTGCTCAAGCTTCACCATTTACTATGCAGAAGGGTAAGTGTTGGAGACTGAGAGACAATCAGAAGAATCCATAGTCTAATAGATAAGGAGAACAGGAAGGAGAAAATGAGAACAGGTGCTTCCCTTTCCTTGCCAACAACTCTCAGACATGGATATGGTAATTCACAAAGCCATGGAGACACTTCACAGTATACATATGTATGGAATCATTGTGGTCAGAATATTTGCTAATTAAGATAGCTGCCTAGTGGAAGAACTGAAAAAACTAAAGAGAAAATCTAGTTCCTCTTAATAAAATTTTCTTTGGGGCACCTGGGTGGCTCAGTCGGTTAAGCGGCCGACTTTGGCTCAGGTCATGATCTCACAGTTCGTGGGTTCGAGCCCTGCGTCAGGCTCTGTGCTGACCACTCAGAGCCTGGAGCCAGCTTCTGATTCTGTCTCCCTCTCTCTCTGCCCCTCCCCTACTCACACTTTGTCTCACCCTCTCTCTCAAAAATAAATAAATGTAAAATTTTCTTCAAAAATTCTGGGAATTCTGATTACATTAAAAGTGCATAATTTTAACATGATGCATGACAGAATGAACTTTAATAATTGTGTGGTCTTTGTGAAGTTATTTAACTTTTTATGAATCCCCATTTCCTAGTTTGTTAAATTAGGATAATTATATGGAATTGGTGAGGTCATATGAAATAAATTATAGGGGTGCCTAGGTGGCTTAGTTGGTTAAGCATCCAACTCTTAATTTCGGCTCAGGTCATAGTCTCGCAGTTTACGGGACTAAGCCCCACATCAGGCTCTGTGTTCATGGTGCAGAGCCTGGTTGACATTCTCTCTCTCCCCCTCACTCTCTGCCCCTTCCCCCTTCTCTCTCTTTCAAAATAAATTAAAAACAAATTATATACATTATATGAAGAGTATCCTATAACACTTGGCACAAATCAAGTGCTTGATAAACACTGGCATTGTTATTACTGCCATAGAAAACCCATTTCTCACAGCTTTACTACAGTCCTTGAAAGAACATTTGTCTTACTACATATTTTCTCAGAATGAATCATTATTTTGGTGACAGAAGTGAAATACGTCCTAAATTCAAAAAAACACTTCAAATAATTACTATATTTCTTATGTAATCAAAAGCTACTCAGCTGGAATTTCATAGCTATACGGCTAACAGAATGTGGGGTTTTTGTGACCAATCATCTTAGTTCACAAACCAGAAGACTTATATGTTCTATGATGAATAAGAGCCATGCGACATGATAAAACTCTGACTCTATCAGATGTCTGGCATGTCTACATCTGCACTGTCCAATATGGGAGCCCTAAGCCACACGTGTCTACTGAGCGACTGAAATGTAGCTGCTAGCAATTGAAATGTACTGTATGTACAGAACACACACTGAATTTTTGAAAACTTAATATGTAAGAAAGAATGTAAAGTATCTTAAAAACAATTTTATAATCATTACACATTGAAACTGTAATATATCGGATCTATTGGATAAAGTGTACTACTGAAATTAATTTCACTTTTTTTTAAATGCTTATTCATCTGTTTTGATAGAAGGAGAAAAGAGCATGAGCAGTGGAAGGGCAAGAGAGAGAAAGAGAGACAGAGAGAATCTCAAGCAGGCTCTGTGCTGTCAGCACAAGGTCCGACAGGGGGTTTGATCCCACAAACCAGGAGATCATTACCTGAGTCAGACAACCAACTGAGCCACCAATGTGCCCCACCTACTTCCTTTTACTTTCTTTAATTCGTCTACTAGGAAGTTTAAAAGTAGTGTGCAACTCCTACTGTATTTCTTTTGAGTAGCACTGGTCTGAAGCAATGGTACTTAATAGCTCTTGTGCACACACTTATACTGTGCTTATAAATGTCACCCAAGGAGCTTGAAAATAATCCATATGCCTGGGCTCTCAGCGGTTCTGATTCCAATGGCCAAGAAATTTACATTTCCAATAACAAACTGGATATTTCTAATGCAGAGGGTCACTGGAGCATCCTTTGAGCAACACTGCTTTAGATTTATCCTAAGTTGAAACTCGACGCTAAAATACACCGGTAGGATTAGGGAGACATTTGTGGAAAATAAATAGGCTAACATGAGGGCAGAAATGGAGGGGGAGAAGCACAGGGTAGAGGATGTGCATGTAGCTGCTTTCAGGATATTTTCAGTGATAAATAGTGAGGATAAGTTTGTCTCTCTTTCCCATATTCTAGCAAGCATGGGCAGGAGGCAATAAACATCTTCACTATGAGAAACTCTGACCATTAAACTGTAAAATTGAAGGTAAATTTTATAAGACTATGGTAAATAAAAGTGATGTGCGAAATGATTTCTTAAGCAGTAACTAAGAAAATCCCTCTTTTCTAACACTACCTCTTCTCTAAATACACAAGATTTACTAGGTATGATATGTATAGATGATATAGATACAGTTTTTAGGAAGAGAAATATTCTATACAACCCCCATATCCCTCTTTTCTAATGATATACCTTAGACACTGTCTATGTACTAATTACATTCCAGGCACAAGGTAACAGAATCACAATCATTAAACACCAGTACTGCAAGAACACAGAGCCTCTCTGGACCATGTCTAGCATTTAAGGCTCTTTCTTAGCTACCACAGCGGGGACAAATGTTTCACATATAAAGGAGAACCTCTAAGTGGGAAACAACTCATTCAACAAACCCAACTCATCCTCCATTGTGGTGACACTTTTTGAGAATCTTCTACTATCAATGCCCCTTTATTTCCTTCCTACCAACATGATGCCTTTGCCTCAACTACTCCTTCCTCACCATTTTCTCTATTATGCTATTGTGTTTTCAACTGCCTTTCCCTTGTCCATCTCGCATGAGACACACTACTGACAAAGTCGTGCAGACTGGATGGTGACTGTCCAAGCCCAACAGGGCATCTTTCAAGATTACCTTTCAAAGCCATCACTCTCCTGGAAGACAAAGCTATGGCACTGGCTGGGGATTTTTGCAGTCAGATTCCATCTTCATTTTGTCAACCATACCAGCAGGGTAAGCACCTGTCCCACTAAGAGCTGTGTGCCATCACGGTGAGACATGAAATACACTACATGCAGTGCTCAATGATGAGAAAGAAATTCCTCCAGAAAATGGTCTTACAGAAACACTTGGTAGAATATTTTCAGGCTTAACAGTTTAAGTCATCCCCCTAAATCTAAAGTTTTCTATCCTAATACCTATACAAAAACATACAATTGTTGAGTTGGATATTATTTGAGGACATTTAGTCTAATTTCCCACGTAAAATAGCATCCCAACTGGATCACATACCCTGAATGTAAACAAAAACAAAGTTCCAGTGATTATTCCTAGAATTCTCCATGAATAAACCCATGAAATCTTCAGTACAGGTACATCCCTCCCTCCCCTTACAGCTGATAAGACAGCGACATAGAGACATTAAGTAATTTGCTCAAGGTTACAAATTGAAGGTGTGAGCTGTATTTGGATTCAGGCAAATCTACTTCTAACTACGAGGAAGGATGATTGATGACAATCTGTATCTTTGAGAGCCTGAGGCCACAGCTTTAGGTTATTAAGAGTTAGGCCCAGGCCTCCTCTGGAAAGTATTGAGAAAGAGTAGCTCTTTTCTTTTCCCCACAAAGGTTGCTGAAACCATAGGATGGTAACTGAAACTTTGCAACCATCTCAGCTCCTCAGATGGTGAGCCAGAGATGGAGAGATCCTGCACCTGATGGTCCCTGGATTCAGCTGTGCCTGCAACTGTGAGCCAGATTTAGTTCTTTTCCATCACTTGATAACGTATAACAGCATAATGAGTGAACAATGAAGCATCTGACAAAGCTGTAAGTTTCTAATGCTTAACCCAATATCTTGCACATATTAGATATATAATCAATATTAGTTTTCATTTTTCCTTATATGATTCTTCAAGAGGAATGATTATATATTTTGTTTCCCTATTTTTCAAAGTGCCTAGAAGAGGACTGTAACATTTAAAAATACTGAATAGATATTGACAGAACTTGACAGCTTGAGAACTATACCTAGGAGAAATTAGATAGTAATAATGTCCCACTCATATTTTCCAGTGCTACCTCTGAGTAGGAACCAGAGAAGGAAAGGGCTCTCAGCATGGCTCATAGGGGAGACTCTCCCAACAGTATTGTACAGATTGAACTTGATGCATAGACATAAACCAGTCTTGCCAGACTCACCCCTGGGCCACCTGATTAACCAAAGGGCTAGAAAGCATCTCCAGAAGAAAGACTTAAGGGATCTAGGGAAATGGAAAGCAGTTCACTGAAGTTCTTGGCATCTGCCTGAGGGCACAGCTGGAGATATTAATAATCATTTCTCTCATCAGACCACTGAAAATGAGTGCAGAGTGAGAGGGGGAAAAAAACAAGTGTTTTGCTGCCTCCTGTTTGAATTAATCTCTTCTGACAACTGCTGATTTGGGTTGTGATTCGATCCTCCATATGTCTAGCTCTATTGGTCAATTAAGTGCAGAGAGTGATTGGGGGAAGCAGTGACGCTCAGCCTGATTACGAGAGGAAGCATCACACAGCATTTACAACATGCAAAGCATCCCATTGAGCTTGGCTTAAATGGAGCCAGGCAGAGCAAGGGTGGTACCAGATACTGCCAGGAGGGTCACGGACGAGCTGCTGAACCTCAGCTATCAAAGCACTAATCAAGCAAACTGAATGTCAGACTCAGCTCTCCATGAGCAATAAATAAGTTCTGGAGAATTACGTAGGGGATCTAAGGCTGGTACAAAATTAAGTCCCATATCAACCAATTCCCATCTTATCTTCCATACTGTCCAATTAAGAAAATGCCTTTGATGAAATGTCATAAAATTAAAACTAGGAAATAAAGTGGTATTTAACTTGAAGGCTATATTTATATATTTGAAGAGATTGTTCAAAATAAAGAAATAGGACAGAAAAAACACGTAAGTTAGAGGAAGACCACATAGAAGCAATATAGCACACACGTTACTAGGCAGTAATGAAAATTCTTAGAAATAAAAAAAACAAAAAAAGTAAAATACTTAAGAGCTGTGAGTTTTAGCACTGCTTCTGCTAATGGCTTGTTGTTTACTTTACTGCAACATGCTTCTTTCCTTCTCTGTCACTTCCTCATTTTCAAGGATGCTGATGGAGCCAATGGGACACTTTGCAGTCTTACAAATACAAAATCACACTTGACCTAACAGCTCAAGAGAATGTTTTGACTGAAGTGATGACAGCCCCAAATCTTTATGAATACTATAGTACCTCATGTAACTATTGAAAAGAATAGCTAATAAAAATGATTGCACACCATCTTAGAAAAGATCTATATCAATGCATAATAATCATCATAGCAGACAATAAACTCATTTTAAAGAAACCTTATGTCAGGAAGTAGCTCTGATTTCCAGGATGTGGTCACAAGACTTAAAATGTCATAGCATATTAGTACTTCTGTCCTCCATTTTGAAAAGATCTGATTTAGCATTAGTTCCCAGTAATTTACCTAAACCCTGAAAGAGAGAGACCTGGTATTTGAACAACAGATGCTTATGAGTGAAAGAGTAACCCAGCAAATGTTTCAGGTGTTAAAAATAATGAAAAAACATAAGCTGAATCCAAACTAGTTACATATGCTCTTGGGTCGTTTTTTGTTTTTTTTGTTTTTTTTTTGTTTTTTTGTTTTTTTGGTTTTTTTTTTTACGTTATTTATTTGAGAGAGAGAGGGGGCAAGTGGGGGAAGGGCAGAGAGACAGGGAAAGTGAGAATCCTAAGCAGTCCCCATACTGTCAGCGAGGAGCCTGGTGTGGGTCTCACACTCACAAATCATGAGGATATGACCGGAGCCAAAATCAAGGGTCAGATGCTTAACCAACTGAGCCACCCAGGTGCCCCTAGTTAGGTATGCTCTTAATTGACAGGATAAGCATCTGAGAGTATTAATACAGGGATTTATAGCACTCTGGGGGAAAGACTGATAGTCTAGCAAAGCTGCATTGGACGTACTACCCTAGTCAACATATTCATTATGACTTGAATAAAATAAATCCTTATCTATATCTTTGGCAAGATGATCAATTAACTCCCAAAATTTAAGAAGTGAAGCTAAGGCATAATAGAAACAAGGCACAGAATAAACTCTAGGTTATTTTGAACAAGGCAGCAAAAGAAAATCCAACATGGACAAGTATAAACTTCTTCACCTTGGTCTACCATTTCACCACAACTACCAACCAGTGAGTGCAATTTTACAGTATTACATCTTAGTCACTGTAATTGACTACAGGCCTCGTTGTGATCCAACAATATGTCAAGGCTGCCAATAGCGCCTATGCATTCTTAGGCTTAACATAATACAGTGGTTTGAACAAGGATGGTCATAGACCTGCTGTATTCCATCACTGTCATTGTACAGATCAAACATATATTTAACTCTGGCCACCACACTTAAAAATGTTGACATATTTTAGGTAAATGAAGAGTACCTACGATGAGAGGGAAGAGTCAGAACACTGTCACTTGAAAAAAAAATTGAAGGAAGTGATTCAAAGAAGAGTGTGTTTGAGGGAAATAATGACAAGATAATCTGGTTAACTCTTTTAAAGGCTTTTTTAAAGGAAAAGATTTAGACTTACTCTAAATGGGTCTACAGGTAAAATCAATCAGTAGACATTTCAAAGACATAGACTTTGACTCAAATGAAGACATCTTTTTTATTCCTTGAGAAAGAGAAAGCATGCATGAGCACACTCTCATAAGCATGGGAGGGGCAGAGGGAGAGGGAGAGAAAATCTTCAGCAGACTCCATGCCAAGCTCAGAGCCAGGCACGATGCTCCATCTCCAAACCATGAGATCATGACCTGAGCCAAAATCAAGAATCAGAGGTTTAAGAGAGTAGCCACCCAGTGTCCTCAAATGAAGAGATATTTGAACAAGTAGGATTTTCCTAATAAATAGTGAGTTTTCTGACAGAAGGGGCTCAAACAAAACTATATAAAAACCCACACTGTAAGAATTTCACGAGTCAATTAGACATCTGGACTAAATGACTTATGAGATTACTTCCAACTATACAACTCCTTGATTCTACCACAATAGGGGAATTCTATAACTATGTATTGCATATATAGAGGAAACATGCTAAGTCCTGAAATACATAAATCTCTTGGTTAACTATAATGACGGAAAACAGAGTAGAATTAAATGTAAATAGATTTGATGACTATATGGTAGCATGAATAAAATCTAAGAATAGCTCACAGGAGTCTTTCTTTAGAGAATGAATCATGTATAAAAGAAGGAATAAATCCTGACTACTATGAAAATATTTTATGTGATAGAGTTGCAGAGAGTGATGTTGAAGAGTACAAGTTCCAGATCGGGTGCTCTCATTCAAATCCTGGCTCTGTCACTTGCTGTGTGTATAACCTTGGGCATGTCACTTCTCCACAGTTCCTTCATCTGTAAAATGAAAATAATAATATACCTACCTCATAGGGTATTGCAGAAGTAAATGAGTTAATGTACATAAAGCTTTTAGAATAGTTCCTAAACATAGAAAGGGTTATAGGAGTGTTATTATTAGAACACTGTTTAACACTGCTATTATAACAACTGTTTAAAAATTTTTCAGAAAACCAGGACTAGAGGTATTCAAATGAAGGTGGATGTGCTTTCAAAATTCCCAAGCTTTAAACAAACAAACAACATTGATCAATATTTGCTTTCGATATTGAATGTATGTACTGGGTATTAGCCTTCTGGGATGGCTCCATACTAACAAGTGATTTTCAGTCTGTTGTTGTCATTGTCATTACTGATGAAGGAGGATATAGCACAGAAAATGTAAGTCCATAAGTCCACTGATTTTAGCTACTAGCTTTTACAAAAGCTGAACCTAACAACTTCAAGTAAGATTCACACATGCCTCTTTTATTCCTTACTGCACAATAAGGTAGTGGTGTCAATGAATGGCCAAAAGATGAAAAGTCACAAGGCAGCTCAACTAATTAAATTGTATAATTGACTCCTGCATAAATGGGAGTTGATTATATGTATAAATTACAGGTTAACTAAAAATGGATAAGTGTATTTTTAAAATAACAACATTCAAACTGGGTAATTTGATGAGATGAAAATAAGCTGTAAAAGTCAAAATATTTAAGTGAACAACATCAACAACGAACATTATGAGACATGCAGCATCAATTCATTAAATAACTAGTTAATATGGCAGAAACTGGAAGAGTATCTCACAATTGTCCACAGTTATGAGAATTCTAAAAAAACTTCTTGATTCAGAACCAAGATGTCCCCCTTTTTTTGGGGGGGGTGGGGGTGGGGAGGGATGTCTGTCCAGACTGAAGCATAGTCAATGGCAAATAAGAGATGTGAGAAAAGATGACATACTTAAATAAATTCCACAGGAAAAAAAAAATCTGCATCTTTCTTCAGACAATGGACCAAATCTTTTAAATTTTTTGACCTTCAGAAAAAACTCTGTTATAGGCCTGATTTCAAAGAGAAAAAAAGTCACTCATTGATTTTGTTGATTTATCCTCTTCTTTTCTTCACTGCCTTTAATGGAAACGTTAATAATGTTATTTCACTAAACAACTCTACTTCTAGAAATTAGGAAGTAGCATTGCCTGGTGACATTGAGAATGTGGCCTTTGGGTGAAGTTATAGTTCCAATATAATCTAGCTCCATGACCTTGAGAAAATTTCTGATCTCCTCCAAACCTCAGTTTTCTCCTCTGTAAAATGGAGACATTAGGGGTGCCTGGGCGGCTAAGTCAGTTAAGCATCTGACTTCAGCTCAGGTCATGATCTCACAGTTTGTGTGTTCAAGCCCTGTGTCAGGCTCTGTGCTGACCGCTCAGAGCCTGGAGCCTGCTTTGGATTCTTTGCCTCTCTCTCTCTCTCTGTCCTTCCCCCACTTGTGCTCTATCTCTCAAAAATAATAGATGTCAAAAACTTTTTAAAAAACAGAGACATTAGTACATAACACATTGGGTTTTGTGAAGAATAACAGTACACATTAAGTGCTTACCTAATCACACAGTACTTCTCAATTGTCTTTATATCAAAATGGGTCACTGAAAAGTTATTAGTTTTGGACAAACGGCATAATCCTCCACAGAACTAAGTTCGTGGGGTCTATCATTTAATGACTTACTGAGGAAAAGGTAAAAAAAAAAAATGCCACAAAGCATGTTTTGGTTAAAGACATTGTCCAATACAATATTAAGTACCTTCTCTTAAGATTCCAGAAAATATTGTTTGTTCTAGCTTTGAGAAGAATGCCAGTTCAATTTTGATTAGGATTGCATTGAATGTGTAGATTGCTTTGGGTAGTATTGACATTTTAACAATATTTGTTCTTCCAATTGATGAGCATGGAATGTTTTTCCATTTCTATGTATCTTCTTCAATTTCCTTCATAAGTTTTCTATAGTTCTCACCATACAAATCTTTTACATCTTTGGATACGTTTATTCCTAGGTATTTTATGGTTCTTGGTGCAATTGTAAATGGGACTGATTTCTTGACTTCTCTTTCTGTTGCTTCATTATTGAAAGAGACTCTTAAATACAGAGAACAAACTGCAGGTTTGTGGGGGGAGGGGGAATGGATGATGGGCACTGAGGAGGGCACTTGTTGGGATGAGCACTGGGTTTTGTACGTAAGCAATGAAATCATGGGAATCTATCCCCAAAACCAAAAGCACACCGTATACACTGTATGTTAGGTAACTTGACAATATATTATATATACTGCATATATATGTATATATTATATATATATGAAACTTATCTGCTGAAATATTTGGTGGTGCTGATCAAGTCATCTGTACTTTTTATTGTGAAAGAAAGGGAAATGGTTTGTTGTGTGTGGTGCTTTGTGTAGTAGTTTACGTATGTGATGGACACAATCTAATTCGGGAATAAGGATGGCTATTCAGGTGTTGGTTATTTCTTTATAATTTCTTCATAGCTATGTTGCATACTTTACCAGTGTCTTGAATGATTTTTTTGAGCTTACCAACTGATTACTAACTCCAATCATTAGTAAGTCCAATCACAACTAACATATCATTGATACCTTATAAGAAACATATACCTCAAATTTATAAAACCACTGTACAAAGTTTAGCTCAAAATTGTTACTTTTAGATTTTCACTTTTTTTAGACATGTGTTCCTTTTAAAATGTCTAAAGTAATTTTTAGCACATAATTTGTGCTTATTGTAGTAATAGTATACAGCTAAACAAAAGGAGAGGGAAATATCAGTGATGTTATTTCTTTGAATAATCATTGTGAGTGGTTTTTGTTGTATAACTTTACAAAATTTCATTTCTCACTATGGTTTTGTTTTATTTCAAGTTTCTTTTTATTATCTTAACATTTTTAAAAATTTTTTAATGTTTATTTATTATTGAGAGACAGTGAGCAAGGGATGGGTAGAGAGAGAGGGAGACAAAGAATCCCAAGCAGGTTCCAGGCTCTGAGCTGTCAGCACAGAGTCTGACGCAGGGCTCAAACTCATGAACTGTGAGATCATGACCTAAGCCGAAGTCAGACGCCTAACTGACTGAGCCACCTAGCCACCCCTATTGTGTTAACATTTTAAACACATACAGAAACAGAGTAATGTGATGAACACTTAAATAAAAGAGTCTGTGAAATAAATATATTTTAGCATATATCACCACAAAGAAAGTTTGTCTTTCTTGAAAAACTAGTATTTTTGTCTTCTATGAGTTAATGGAAAATAGGCTTTTTGTCTGTTTGTTTTGGCTGCTAGGAAACTCAGATTATGTTTATTGATATTTTCTCTATACTTTTTTGAAAGACTTCTTTTTTCTATTATAAATATTGCAAAAATATCATGTTAACAAGCTGATCCAAACATTTTAATGTGATTAAGATAATAGATTATTATTTTTTAACAATTTTTGAATGTTTATTTTTGAGAGGGGGAGAGAGAGAGAGAGAATATGAATGAATTAATGAATGGGAGAGGGGCAGAGAGAGAAGGAGACACAGAATCCGAAGCAGGCTCCAGGCTCTGAGCTATCAGCACAGAGCCCGATGCGGGGCTTGAACCCACAAACCACAAGATCATGACCGGGCTGAAGTCAGACACTTAACTGACTGAGCCACCCAGGTGCCCTGAGAATAGATTAGTTTCAAAATATAATGCAACTCTAATTTATCCTATGCCACAAAATATTTTATATTTTATGTTAAATATACACTAAAATTATTTAGACTGATAGACCTTCGACAACAATGAACAAAGGATGCTCACTGCTGTTATAGGTTGAAAAGAAAAGTAATCTGGAATGCCATCTGGTGATGGTGAACAAATCCATTAAAGAATTTGGCACATCTTTATAAATGGCCTTAAATGGTAAAGGTAATTCAAAAAGAAATTTTGTCTCTAGAAAGCTATTATTTCTAAGAGAATAAGCGTAAATAAAGATAAAAGTTTATATATAAATATGTTTACTGCAGCATTAAAATTGTAAAAATAGTTTATAGTAATATATCCAACCAAAAGAAATCACGAACTAATGAAATACATATAATTCCAACTTGTTATATATTTAAGGGAATTACTTAATGTTTATTTACTTTTGAGAGAAAGAGACAGAGCACAAGTCAGGGAGGAGTACTGAGAGGGAGACATAGAATCCTAAGCAGGCTCCAGGCTCTGAGCTGTCAGCACAGAGCCCAATGCAGAGCTCGAACCCATGAACTGCGAGATCATAACCTGAGCAGAAGTTGGACATTCAACTGACTGAGCCACCCAGGTATCCAAAGGGGATTATTTTACTTAAAAGAATAATGATGGGGGCACTTGGGTGGCTCAGTTCGTTCAGTGTCTGACTCTTGATTTTGGCTCAGGTCATGATCTCATGGTCTGCACTGACAGTCCAGAGGCTGCTTGGAATTCTCTCCCTCCCTCTCTCTCTCTCAAAATAAATAAACTTAAAAAAAAAAAAAAAAAGACTTCTGAGTGGAAAAAGAAGGCAACAAGTAAATTCTGCTTAAATTTATATTGAACAATCATACTTAGACATGCAGATATAATATTTTGAAAGACTAGAAGAAAATACATCACAGTGTTAATATTACTTAAATCTTGGTAACAGGATTACCAGTGGTCTGGTAATCTTTTTTTTTGTTTTGTCTTTTTTTTTTTTTTTTCTGTGTTTTCTAATTTTGTACAATGAATATCACAATCAGAAAAAATTAAAAATATAGAAAAATGTGAAGGGAGAAAACATGAGTTAACTTTCATGTTATTCTAATTAAGAAAGTTCTATTAGAGAACACGTCTAGGCAAAAGAATTGACTATTGCACTTTACTACAACCTGAGATCAGTATACTTAGGATACTTCTGAGTTCCGATATAATGCATGTTGGCCCACATACCCCTAATCCCACAAATCACTAAAAGCTATGGAAAAAATAGCTGAGAGCACATCTGACAATGGCTGAGCTTTTCAACGTGTTGGCACAAACCACCTTATGTCAAATTGGTTCTTGCAGCACTCTTCATGGACGGCAGCTTGTGTGTCAATGCTTTTCTTAAACAGGCTGAATGACTCAAGTTCACTACAGTTGTCAGCTGTGGAATCTAGACTCACCCACACCAACTCATGTCTTCAGATTGAAACTCTTCAGGAAAATTATGAGGCAGGAGATTCACTGTTTTCTGTTGCCCTCTGTCTTAAGTCTCTTTTCTTCTCCACTCCTACCCCCAACCCCATCTCTTTCCCCACAGTGCAATATTATTTACTTCTCTGCAAAGCACTTAGATTAGTGCTGGGAACACAGAGCACATGCTGTATTTGTTAAATAATAACAATAAAATTTTTAAAAGTTAAAAAAATAATTAATTAATTAAAAAATTAAAATAAAAATAAGTGAGAATTTTCATAATGGATTGAAAAAAAAATAGTCTCCTTTGTGAAAAGCTGTCTTCATTTTACCTTCCAAGAGAAAAAAAAAATCCAGTCAAAATTTCCCCGGATTACAAAAAAAAAAAAATATTTTCAGGATGCCTGGGTGGCCCACTCAGTTGAGCATCCAACTTCACTCAGGTCATGACCTTGTGATCCATGAGTTCAAGCCCCAAGTTGGGTTCTGTGCTGACAGCTGGGAGCCTGGAGCCTGCTTTGGATTCTGTGTCTCCCTCTCTCTCTGCCCCTCCCCTGGTAACTTGCTCTCTCTCAAAAGCGAATAAACATTAAAAAAAAATTTTTTTTAATTATTTTCCTCTAATAATTACGTCATTTGCATGTGAACAACAGGATATACTTCTATTCATAATAATAGCAGCCCATGTGCCTCTCATTCCATTTCTGTCAGTCATGCTGCCCAAAACCAAACAGAAGTCAGGTACTGATTGGCCGTTGTACAAGGTACATCCTGCAATCCCATGTACTTTGATGCTAGCACCACAGTAGCAGGTCTGCAAAATTGGCCCTGTCATTTTAAATATAATAGACAATAAATCATCCCTCTGAGACAGCCCCTAAGGAAAACAGGGAAAAAATAGAAATAGCATTTAAAAGCCCTTTTCTATTACAGTGCCTCTAGGGAGCTTTTAAAATTGGAGCTTTTTTTAAAGTGATTTTTATGCTTTTTGGAGCTTTTAAAAGTGCTTCTAGAATTAACCTTGCAATTCTATGGCTAAATCTTCCATTAGATCTGTTAATTTAGTGTCTTTGTTATGCTGGTATTGTCATATTTGCTCAACTTGTTTTCTCAAAGCTTTACATATTCTATGTATTTCTTGCTCCAACCTCTTTATCTTTCTGCCAGTATTTCTTGTTTGGCCTTTCTTTTTTCCTTTATCAAATATACTTTTAGTTCCCTCTCCTCTAAGATAGCCTTTGGTCCTTTGTAATTTAGACAGAGATAATCCTAACTAGGCAACCATGCAGATCATTAAGAATTTTCCAGTTGGTGTGATGGAGCCACTTTCCTCCTCCTAGCAGAATTTCCCAAGGCAGAACTGAGCCCCACCCACCCATCCCTTTCTCATAAGCCTCTTCCTCTCTAACAACTGTGGCTCTTTCTACTTGATAAAAGAACATCAAGATAGCTAAGAAATTTGACTTATTTTATATCGGAAAAGAACCTTAATCAAATCCTGATAGGAATATATAGTAAATATAAACATATAAAGCACAGCGTTATAATGAAGAGTCAAGGTTTACATTAAGAATAAGTGATCCAGGGGTCCCTGGGTGGCTCAGTCCATTGAGTGTCCGACTCTTGATTTGGGCTCAGGTCATGATCTCATGGTTTTTGAGTATGAGCCCCACATTGGGTTCTGTGTGGACAGCATGAAGCCTGCTTGGGATTCTTCATCCCCCTCACTGCCCCTCCCCTGCTTGCTGCACCTGTGCCTATGCACTCTCTTTCTCTCAAAAAAATAAACAAACAAAAAAGAATAAGTGACCCAAAATCACAGTACCCCCAACCCCCTTGTGTAACCAGCACTTGGTTACAACTCGAGCAAGTCCATACACTGCAAGTGACCCAATAAAACAGTCTGGCTCAATGGACTTATTCAGTCTTACAAATTAAACACCTGTACTGAATTAGACACAGTTCGTCTTAATACTGAAAAAAAATGTGTACACTCTAGTAACAACAACTGCTTCCTGACACTAGGATGGTGTGTCTTCTTAGACCCTCTGCTCTGTGAAGAAAGGGAGGAGAAACCCAACTGAATGCTGAGCTGGTATCTTGTGATAAATTGGGAAGACCAAAGTATGAAGCAAAAGGCAGTGAGAAAAGATTATTCTGACACCTTTTGGATTTATAGACTTCCCAGGCTCCTTAATGGCCATTCATCTCACCTGGCCTGCCACAGTCACTCCAAATACCCTCTGGGTGAGTGCTTATTACCTACAAAGCAGCAATCAAATTATTGTAGGGAATTTACTGAGTGAGATAAATAAAAGCTGCCTAAGTCAGTGTTTCTCATAGTGCTTTCTCTGGAACATACATCTCAGGAGAAGCTCTAAAAGTGTCCCACAGACCATGAGCATGGTCAACATTACATGCCCTAACCCCTCTGCAGAGTTCAGTAGCATAGTAAAAGCACTGAGAAGTGCTACCAGAAAGAAAGCTGTTTAGCTTTGTTTCACTCGACACTTAACCAAAGTCCGTAGCATTTTTACTTGAAGTAAAATTGATGATAATTCTTTGAAGACTTTAGAAAGCCTAAACTAGGCACTTGTCTAAAGGAAGATCTCATCCAGGAGAACTATTTTGAAATTTTGGACTCGCTAATGATCGTTAAACCAAATGATTAGATGAAGAAACATAGTTAAGATAGAATATTACAGGTTTGTATTAATGATTTCCACCACTGAAAGAGAAAGAAATGTACCAGAAGATCACAATCATTAAAAATGACCCATCAATGGACAGCAAATTACATACTAGGGAACCAATGCTGGAGAAAAATCAAAGAGGTGGAGGTCATGTTTTATTTCACTTGTAGCCCTTTTCAAATTCAGTCCTAACCAAACCTGATTAAAGTAAATCCCTTTTTTACAGGCTGTGGAGTCTATAAGATTATGGTGTTAATGGAAGTGCGATTCGATCCGTCAGTAATGGTGCATGTCGGGACCCTGGCGCCTCTGACAAGTCCATTTTTTAAGACGTATTTATTGTTTTTTTTTTTTCTCCCTTCTGTTCTCTGCATTGCGGGGTTTAATTGAACAGTTTAAAGTGATTCTTCTTCAAGGCCCATTAATTGATTTTATTTGTGTATTCTCTAGGGGTCAAGGAAAAGGGAAAAAAAAAACAATAAAATTGCAGCTCTGGTTTTCAGTCATACTCTGCCTGGCAATTCATAGCTCTAATTTTTTGTTTCTTTTCTCCGCCTTCATCTTTTTTCTTATGATCCTCACAAAGTACAATTTTATATGTTTGCTTTGTTGAATTATCATGAGTTTATTCAATCCTGATAGTGGTTCACCATGAAGAAAATAATAAAATACACCCAAATTTGATAAACCATGTACTATCTAGGAGTGCTTCAAGATAAATTCTAATGAAAAAAGATTTCATTGAAACAGTCATAAAACCTTACAGGCTTATGGTGCCACAAAGCACCATATGCACATATTTCTGTCCTAACAGGACAAAGGCTCTTGACTTTGAAGTCACGACCCATGTACACATATATGCACACAGTGTGTTCATATTTACTCAAAGAACCCACCACCAGACCTGAATGGCTTTAGGCCTGTTAAGTAAAACTGAAGATGATATATGGGTTGCAAAATAGTATACTCAGAAGGTGGATATAGTAGATTGAAACTGATATTGTGCCAAGGGCAGAAGCTATACATGTGTGTACACATGTCATAACATCATACCTCAAGAGATTTTGCCCTATTATGTCACAATATTTTAGATCACACAAAATAATCTGTACATTTTGGATGCCTCTTTTTTTAAAAAAAATTTAAATGTTTTATTTATTTTAGAGAGAGAGAGACAGAGCATGAATGGGGGAGGGGGCAGAGAGAGGAGACAGAATCTGAAGCAGGCTCCATGCCCTGAGCGTCATTCAGCACAGAGCCTGATGTGGGGCTTGAATTCACGAGCTGTGAGATCATGACCTGAACCAAAGTCAGCCGCTTAACTGACTGAGCCACCCAGGTGCCCCTGGATGCCTCTTTTAATCAAGCAATAGCTAATCCTTACCATGATGCTATGAAGAGGGTATTAGCACCATTTAATTATCAAACTCTGAGATTCAGATGTTAAGGAATCTGTTAAGGATATAGATAGGGTTTCAATATGGATCTAATTTGTTCCAATACCTCTACTGTAGCACCATTTGTATACACTACTGCCTTGGAAGCTTAATTTGCAATGACTTTTATCTCATTAAGGATGGAAATATCATAAAACCATTTACAGATGGGTATATATATATTTTTTCACACTGCATCCCCAGCACAGGCCATAAGCAAATACTAGTTGAATGACTGAATAAGATACCTGCCCCATCACTATCATATTGCTCCTGCTTTGAGCCTCACTTCAAGACCCGTCTTTTGAGGGCCTCATGCCTATAAGACTGGCATAGAAGACAGGGAGTTACAGGACACGTACACACAAAGCAATACCCTGAAACTTGATGGAGGAATTGCCTCCAGCTTCTTGGACGTCATTTTGTTCCTTCGCATGTCATATCCTTCTCTCTGCTCAACTCCTTGTACTTTACCCTAATTCCCTGGATAAAGTTCTAAAAGATTCTTCAGCATAGGTCTTTCATTAAAATGTAGGTCAAATTTATCTTCAACACAGACTAGTAAAAATATGTCACTGGCTTCTGGTTTCCATTTATCTTCCCCTGAACATTTTGAGATTGAGTGTTTAAGACTGACATTGAGAGAAAGATGGGGGTTAGGGGAGAAGGGATTATATAGGAGACAATATATAGGAAGATTTTTTTACTTGTTTTAATTTTATCTACAGTGGAAAGAGAAAAGTGACAAGTTCTATATTTACTTCCAGGATACCAACAGAACATCTTCAAATAAAAGGAACGTATATTTGAGAATGTGTTGGCAAACTGGAAGTCTCAGAAGCTCAGCTCTCCTGTTGAAGGAGTGCAGTCTATGCTCTCAACAGTCACACAGTCCAAGTCAAACACTGTCTTCTCTCTCATCTCTACATCTCTATGTCCCTTCTCTCCTTCCTTTCCGAGAACCCCTTTACCTCCATGCACCTTTAACAACATTTACGATTTTTATGAGACTCTTGTTATTACTTCCAGGATTTTGTCTATTTTCTGGTAAATATTAGTAGTGAAATCCTTCAAAGGGCCAACAAGGAAGTGGTGCTAAGGAGAACGTGCCCCACTTTGAACCCAGGTGTTGCAAACAGGGATAGTTGGAAGGGGTGTTTACACAATCCTGAAGTGGTAGTGGCAGGTGATGACCACAACAAAGGGAAAGAAAGCAAGTTTTCTTTTGGAGAATGGTTACAAGAAAAGGGAACATGATTGTAAATATGTTCTATTCATAAGAAATGGATAAACTATTGCAGAGAAAGATCCATGCTCCTGAATGTGTGCTCTTTCCTGGGTTTCTAGAACCTGCAAATGCCCCATCAAAATACATGTCACATTCTACCATAAGTTTTGGGTTGCTTGGATCTCCCCTCAAAATGGAATCAAGTCATGTTCATCTTTATATTCCTAGTCCGTCCTTAAGTATCTGGTATATAAGAGATGCTCAACAAGGGAGCCTGGTACCTCAGTCATATAAGCATTCAACTCAATTTCAGTTCAGGCCAGGATCCAGTGGTTCATGAGTTTGAGCCCTGCATTCGGCTCTGCACTAGCAGTGCAGAAAGTGCTTGGGATTCTCTCTCTCTCTCCCTCTCTCTCTGCCCCTCCGCCTCTCAAAATAAATAAAGTCTTTAAAAAAAAGACATGCTCAATAAACATATTCTAGCACAAATAAAATAATAAATAAGAAGAAAATCCTTTATAAATACTATTAGACACTGTGACGGTAGCATAATTCTTGGAGATGGTAGGGTAAAAAAGATAGTGGGGCTCAAGAACTGGTCCAGTATGAAGATATGGATGAATTCTGAATTTAGTATTATTAAGGTTAAATAAAACTCCTGTTGATAGTAAAAAACAGTCTTTATGTGGCAATGTATTTCAAGTGCCAGGTGACAAGTTTACAAAAGAAGCTTTAGAATGCAACCTGCACTGCTCATGATCAAACGCCCATCAGTACATAGGGCTCACAAGCACAAAGAAGCACTCACCTCCATGGGGTAGCCCGAAGGATCTAAAACCCAGACTAGCTCAAGCATGTCCTTCATTGTTGGAAGGGCATGTCACAATCCTTCCACACTTAAGACAACTGTTTTGTATGTGTGCGTGTTGTGGATTGGAGGGAAGAGAAAACTGTGTAATCAAAAGGCCTTTTACAAAATGTACATATTTTACTTGGGAGAATGTAAATATTGAACCAATGCATTTTTCTCATTAATGTATTGTCAGAGAGTACCATCTTCATCTTCATCAGAATGCTCACTTGTCAGGTGGTTAGAGGGTAGCAGGTTCTTTTTCAACAGGAGGGTAATACTGAAAATGCTGCTTTCCACTTCTGAGGCTCCCTACAAACTCATTTTGAATCAAAGAAGACAGTTGTGAAGGGAGGTGATACTCTACTTTTCACACACCATCTGTCTTTATTTTTATTTTTCTAATTGTCTCCTGAGATACCAATATGATAGTAGAAGATAACCTTCCTGGAAGTAATCCAACCCCATGAGAAGTGCATACAGGCAAACACACACACACACACACACACACACACACACACACACACACACACCGACACACAAACTAATTTCCATGTAAGAAGAAAGGTTCTATAATGGCATTACTTTGCCCTGATATTATAATCAGTTTCCACTGAGACCTTCTCTGATTACAAAAGTATGTAATCTCTGAAGCCTAGGTTTTCACCAACAAAGGAATTTAGATAACGGGTTCTTTTACTTGCATTTACTGCTAACGTCAGTAAACACAATCCTCTTCTTGTCTTGTACCTTGTCTCCCTAAATGGTCAAGTTTACAAGCAGACTGAGCATCTAAACTTTCTTCTCCAGATTAAATAATCCCTCTCATATACTCATTAACATCTGTATGTATATTGCCTAAATTTGTTCTAAAACTTTATGTCACGGTCCACTTTCATCTGCTCAACTTGGTCAGGCTTCATTTTAGCTCTCAATTAAGTAATTTCAATCCAACTAGATCTATCAAATCCAACAAAACCAGAGATTCATCTTTCCAGTGCTTTCTGCCATATAAAAATACATTATAGTTCTTCCAACTAATATATTGTTATGACGTGCATAACAATATATGCACAAACGCAGCAAAATTATACGTCCTTTGTAATAGGGTGGATGCTAAGGTACCTCTGCCCCAACTTCATTTTGCTGCTCTAGGTAAAAAGCAAACATCATCACCAGTAGCTAATCAACATCAACTGTATTAATAAGAGCAAAATGAACACGTATGCTTGGATAATTCTCTTTCAATCCCTCTAGGTCCAAATCTCTCTAATTTAACTTTACTCTTGAATGACCATCAAAGACACTGTGCTTTGGCCTCTAAGACAGCCACTGTCAAGCAAACATGCGTGGGACCAAATCAGAAGAACTTGTCCAACAGACTTGTGGGGCTTGCCAAGGCCTGGTAGAAGTCAGATGATGATATTTGCATTGCATAATTGGCGGAGCCTGTCACAACACTGCTGGAGCCAGCAGCTGCTCTCTGCTGAGAACTAATTCCACCTGATCTATTTAATATTATAATGAATTTAATCTTCTCCACATTCAACCAGAAGCCAAAGAGCACAGTTTATGGCTAAACCTGTATTTGCAGACAGATGACAAGAAACCTCTCTGATGGTAAGAATTAATTTAGAGAAGGGTGCTGACACAGTTACTGGATCCTTCATTCAGCTGAGGTACTTTCTTTCTTCCAGGGAGCAGGTGTTTGTATGGTCTGAATTTTCCCTTATCTCCTCATGAAGAACTCTAGGACATGAGAAGTGTATTTAGATACTGTTATGGGCTAAAGTGTGTCCCCCATATCCAAGTTCATATGTTGAAGCCCTACCCCCCATACATCAGAATGTGACTGTAATTGGAGACAGAATCTTCAAAGAGGTGATTAAGTGAAAATGAAGCTCTTGGAGTGAGCTGTAGCCCAAACTGACTGATTTCTTTAATAGAAGAAATTTGGGCACACGTCAACAGCAGGGTTGCATGCATGGAGGAATGACCACGTGAGGACACAGAGAGATGGCACAAGTCTATAAGCCAAGGAGAGAGGCATTAGAAGAAACCAAACTTGCTCATACCCTGATCTTGGGCTTCTAGTCTCCAGAACTCTGAGAAAATAAGTTTTAGGTGGTTAAGCCACCCAATCTGTGGTATTTTGTAATGGCAGCCCTAGCAAACTAATACAGATATTATCTAGCATAACCCAATGTAAGAATCTCTAACGTTTTTGTAGGATAGAGCCAAGAAGGGATTTCTCTCTAACATAAGGCAATTGATTGCATCTAAAAGAGGGCCATTTTATTAGAAAGTTCTTGTACTGAGTCAGGATGATTCTCCTTATGATTGCCATGCCATGGTCCCAATTTTGCTCTCTTGATTCAGAACCCAATCAAATGTCTTACTCGGCAGTTCTTCAATTAGATGAAGGCAGCCACAGTGCCTTCATGCACATTTCTTAAATCTTTTCTTTCAAGTTAAACCTTTCTTGATGTTTTCAGCTGGTCCCCATATTCCACTGTTCTGAGGATATTCTATGGAATATTGGTCTTTCTTTAAATCCTTTCCACTGGGTCATCACTTCTATTAAGATATGACTAAAGTTACTAACTCAGATGTTATCCAGCAGTATGAATTATTCTTTTGTTTTCACCACCAAACTTCAGAATCCTTTCCATTAGGAAAGGATGAAACACAGATATCTTTAAGTCGCAGGCATGTGGTAAGGGTCCTGAGGGCACAATGACAACTTCCAAAAGTGACAAATGGGAACTGAGGGCTACTGACTAACTTTCCATCAGCTGAATATGTTTAGAACACATCGTTTTAGATGTTGTTAAGGAATCTTCTTAGTATATTTGGACATTTACTTTGATGTGTAAGATACATATATATACACACGTGATATATACATCAAAGTATATATCTATAGACATCTATGTGTGTGTGTGTGTGTGCAGGTATAGATCTAGGTTTAAGTACCTTTACTCATATGGGTTCATATGACTGTAAAAATAGAAATAAACTAAGTATGTTTTTCCTAAATACTCAGAAATCCTAATATCAAAAACAAAAACCCCACTAGTACAATAGTGTCCATAGGAGTGAACAAGTTTCCATAGCACACTAAAGATGAAGATTACTGTAAATATCCATTAAACTTAAATATGCCACTCAATTGAATCTGCAATTTGCAGCTTGGGAGGAAATGGTCAGAAATGATGAAGCCCCCAGGCATTAGTACATGAAGAGAGTTGCAAAAATAGAATAAAACAGTGTATATTCTTGGTTTCAATTTGCTGATGTATGTATACTGTAAGGCAATATCCAACTTCAAAGACTTTCATGCTTGCCCAATAGGTATTAGAAACAGAACATAATTAAAACCTTTTTTCCACTAAACACTACGCATCTCCTCAAAATGTTGAACATAAAATCCACCCAGTATGGAAATAGGATACAGGTACACTGCCGTCTATCATACTGACTTTCAACAGTTTTCCTATTATATAAACATATCAAAAATACCTGGAGGCTGAGGCAGGGCTATAAAAATGTTTGGCACATGCAAGAGAATTTGAGAGCTAGCTTAGAGGCACTGTAAATAACAGAAACATTAGCTATTTCAGTTACTGGAAAAAGGGTAACCAAAGTCTTATTCTCCCACAGCACCAATTTTCTCTATTCCATTGTTGGAATGATCTCTCTAAAGAATTATTAGCCCTGATATATTTGAGGAACTTTCTCAGAAATGTAATAACCATATGGAATTACCTTTCAAATTCCATCCTAAATACAGAGGTCTACTTTCCTATTGTTGTTCATTACCAAACCAGACTCCCCTTTACCCCGAATTATTTTGCATTTAGCATTTGAGTTGCCAGAAGGTAATGTCAAAAAAGACAGACCGCTTAATGGAAAAGAAAAGTTAATGAACTAACAAGGGAGCCATAATTACTCCACAAATCAAGGGAAAGATGGAATGGTTTCCAAGGGGAAATGAATGTATCAAAATGTTTTTCCTAGAAACTCAAAGCAGTATGCTTTAAAGGCTAAACTTTGGGGGGCAACGATGTAATTGCTGATTATCACATTACTACCAATAACCTCAGAACAATTATAGAACATTGTTTTCCCGAGTAGAGGAAAAGCAACAGAAAAAAGAAGAAAGAAGGTCTAGTCTCTTCCATCAGGTGAATGGCTTTACTACCATATGGCATTAGGTAATACAAAAATGATGCCAGTGACTGGGGGGCCATTGTGTGAGCCTTTTGGAGGAAGCATGAATGCCTGACACCTGTCACACAGCTCAAACACTGAGTTGGCATATGCACAACTAAATTAGAATAATTTAACCTTCATTAGCCCCCACCTGTGTTGATGAAGGTACAGAGAGTCATTTACAAATTTGGGAGGGGGACAGGGCCTTGAGTCCAGACCCAGTGGAATATTTGTGAGTAGACCCAACACTGCTATGTCAGACTTCCATGCTGTCAGGCGTTATGCCCAGAATTCCATTTATTTGGAGATTCTGAACCTGAAGTCAAGGATACCTCATGCTCTAGTGTTTTCAGTAGAAAAAATAAGATGAACTGTCAATTGACAGATTTTTTTTTTATAAAAATGAATGTTCTAGGATTTATGGGGCAAATAAATATTGTGCCAGAACAGCTGGCAAGCGTGAGTAAGAGCACAAACTGCTGGTATGTTATCTGCAACCTCCCACACGCATACTGTGAGCTGCAACTCAATAAGTGGATGATTATAGAGGTTATAAGAAAAGTAGAAATAAATACAGTGAGGTTTAAAGAATACCTAGTATGAAAGATACCTTGGTTTCAAGCAGAGACCTCAGTCTCCCTGGAGGAAGTTTAAGAGTAGTGGTTAAGAGGGCAGCCTCTGAAGACAGCCAGCCTGGGCTCATAATTGGTTCATAGCCAGTTATGAGCTGTGGGACGGGACCAGGTCACTAAACCTCACTAAGCCTCAGTTTCCTTATATATACAAAAAGTTTACACTGTTGTCTGCCTTGTAGGGTTACAGAGAGAAATAAATGAGTTACTCCTCCTACAGCTCTTACTACAGTGCTTGACTCATGAGAGGTGCTTAATAAATGCTAGATATTAATATTATCATTAATAGTGCACATGGTTTGGCATATTCTGAGTTACAATGCCACAATTTTCTTGTCCCCAACCCTACCTACTTTCATTGAAAACAGCAGCTTCTCAAGTTGGAGCCCATGCAGAATAGCTATAGAATACACCATAGTTTGAGATTTATTGATACTCTAGGTGAAAATATTTCTTTTCAAAAAAATAATAAGGTTCATGGAATGGTTTAAGCATTGCCTTATTTCTAGGGACAAATGAATTACATATTACATATATTTTTGAATACGGTACACACACAGAAAGGACAGTTAAGCTAATCTGATTTATTTACTTTCATTAACCTTTTATGTGTGGTCCCAATGGAGTCATGCTTTGTCCTAGGTCTGTGTGAAAATTGCTTTGCTGACATGAACTTTTGGAAGGAGAAAGCATTCTGTTACGAAAATGTGAGTTAAGTCATTAGCTTAAGTGCTGTGAAGAAATTTACATAGATTCATATACACATTGATTAACTTAATAAAACATCTTAAGAAAACCACATCTAGTGATCTAGTTTTAGCCAATATCTCAAAAGCACCACGAGTTTAGTGTCCCAAATTATATTGCTTACCACCAGTGCCTAGCACACACTCCAAGTAAATGTTCCATAATAACTGATAAATCAGTGATTTATCTGTGTGCACATGCACACACATGTGTCATATTTAGATGCCATTTACCAAGTTCCATTCATTATACTTAGAATATGCTCCACTATTTCGAGCTACTATTCTGATGAAATATCTTATGCCAGACCCTTTAAAGATACTATTCTTAATCTGTTTTTACAGATGAAGAAATTAAAGCTCAAAAGTATAAGAGCTGGTTGAGTTCAAGGCTGCAGAGCCAGTAAGAGCTAGAATCAGACATGTAACTCAACATTCCAATCTCTATTCATCATCCTGTGACACTTTCCTACTCATTCATGTTTCAGCTTCTCTGTGCCTAGATAGGAGGTATGAGTTAAAGCACACACAATTATCCCTTTTCTTTTTATCCCTATGAGAAAATTAGTTATGCAACAGGGAGCACTAATTATTCCCTTTTACACCCCCAATTAAATAAAGATTTATGCTAGTATGCAGCAAGGATAATTCTCCTTTAATGAAATAGGCTTTTTATATTCAATGAGTTCCAAGGAATAAATTTACTATTTCATATACATTTGGTTTTACTATTTGCATAGCCCTTCACTCAGCTGTGTTAGCTTCACCAAAGCAGTTGAACACTGTTCACCCATTCTGTCCCAATATCTGCTGGGAAAGCCAAAAGTTTTCAGCTGTAACGGGTCTTTGTTTTTATAATCTTTTATGACTCTAAGGAATATTATTAATAAATCACTATTTCTCTATATTGGAAGAAGGCCAGTATTCCTTTGGATGTGCATAGGTAAACATTCTTGGGTTTAAGATTTAAGAAAGGAGGACTTTACCCACCCTTTTAATTATAAGGAAATGTGGAATTCAGTAGTGCAGAAAAATCATCTGCAGTCTTGCCCAAAGGGGATTCTTTTAGGTTATTTTGTTAAACCTGGATCATACAGTAAAATCTCATTCATTTTTGGTCACGGCAAGGCCAAATTGAAGTCCATTTTCTGAAAATAGTCACAAAGTTAAAACTCTAATGGTAAGAATCGTAACATTCAACAAAAACTACAACCTTTACGGAAAAACGTCTCACCTTAAACATACGAAACAGAGCTACAGGTTTTCAGTATAAGAATTAATAAACTAGTGATCCCCATAAGATAAACTAGGTTCCTCAGGGACTGGCTTAGTTTAAATAATCAACACATATATTTCAGGGGAAAAAAATGCTCGTCAGTGGTGAAAAATTAAACACAGGAAGCATAATATAATTTCAAAAACAGTGATTATTATATCTTCAATTTATTGGTAGGTTATTAAGTGCCAGGTCCTATGCTGAGTAATTTTCATTTATTAACTCAGTTATCTATACTTCTATAGAAGTGATCCTTCTATATTCTATAAGGTGATTCTTCTATAAGGTGATCCTTCTCATATCCTCAAATTATGCTGTTTGAGAAAAAAACAGATTAGGATTAGGAAGGCAAAGCAACTTGACTAAGGTCTCAGGGTTAGTATGTGCCAACCATATGGGACTGACTCCAGGGTTTTAAACTCTTAACCTTCACATGTGGTATATAGGTTAGTGGTTTGGTTTCCAAACTCTAATGCTAGGATGGTGCTAATTCTTTTTTTCTTTTTTCAATGTCTTATGTATGTATGTATGTATGTATGTATGTATGTATGTATTTAAGAGAGAGAGAAAGAGAGAGAGCATGACAGGGGAGGTACAGAAAGAGAGGGGGATAGAGGATCTGAAGCGGGCTCTGTGCTGACAGCAGCAAGCTTGATGCTGGGCTCAACCTCACAAACTGTGAGATCATGACCTGAGCTGAATTGGATGCTCAATGAGCTGAGCCACCAGTGCCCCAGACAGGTGCTAATTCTTCAACTTCCAGCAGTCTTTAGGTAAATGAGAAAAATAAGGGTTAGAAGGAAACATGTCAAGAAAACTGAACTTTTTCAGTTATAAAAGAATTGATTTTTCATATTTTTTAAAAAAAATCATGATTACATATAGTAAACTTATTTTGTTTTTATATATGCTTATTTGGAAAATTAAAATGTTGGCAAGTAAGTGTCGTTCTTCCACATTAAAAAAGAAAACACACTTGTAAGAATTAAAGAAAAAAAAACCTTCAAGCCATTTCTGTGTACTGGATAGTTTGAGCTGTTGTCTGAATGTGGAATCCCTTAGTTGGATGCTCAAAGGTGACAGTGTTAAAAATCAACAAAAGGAGTTGCTAGAGGAAGGTACCCATGTGAATAATGGCCAGGATGTGGGAAACACTGAAGCAAAGCAGAAAAAGCGAAAATTGTTATGAGCCTAAATGATTTGGAAAATTCAGAGAAATAGAAAACTCTGGGGGAGACAGTGCTATATTATATGGGGACATGGTGGGTTGACTATTAACTTGCTTTTGAACATGTTGAGCTTGTGGTGATGGATTTGGAAGAGAAAATATCTGGGGAAGCAATACAAGGAAAACTGCTGGTTTCCAGATCAGATAAAAACTGAATTCTTCAAGGTAAGCAATGTGGTCAGTCTCTAAAATAAGGTTGAAGGGTGGGAAAATGGTTAATCTCTCAGCCTTGACACCTGTTCCTGTGATTCATCTTCTCCTTGGAGACTTACCTTAAGTGAATATTGCCACAACGGCACTTGGGAGTGGGGGACATCCTTGCTTTAGCATCTGAGCCTGAATGCATATCCCTTCTCTTAATCTTCCAATTCAGAGTTGAGATCAGGTTGGTGTATTCCCTGAAGGCTTAAGGCTCCAAGTAACAAAATGGAAATTAATGCAAAGTGTATAACATATAATTAGGTCAATGACTTTTAACCTCTTTAGGTAGCTTTGAGAATATGATGAATCTCCCCACAAATACACACAATTTTGCACTGCCACGGAGAAACTCCTCCAACATACTTAGACTCCTCCAGTCTCAAACCCAGGAGAGAAAAAGGGACTTGAGAGATGCAGGAAGGAACTCCTTCTCTGTCTGGTTAAGGCCCATTTTCATCTGCAGATGATTGGTCTAGGGAATACACATTCCCTTCAGTGATATTTAACCTGCCTCCCTCCTCTGACATAGGGGTCGAGTGATAGTATATGGCTCCCAAAGGTCAACCATATAAAACACAACACAATAAATTTAACGTGGGTACAAGAGATACACATGTGCAGTACAAGGGTGTACTTTCATCATAGAAATAACTTTAATAAAACAGGGCTTAGTAACCCCATAAGCCCAAATGCCATATCAACTCAGGACACATTCAAACTAAACACCAATCCACAAATCTACTTACTGAACCCTGAGTAGTACTACATTTCTGTACTGATATGTTTATAGAGGGAACAAGAAAGAATATACTGACAAATGCATACACAGCAAAGATTTCTTAAAATCCCTCCCTACCCACATCTCTCTTTCCAAAGCTCCACACACCCTGGCATTTGCTTAAATCTGTTCCAACCATTAGTCCCTGCCTTTTTGTCTTTCTTTTTCATTTCTCAGTGTCCTCTCTTTTCTTCACTTATGCTCCCTCCTCCAGGCTGACTCTTTTTCTTTCTTTCCTTAGTGGGTCTCTCTATGCTGTTTCCTGTGAAGAGATATCTATTTATTTCCCTCTGAAGACAAGCAGCTCTAAGAGCTGCACACGAGAGTATCTGGAGGAGCAGACAGAGAATGCATTAGTCGAGCTGAGACCTATGAAAAAAGGAATTATATTTGTTTTTACACTCAGTCATATTCTGAATACCTTGCACAGTGCTTGACACTTAATTTCCCAGTATATGTACTGAGTAAATAGAGAACTCCTGATTGGATTTCATTTACAGTTTAGCATTAGAAATCTTGCTTGCAGAAGATCATTGAATGTCAAAATTCTAAAGGACCACATACAGTACACACAATGAAGCCCTCTCTGATAGTACTAATAATACATTACTAAAGAAAGGTCATCAGAAGAAGAATATTTAGGGAAAGAGAATACACAGTGTTCCAGAAGTGGGACTTGAAGGAAAAGAAAATGAGGAATTAGCAATTGAAAGATATTGAGAGAGAGAGAGAGAGAGAGAGAGAGAGAGAGAGACACCATGAGAATGCATCATCATGAATCCATGAGAGAGTTATGGAAGAAAAATTCAAGGTCAACAACATGTAGTGAGGAGGACCCAAATAACATAATCCCTCACATCAGTGTGCGATTTAATCAACAGGAAGAATTTCCTTTTGACCTTAATCAAAGTTTCTTGATCTGGTGTGCTTTGCAAAGAGGTTGGGAGCATCACTAAATTAGTATCTGAAACTCTAGCTGATGAAGGAAAAACAATGAAAAATAACCTGGTTTTGTTCACATCCCTGAGGATTAAATAGAATACTCCATTTTATTTCATGTGCATTTGTGATTCTAGGCTATTTTGGGGTATACTTCATATCCAGGCTAGCCTGGAAGAGTTGTTTTACAAGAAAGGAATGAAAAAACTCTAGAAAGTCAAAAACTATTCCAATTGTTAATCTCTAATTTAATAAATAGCATTGTGAATTATCCTGATAAAGTTTAAGTATTCAAGCTGCTGGGGACAAATCTCATTGCTAGTAATAATTAACCTATATTATGAACTAATCATCTTTGAAATTTCAATTAGATTTCTGATTTTAAAAGTAGAATATTTCAACCAGAAAACCTTTGTTTCAATACCATCTTTAAATGATTAACTATTTTCCTTTTCTTAAAAAAAAAAAAAACTTTAAAAGAATGCTTAAGTAAACAAAGACATTAGATATTCGCACCTCATTTTATGCAATCACATGGCAGACATTTCAACTACTATAATACAGAAATACAGGGAGACATCTGAGCATAAGGCAAGAAGAAATGAAGAGTTGAACTGTGTGTTTATATGTGAGACAGAGTGATCATCTGTTAATGGGAAGCAGTAAAGAATTCAAGAAGTTCTGCTCTATCAGGCTGTGCAAGGAGTAGAGAATAAACCTATTATTTCCCCTCTTATTTTGAACTACCCTCAGCTACAACTTTAAAATTAGTGTTACCCATTCGTTATTAACAATTATATTAATTTCTGTCAGAGACCCCTAAACAGGGTGTTCTTAAATGAATGCTCACAGTAGTGACTCTCAAGTCACCCAATATCTAAGAATCAAAATCTTTATTTTGGTCTTCTCTTGATTAGAATGCATGAAAAGAATTACTAGTGGTTGAAGAAACCCTAAAGTGTAACTCTCAGAAATCTCTCATTCACATCAGCCAAGCTTAAGAGTGTGTTCACTTAACCTTGATCGTTACACAACAGTCAGACCCCTAGCAACCCAAGGCATGTCTGGTTTTCCTCTACCTAGAATGAGTATCTAGTTGGTATCCAAGGGGTCCACTCATGAGACTTCAAGGGGAGTCAGCTTTGTTCCATCTTATCACCAAAAAATTTACATCTAGTTTCAGCATCTTGCAAGTTCTTAAGGGAGACTGCATGAGGGTGTGTAGATAGATGAATAAAAGCTACAACTACTCAATAGCAGAAAAACAACTCAAACAGCACATGGATTATCAATAATAGGTCACTGGAATTATCTCCCTATAAAACCTATGTACCAAGTAGATACAATATTTAGGGAGCTTAACAGCCTTGGAAAACTTTCTTAAAAACACTGTGTTTATTTTTTGGAATAGTTTACAAAACTGGTGTATGAATTTCTTATCAAGCAAGTTGAAAAGCATCTAAATGAAAAAAAGCATCTAAATGAAAAAAAAAATCTTTCCAATGTGCATTAGATATGTGTTATGGATATCATGGATTAGTGCTCACGTTGCATTTGATGATCTTTGCAGCATACCTTTCTGAAACACCAAGATGAAAAAAAGCTAAAAAGTGCATTTCCCGGACTTCTTTGCAGCTATATGTTTAGATGTTATTTATAGTGTCCAATTGGAACTTTTCAGTTATATTTGGAAAGGAAAGGAGCTCAAGGCATTCAGTTACTTGACAGCAGTGATGGAAACTTCCTGAATGTAGCAGCTTCTGGAGCCATAGAAGAGGCACTGCTTCCTTTGACATGATGATTTAACGCTAAGTCTTTAGGGGTTCCTCCTGTCAACCGGGTCTAAAGTCGATCTAGTAATCCACCCATGGGTTTTATAAATTTCTATTTTCCTATGATAAAGTACTTCCTGCTTCAAAAAGCTAGAATAGATTCTATTCTTTGCAATGGAATTTGGATCCCCTTAATAATGTTTTTTTAAAATTCCTACATTCAGATTAAAATTATTAATCCATTCTTTTTAACACTTCCTCTTCTGTTCCTAACATCTTACACATTGGTGTAGGAGTGACCCTTTCTATTCAGCTACGGGTGGCCTGATTGGGGAATCAACTTGGAATAGTCTCCTGGGACTAGGTAAAGTAATGTCCTGCCTAAATTGGTAATCTGGTCATTTAATCAATGTACAAAGTTTTCAGGTTTGTAGACTTCAGATTCTCCTCCAAATTTAAGTTTTACTCGTTTTTTGAAGAACATTATATAAGGTCAGAACACACGAAAATTTTAAAAGATGTTGTAGAAGAATATAAAATGAGCTGGAAAAATGTTCTTCACAGATCATTCCTTAAAAAAAGTAGGCTATCAAATATACATGTAGAAGGATTCCATCTCTGCAAAAAGAAATGCTTATATATTTATCAAAAGAGACTGAAAAATACACCAAAATATTAATAACAGTAGATATAGTTAGGTGGTGGGATTATAGGTGGTTTTAATGGGCCCATTTTGCACTCATAATAATGCTTCATCCTTCTCAAACAAAAATACTGAAGACAAAGGTGTTCCAATGTTTTAAGTTGTCTTTAGTGTAGTACTCACAGATGTGTTTAATCTATTTTATATTCAATATAGAATGACTGAATGGAAGCACCCCCAGTTATTGTCACCAGGGCAATGTTTAATGATGTCACCTGGAGGAGACAAAGCGCTAAAGAAACAGGGGATCCATTTTCAGTTCAGACTTAAGCAGGAAGAGTCATTCCCCCAAAGAGGCTTGAAAAATACCCTTTGAGTATCATTATCTGAATACAGAATGCAATTATCACTGAGAACACAAAGAAAGGCCTTGGACTCCACAGATGAGAGGATGGGCCAGAAGCCTCATATAGCTTTTCTGTATGAATAAACTTGTGCATCCCAATACTAAAGACATATTTTGAAAAAGTCAATCACTGGGGTGCCAGGGTGGCTCAGTCAGTTAAGCAAATGACTTTAACTCAGGTTATGATCTCATGGTTTGTCAGTTCGAGCCCTGCATTGGGTTCTGTGCTGACAACTCAGAGCCTGGAGCCTGCTTCAGATTCTGTGTCTTTCTCTCTTTCTCTCTCTCTCTCTCTCTCTCTCTCTGCCCCTCCCCTGATCATGTTCCATCTCTCTCCCTACCCAAAATGAATAAACATTATTTTTTTAAGTGAATTCATTAAATGTTTAAACTTTATATGGAACCCTGAGGGAAGACACAAGCCTCATAGTACGTGAATGGACTGCCTGAGAATCTGTACTTGAATATTCTCAAAAAACACACAGATGAGGATACAGATAAAACAAGAGAAAATTCTCATGTTTCATCTGGTAGTCATTTTTTATTTGTTTCTGAGAGAGAAAACTAGACAGTGTCAGAGTCCAAGGCTTTTTTGTTCCCTGATATTGTATATACAATTTTAGAGTAAATACCATTTCAAATTCTTTTAACAGTCATTTTCAACAAATTATTTTCAGATTTTCATGGGGTTTCGATATGAGTATCTGTCTTAGCATTTTCAACATAAAAATAACTAGAATGATTAGTCATTTTCTATCAGTGTCAAAATTTTGCCTTTCAAACTAAGCAAAATGAGGCGAAGTGTAACCACTCCAAATGCTGTTATATGAAGGGTTATTTTTGTCTAGGTATGTTATGTATTACAAGTGCATTAATTCAAGCACATTATGTTTCTTGGTAAACTGTTGTCCATAAAGTTTATTTTGAGGCAATTGGTCAAGAGAAGACAGAGGGATATTAACAATGAGAGTTAACACACAAAGGGACTGAAATATAAGCCAAAAATTATAAATTTCAGTCTTTCTAACTACGCTAGTCAGCAGAAATTAGAGGTTGCCATAAAAATTAAAAATAATCCAATAATCCAATAATATATAGAGAAATGGTATGACAAGAAGTAGAAGTAGAACATATCCTCGCATTTACTGTTAGCCTCTCTTTACTGGAAACCTGATGAATTTCAGTAGGAATTGTGGAAGGTTTCAAAACTTTGAAGGACTATGGTTTTATGTGGATATGTGGGGTTTCTTTTAGGGGGGCGGATTTTTTCCAGAAGGAAGACTTTAGAACTTGGAACTTCCAGAGAATTTGGGGGCATCTCTTCCTAGGATTGCTTTTTCTTAGAAATCCCTTTCAATTCTAGTAAGTTGGAGGGCACAAGAGGATCCAAAAAAAGAACCTAACAGTTGGCTGCCCATGAAAGGAATTTATTCCTTTTCTATTTAGGTTATACAGCAAAGGTTATGAGGGTTATAAAAGGCAGGGATTCAAGGTAGTCTCTTACCTAGAATTAATATAGAGCAAATAATCGAAGCTTCCTCCAAATGATATTGTCAAAAACTGCAACGGGGTTAAATAGGCATAGAAGGCTGACAAGTCCCAACAACAAATCTAGCTTCCAGGTATAGTCCCATATAAAGTGTCACCAAGAATCATTTCATTCTAAGTGGCCTTCTCCTTTGGGTCTCTTACCATGTTTTCAGAATATGGACAACAGTCCCCACTGTAATCCTATGCTTAATAAGCCCTGTGTAATTTCTACTATTCATGTTTCAACTGGGTTTGGAACAAGCCAGTGACAAAAGCATTGAGCATGGTGTCAATCTGCAAAACAAGGTTTGAAAATATAAACAACTCATATTTTTTAGGGAAATATTTTATCACCTTACAACAACTGACATTAATGAGACCATAAATAATTCAAGAAACAACTCTAGGAGACAGAGACATCTACCTTCAGAAAGCCTGAAACAATAATGACAAAATACCAGATAACTTATAGAATAGCAATAACATTAATAAATTAATAAAAGTAAGAGTGAAGATAATAACAATAATAATTATATTCATCCCCTTCAGGATCTATCCTACTGCCCACTATGGTAGTATTTTGGTTTTCTTTCTAAAACATCTCAGTACATCTAATCCATTTCATTCAATACAAAAGCATTTGCTGTTTTCAAATGAACCATTCATACTGTTCCTTCAAAAGTCCATACAATTTTCCTTGTTATCTGCTTGATATTTAATTTAGTCCTAAGCTTTTTTTTTTTTCCTACAGAAACTCTGAAAAATGAAAAGATATTCCTTTTGTACTGGTGTTCTTAAAAGCATGTCATCTGATTTTAGTCCCCACAGGAGCTTTCCAGACTAGGCATCTCACGGAACATGAATGGAGCAAAACAACTTACGAGTTGTAAACTTCTGACTCTTCATTACCTTCCCCTATCTCATACATTTTATGCTTAATAGTTATCTTCACATTCTCTTTCCTCTGTGCAGTATGTTCTGGAGCTTTCATATTTGTCTATCAGTTGCTTCCTAAAACATTCTTGCATCTTAACTCTCTGTGGCCCCCCACATCACTACCCGCAAGGTGACACTTTTCCAAGTTTCTACTTGCCTGCCTCTTTCCTCATGTCACCTCACCTCTCAGTCCCCTAGACCCTCCTCACTTTCTCCTTCCAGTTCATTCATGTCCTAGCGCTCAATCTCTCCCTTCTCTTCACCACCACCTCCTTCCTTGTGCTCAGTGTAACCAATTCCCAGTCAACTAGGACCTTCTAGATGGGCCTTTCTGAAGATGACTGTGGTTTCAGTCCTGAGTTGTCTGGGGACTGCACAGCTGGGTGGGACTGGTTTCTGCCTTGATGGTGGCAGCCAAATCAAGTTTCTCTAAATAAGAGGTGATGATAAAGGAGACTGATTTTGGTGGGAACAAGGACTGCCAAGAAAGCGGGAATGCAATATGGAAACTACTTGTTAAGCAGAAGGCCAACTTCAAATGATTGACAGAAACACAGAGTGAGAAAAATAATATCCCTTTAATATGTTATGGAGGAGTCATCCAGGCAGACAATGTAATAAAATATAGACAAGAAGAGAGGCATCAGAAGGGAAGGACCAGGCTAGACAGAGGGTGAGCGTGAGGGAGCCCGCCATGCGGTTATCTGAGGACTTGGATCAAGGACAGAGGCAGACAAAGTGCTTGTGTCTGTGTCTGGGGACACTAACAAATAAGATTCAGGCAGTGGGAAATGAGTGAAGGGGGAGACTGGCATGAGGAACTGCAGCAGCTTATCGAAGTAGCGATCACTTGCCAATGACTGTGGGAACGTGTATCATCTCATTTGTCCTCAAACATCCCCCTCCAAAGCACATGCCATCACTAGCTGCATCTTACAGAGAGGAACTCTAAGGTTCAAAGAAATTAATGCACTCTGGTGACCACCCTGTAATTGGTGGAAAAGGGACTTGAACCCAGGCTGTCTTACTCTAGAACCCATACTTTGAGCCACTACTGTGCTCTGCGTAATGGTGGTGATTGTGCTAAGTCCATGTGAGTGAGAATAAGAGTAGTTGAGGGAAAAGCAGTGCAATATGAACAGCAGAAACAATAGCAGGAGTGGTTAGTACAGTTTTCTCCAGCTTTCTGATCATTGTGGAGCATTTGCTTGAGCACAAGGCCAATCTCAAATGACTGACAGAAAAGCAAGGTGAGAAAACCACTCCTTTATAAGTTACAGAGAAGCCATTCCCTGACTGATAATGTAATACATTTTTTGACTGTCCCTTCCCCCACCACATACCTCAGTTATCCAAAAACTGGATTGAGTTTATTACTTTCTTAAATGAGATATTATATTTTTGTAACCCTTAATTTCTTCATTAAGGTGATTTTAAAACCGTCCATGTATGATTTTCAATCACACTTTCTAATCACAAAAAGAAAGAAACATTGGAAATTGTTCAGATAGAAAAAATGTCAGAGCAGACTACCCAGCATGGCCTTTCAGCTCCGTGCTTGGCATTATCTTTATGGATTATATTACAACTGTGAATACATCACTGCATTTCTAAAACTATCTTTTAAGTGTGAACTCTTTCCCTTCTTTCCCCCTTCATTTACAAAGAAAATAATATGGTGTGTTAGCATAGGATGGATAGAAAAGACTTGTCCTTATACCAAATTGGCAAGCAGAACAAGGAACTAGAGGATAAATGATAACATCTTTTTTTTTTCCAAGTGCCATACGTCTGATGCGTTTTTTTCTTAATCTCTCAAATTTGCTCTGTTGCTTCGTTGGCAAATTCTTGTTAACAAAACTACCCAAGTGGGGAATAGGATTAACAGGAAGGAGAATTGATGGGTCTTCTTTAATTATTGTCAGGAAAAAATAAGTACCCACACAGTTCTGGAGTGATTCCTTTCTAAATAATTCTAAACATAATCAGTTAACTCCTTCTGCTTGAATGCCATTTAGTCATTCAATAAATATTAATTTTGTGATTCATAGCACAAGATAGTATAAGAATATGAAGATGAGTATGATGTAGCTTTCATGCCAGGGAAGGTAGGAGCCTGACAGGAAAGAGCAGAGAAGGCAATGCATATATAGAGAATATGAGTGAAATGTCAATGGGAATGAATGAAACACAATTACAAGAAAGTGCTATGAATTCAGAACATGGTATGACATGGCACAATATTTTACTGTCAGAGAAAAAGTAAGGCTTTATGGTGGATCTCATTTTTTTGAGCAGGACTTTGAAAAGTGTGTTGAATTTGGATATGAGGTTCTATCTAGGTGTACAGAATAGCGTGAGCAAAGGCACTGGGTCAAGAAAGCCTTTGGTACTTTGGAGGAACAACGGGCTATTTAGTTTGGCCTGAGAATCCAGTGTGGAAAGAAGAATAAAGGCATATATGAGGTGAGGTCTGATGGGATGCGACCCTAACATTTCTTGGACCTGGAAGTGAAGAAAGATAATCCACTTTCTAACTTAGGCTACCCAAAGCTAAGTCAGTTCACATTATAGTGCAAGTGATAACCTCTGAATATTTGGTTTCCCCTACTGCCATGCCAGGAGGACTTCATCAATTTAAACATCTCTTCCTAGAATTTTATTTTTCAGGAACATTTTCTAATTACGGTAATAGTGGTTATAGAAGGTATCTTGGGCTGTGGTTTGTAGTTATTTTCACCCATATCATTTAACTAATTTCACCATCTGCCTCAGTATCTTCCATTATTATCAGCAGGATGAAATAGTCTGTGGTTCTAAAATCCACAGGAACACTCAGCTACCAAGTGGAAGGATTGCTGACCTTATGGAAGTCAGTTCAGAATATCCAGATATCTACCTATGGTCACTGAAAGGACAGAAGAAACCTAGCACAGGACCAAATTGGTGGATGGCTCAAGTTTGGTATTTAGAATCACAGGTTGTCTGATCTAGAAGATACCTTAAAGATAGTCCAGTCCAATGATACACAGCCTTCATTGACTCTTGCCTATTCAAGGATTTGTTAGGGTAGTAAAGAGGATCACATATTTACTTCTAATATTTCAAAGACTAGTAGAAATTAAGCACTTATCTTCATGTGGTCCTACAGAACCCCCCAAATAGCAATCACCTTATCTCAGTCATGTATGCTCCTTCCCACTGTTTTTCATGGTTTTTAACATATATTTAATTTAAAAAATCATTGATAAACAAAAATAGGAAAGTAAGTTACTTACTGAAATTTGCTAAACCAAATATTCCCAAATAAAGTCTATGGGAATAAATAAAATAGGTTATTGTGTGGAATATGCCAGAGCTCCATCTAATCAAACTGCCAAATTATATAAATGGAGAAATTTAGACTAAAATAAATAGAGACACCTGCCAAAGATCATATAGCCAAGGTGGCATCAGAACCCAGATCTTATAAATGCCAAATCAATGTTCTTTCTGCAGTTCACCATACTAAGTGGACTTCTCAAAAAGATCCCAGAACACAGGCAAGTTGAGGTCCAGAGAGCATAGATAATAAAAGCTAAGATGATCTCAGCTAATTCTTTTTGATTTGTAGAGAATCCCACTCATCAAAACTCCATGATAATGAAAGACATGAAATAATATACTTGATTTATTGGTGCCTTGAAACAAAGACTTCAAAGTGCCTGACGGGTCTTAAGAGTTTGGTTTATGTACTTATAATATTTTTGCTAATGTGCTATTTACTTTCCAACATAGCACTGATACTCACATGGGAAGTGATTTTATTCATTTGGCAAATATGAAAGCTGAGGCCCAAGAAAGCTATGTCAGTAATGAGACTGTGACTGGGCCATAGGACTCCTTAATTTCATTCCCAATCCATATTTTTGTTTCTTGGAAATCAGTTTCACCAGTTTGCGAGCTGTTCTTGGGAATAACAGGGGACAGCTGAATGAAGAGAGAGGGGAGACATAAGAGAATTAAAAGGCTATGTAAGGATTTTCAACATGCTTTACTCTGCTTTGATATCTTTCTTCCAACAACTTGAATAATTGAGAACTGTCTGTGGAACACTCACCAATTCCCAGAGGAGCTGTGATTAATTCATTAGCAGCCAAAGGTGTTGGGAACCATAATATGCCATATCAATTCTGATGAATATTAAGAGAGAAGGGTAATGTATATCCCAGTTAGTGCAGGCTTCATTGGAACTGACAGAAGAGGTCTGTGCCCTTTACTCTTATTGTTATTCTGATCTGAATGTCATTAAGGAGAGTCTAGTTCACATCAATAGGTGGCTATGAATTCTAACTCCTGTCGATTCCAATAAGGGCTTTAGATAGGGACCACATAGTACTTACCTCTAGTAATGAAAATATGGATTTTCCCCTTCTTATTTTTGAGGCACCTTGATGCCTTTCTTTAATCTTTCTGAATCATCTTATATATGCACCTGTGCAATGGCTAGATATGCCTGCTAGGGGAGGCTGAGGAATAGTTTGGACCTGGACTTTCATAGTGGCTATAGGAATTGTACTGGTGGCCATTCATAACTATTGTTACTTTCGGATACAGTTACACTGATATGCATTTATAACTGTCTGAAAATTGACCAGGCAGCTCTGGAACTGGATGGTCAAAGAATATGCTTAGGTGTCAGAAGGTAAGAATATTATTTTGATGGTATCTTCAAAATTAAAATAACCAACACCTGAAATGAATTCAACACTGGAATTTAAAATTAAAAATTTTAAATAACCAAGAAAGCTTTATAAAAGATATTTAATAATTCCAATATACATTTAAGATAACATAACTAAGAATAGAAATAAGAAGATGCCACTAAATTATATCTAACGATCTATCTATCTATCTATCTATCTACCTATATTAAAAGAAGCACAAGGCAGATTTTCTGGAGGAGGAAGGACTATTAACTTTTAAAATATGTTGATGGGGCACCTGGGTGGCTCAGTTGGTTAAGTGTCCGACTTCAGCTCAGGTCATGATCTCGGGGTTTATGAGTTCAAGCCCCACACGTCAGGCTCTGTGCTGAAAGCTTGGAGCATGGAGCCTGCTTCAAATTCTGTGTCTCCCTCTCTCTCTCTCTACCCCTCCTCTGCTTGTACTCTGTCTCTATGAAAAAATGAATAAATGTAAAAAAAATAAAAATAAAATATGTTGAAAAGGTAGAATCTATAGTTTGATGTCATAAACTTTTCCAATTAAAAGCTCATAAGGAAGATAATCTCAACTTCAACTTACTTCTTTAAAAACCCAGTCTTGGGGCACCTGGGTGGCTCAGTCGGTTAAGCGTCTGACTTCGGCTCAGGTCACGATCTCACGGTCTGTGAGTTCGAGCCCCACGTCGGGCTCTGTGCTGACAGCTCAGAGCCTGGAGCCTGCTTCAGATTCTGTGTCTCCCCCTCTCTCTGCCCCTCCCCTGCTCATGCTCTGTCTCTGTCTCAAAAATAAAAAAAAAATTTAAACTTTAAAAAAAAAAACCCAGTCTTTAAAATGGTAATTAGCGAGTTCTATGTATTTGGGTTGCTCAACACATTTCCAAATGCACAACATGCATTATGGAGGCATGTATTTGTTCTTCACAATGTCTAAATGAACAAAAATGAATCAGTTATGGTGAATGTCCAGGAATTAGGAATTTTTGAATGTGGATAACTATGTATGAATTGTCCATGCTGCACTTATTAGATATATTAGTTAAAATAACATATTTTGGAAAAGTATCTACAAGAAGCAATGGCTATACAGTGAGAACAAGGTTTTCTAAAACAAACTCCCAGATATAACCTGAGAATTTTGCCACTGAGCACATCTCAGAGACAAGGAAATACTAACTCTCTTTTTTCATTTAAAAACTCACCAAACTACCCCTTACAAGGTAAGGGCTAGCTATCAGAGTCGAGGTATTATTTATTTACTCCAATACTATTATCCTACCTACCCCTTTGTCTGCTTTCATTCTATGCAAAAGTTAAGCTTTCTTGGGCTAATGTAATTTTTATTAATATGATTTCTCTTCTTCTTGGCAGAAGCATCAAGAGACCCAAAGCAGTGCCATTAGTATACTTACTTGCACTGGCAACATAGTTTCAATTTTAATAATTAATATCTACTCAACTAGATTGTAAAACCCAACCCAAGCCAAGGATGTAATATGGTTTCTTTATTAATGTCCTAAAAAACAAGTTTAAGTAAAATAAGTAGTGCTTTCCTGGTCAAAAGTCAAGAAAATATTGAACTGAGAATGGCTTGCTTGAAACTAGTAATAAAGTATAACATGATAAATAACATGGGTTGATATCCGTAGTAGTGTTCCATCAACATAAGTGATTAAGGGTTTGGGCCTGGGAGTCAGAAGACCTGTGTTCAATCATACTTCCACTATTTATAAGCTAAGCCATGTGACCTTGGACAGATTACATCACTTCACCAAACCTCTATTTCCACACCTACAAAGTAGGAGTCATGATAGGATTTAGCTCATAGAATTGTTAAGAAATTAAATGTGATGACATATATAAAGTACTTAGCATAGTGCTTAATATTAAATGCTCCTTAAATATTACATTATCAGCTATATTCACTGATTTACAGAGGGTCACATATTCTAAACAAGTGTAGCAGAAAAGAAATGCTCAAAATAGTGAATGATGAAAGGTTCTGAAAACGTTAAAGTCATTTGGGTAAGAGTTGCAAGGTTTGATGTTGATACATGCAAAACCAGCTCAGACTTACAAAACACATATAGACAAGCACAAAATGATTAACTATAAAATCCACAAATAAGAACATCAGACAATATAGACTGTGTTCAGTTATTCTTACAGCCTTTAGGTAATTTCCTTTGAAAATACTCTCCTGCAAGTGCCAGATAGTAACAGAACTTGTCTTGCACACATAAACAGCAAGGCCAAACTATTTAAAAGACACGAGGCATGGTTTAGTCTGCAAAAACCTTGTTTTGCATCAGATAGGAAGATGGCCTCCAAACTGAAGAGGTGATACTAAATATCTGGAGCACATTCCATAAAAATGTAAGAACTCAGGCCCAGAAAGTCACTGAATGCACCTATAAATATTTTGCCTTTGGCTGTAACTCCCACTACTTGGACACACATTAAAACTTTTAATCTGTGGTCATCTGAGGTGCCCACATACCATTACACTTTGGGGAGTTTAACTTCACTAGAAAAGAACAGTATTAATAAGAGGAATGTTGTGTGATGCCTACCAATTCTTGAAAACACATCTCCATAACTAGGAGGTGGATAAAAAAGTAAGTAGCCTTTTGGATTACAGTTCCCATATATATGGTGGTAGTTTGAGTCAAAGGGTAGTAATTTCATCTAGAGAGGCAACTGGTAGAAAGCATCAGCAATCATTTACAAAAATAAATCCTTTCCCTCCCTAACATGGTACAGCATGATCTTTCTGACTTGATGTTTTATGACAGACCTCAGGGATTATGTCATTTACTTTTGGGGGGGGGTGATGGGAGTTTCTAAAAAGTATATTTTAGTTCCTTTGCAGACATAACTCATGCTCTTGAACAAAATCAAACATCTCCCATCCTGCTATAAAGTAAATACTGACGTAAGACAAAAGGGCAGTATCTGGAGACTCTAAATGCCTCATACTTTGATTAAAAATGCTTTTGTCAATTACAGATTGATTTTGTAGCTCATTACAGTGATGGATGTCAGGACTGGCGGAGGTGGTATTTTACCACTTGGCTTGAGGGTGTACTCTGTTAGGAGAAGATGGTAAAATTACAATTATTTTCCAGCACTCATCTGCGTGTCTACACTGACCCAGTGGGTACTGCTGGAATCATCTGAAAGAACAGCACCATGTTGAACAGCCAAAAGAACAGGACATCAGCCTGTCTAGAAGGAAAACATATCGAACAAATATTTCCCCACAACCTGCTGAGATTCTTGCCACACAATAAGTAATACTGAACCACATCAACTGGGTTTTGAAGTAAGCTAGGGTATTTAGAAGAGGCTGCAGCAAGGAATATGCAAAATGTCTCTGTGTGTACAACTATGAATATTAAGACTATACATATTTTATATAATATATGTAGGCAGGTTCATCCGTACATATAAATACAAATGCGCTTTTTCTCTACTTAAATATCGGAGGTTGTTAGGAGCTGTGGGGAAATCAGAGGATATAGAGACGAACTGCAGGGGAAGAAATCAATATTCAGTAGTGACTGAAAAATGAAAAAAGGAAATTCATCTCACTTTGTAATACATTCACATCATGCTCTAAAGTGACCCATATTTCTGGAGTCACTTTGTGGTTTCTTATTCTGATATCCCTGGTTTGTTCACAGGGCATTCTCCTCTGGTAACCTATGCACAACTATACCTCTATAATAGCTACATGGCTGAAGCAGCAACATCCATCAGATATCAAACATGCAAATCTTATATGTTGTATACCTATCACCTGCTACAACAGTACAGTGACTTAGCCTTCGCTTAGAATTTTAAAACAATCAATGCTCAATATAAGGAAAGAAGATATTGTATGAGTTTGACATCACTGAGACTTGGGACCAGAGAAAGAAAAAAAAATCATTTCAAATTGAAGATGAGGAGGCTTGGTTACACTATGACTATACCAGTATTGGCCATACATCTGCACAATTGCTTTTTATAATAGCCCACCATGAACACAAACCTATTTGTGGCCTACTGTCATGGCCATATATCTCTTTTCTCCTAGTTGTTTAGAATCTCAACACTGTGAAATGGAACCATAGTGACAAAAAATAATACTTCATATAATGAAACGTCAAGAAATGTAAGTTAAAGTAAGGTAACCAGACATAGGTTTGAGGCATAAAACCTGATCTATGCTGATAATCCAAGCATAAATGGAGAGCAGAACATCATTAGAACATCTGGATCATTTTAGAAACTGGTTACATTTGCCATCAAGAACCAGGTTGAAATCTCATTTTTCTTACTTATTTTATTATAGTAGTGGTAAAGAAATAGAAGGAGCAGGTACTCACAAAACCTGAGAAAGGTATAAGCTAGGTACCAATGCTCTTAAAAAAAAAATCAGGGACACCTGGGTGGCTCAGTTGGTTAAGCGTCCAACTTCGGCTCAAGTCAGTGTCACGGATTGTGGGTTCGAGCCTTGCGTAGGGCTCTGTGCTGACAGGTCAGAGCCTGTAGCCTGCTTCAGATTCTGTGTCTCCCTCTCTCTCTGCCTCTCCTCCACTCATGCTCTGTCTCTCTCTGTCTCTCTCTCTTAAAAATAAATAAATATATTTTTTTTAAATCAGATAATATATAATCTAAAACAGAATTTGGGACAACCAGAATGTAAAAAAACAAAAGAAACAAAAAACATATTTAGATACTTAAAATTAACTAGAATTCTAATCATTACAATAATGAGATTTTATATGGGTTATTTTTGCCCCAAGGGGCCAAAATTAGAGTAGAAATGACGTTATACATGTAGTCTTTGTCATAAACAATCCCAAATAAGTCCTGCTGATAGGATAAAATTTCAGAGGAAAAGCAAAATCAAACAAACAAACAAAAAGAAAACATTGTCAGGAGAAGAAAATGCTTAGGGAAGCAATGATAGCAGTTCATCTTAATGGTCCCAGGCCCTGGCTCCAAGTGTTGCATAGTGTCTATCCCATAGTCAAAGATGATTTTAGGTATTATTTGCAGGCAAGAAGGAAATATCATTTAGAAAAAAAATGAGTATCTGTTCCAGTGTTATATATATGGAAGAGAAAAGCTCCCAGGTACTCAACTCCTAGGATGCTAAAGCCAACAGTCTATCTACAGAGAAAGAAAGAAACATGGGTGTAGACACTAGTGGTTCTGTATGGTGTTAGTTATTCCATATACTGTAGTACTGCCAGACCATGTGATGATCTCATCACCTCCTCTCTCTTTGACTAATATCCCCATTACAACTCCACCATACTTTTACACTCCTCTCTCCCAGGGTTCACCTTCTAAACAACCGAAAGCATGTACTTAAGTGCATCAGGAGTTCAAAGTGAAATACAAAACTTGTTTTGCTCACTCAGGCTTTAGACTTGATTACAGGTAAAGCTATGAGGACCCTGTACTCTGCCTTTGTAGCAAGACAACCATGAGAACATACCAAATGGATGTGAGTTGGCCTTTTTTTCCCCCATGGTTATACTATCAAAAGATAATCTAAGAGACCATCTTGAACTCATGTCCTAGTATCTAGGAAACTGTCTGCTGTTTGACTCTGTAATAGCATTTATCATGCCACATTTGTTACTGGTCTCTCTCCACTTCATCCTCCATGAGCTCTGTGAAAAAACTATTTTTGGTTCTGTACTTACAACATGTAATATATTACCTGGGTCACAGGAAATGGTCAGTAAATGCTAAATTCTTGAATTAACATCTATTTGAATGTCAGTCCCTAACTTTGTAACCACCTAAGCATCCACATAATCAACTAAAACAGGAATCTAACTCTTATTTAAAGCATGTGTATTTTTTTAATTTTGCATTTTCAAGACCTCTTAAGACATTTAATATAAAGGAAAGTTAGGGGTGCCTGCGTGGCTCAGTCGGTTAAGCATCGGACTCTTGGTTTTGGCTGAGGTCATGATCTGGTGGTTTTGTGAGTTCAAGCCCCACATCAGGCTCTGTGCTAGCAGCAGGAAGGCTGCTTAGGATTCTTGCTCTCCCTCTCTGCCCCTTCCCTACTTGCACTGTCTCTCTCTCAAAATAAATAAATAAACATTTAAAAAATAAATGAAAATTAAAAATAATAGAAATTTAAAGCATATAGAAGGTATATTAATGATGCTGTTGATAATGATAACAAGAATACGAAAATAGCAGCCAAGATTCTATCAAGCGGTGCATGCTAGCACAGACACATCTCGAAGGAAGCCAAGTTTATAGTGGAATATGACAGTTACCAAACTCCTGCCATTCTTATATTACACACAGATCTAAGACAATTGCCCCCGCACCAGATTTATGCCTCACTAAACTAAGCCTGTCACAAAACCTCCTCAGCATTAGTCCCTCCAGTTGCAGTAATGGCTATACAAGTAATGAAAACACTCATATTAGAGTTGGATACACCTGTGTAATTACTGTATATCAGAAGCTCAAACAAACCATTCTTCTTCCCCTGTATGTGCCCTAAAGCTTGATTCAGAAGACAAGTCGACAACCCTTACAAGTTAACGACAATTCTCTCCCCAATAAAATACCTACATGTCAGAGCCACTGAGTAGGTGTTGGGTAATTTCAAACTTTAAGACAATCTGACCTCACCTGACAAAATAATCTGATTATATGAACTACCCAACCAAGTATACTAATTAACTGGTGAGAAAGTATACAATTCCATGGAAAGGAGTTAGGGATCTCATTTAATGCTGTTTAAAAATGTAACAGAATGATCAGAAAATCAGCCAAACCCAAATGTACAAATTTACACTAACATACTAGGATTTGTAATTTGTTTCCACTTTGACATTTGAGTCTTATTCTAGCATAATATAAATTCAGAAGGAAAAGGGAAAGAATAACACCAGCTGAACATGATCAGATAGCTACAACTCAGTGTGAACTCCCTATATGTTTATGTGGACAATAGAGTGTAGCACATAGAGTGGGGTCTGGCATCAGAATGCTGGCTTTCACCACCTACACATCATGAGACATTATGAAAAATTACCATTTTCCACATCAGTGTTGTCATCTGTAAAATAGGGGAAAAAGTCACTTCTCACAGGCTTGTACCATACCTCAAGAAATGCTGGCCTTTTCCGTCATGGGCTAAGAACAGAATGGTGGCTCTCCCAGGGCAGGCAATAAGGAGGTACAACAATCCTCCAAAGGTAAGGAATTGTAAAACAATAATAAAATCAACTAAAAGTCATTCTCCTCTTTATTATAAACATATTCTTGGCAATTCTAAACAAAGCCAAATAAAATACTCCTGTTCCCAGGGACAGAAGTTTCCAATCTCTTTCTCTTAGTACAACACTGAAGACTTATGGTAAGAATACGCAAAGAATAATGTTGCAAAGAATCAAAATGCATTACATAAAGGCAGTAAATATCCTCTCTAATTTATCATATTAATATATTTTGGGATAAAACCATAGATATTTGTAGAAAGATAAAATAGTATCAGCACTGATCTCATGTAGAGATGCATGATCCCTTTCATATATGTTATTCCCCAGCTAATCACTAAACTGCTCTACACCAATCTTTGACTTTAGTTTCTCTCCCTGACAACTCTAGTTGCAAACATTTACTTCTTGGTTTACAGAGATATAAAGGAGGCAGCTATGGTAATGTCTTGGTGTATCATTTTCAATTGCTACGATGAGATGTCCTAGATATGTAGAGGACATTTTAAGTTACAAATAACAAAGGCAAAATACTATTACATTCTCTCAATGGAAATTGTGACAGAAATAAGGGCACCTCCATTTATTTTGTATAATACTCTCCTCTCCCATCATTGCCTTGTTAATTATTCTCAAGATCACTTACTTTCTACTTGGTATTTTTTAAGTTGATGAGATCATTAAATTTATCAGCTATCCAAATACATTTGAAGTTTATTAAGACTCCATGCTGCCTTTGAACTGGAAATAGAGGAGGAAAAGAACTCACTTTTAAAGAAATTAAAGTAATAAAGCAAAATGGGTACCACTTTATTTTAAGTACCCATTAACTAGAGCATAAGAGATAGAGTCAAAATGGAAATCTCAGAGAAATAAGCATGTGAAACACACGCTGTTCTTACACCCAAACATGAGGACTTCAGTCTAGCCATCAGCCCATTCCAAATGTGTGTCGAAAACATTCCAAAGGGGAGTATTTTAAAGATATATATATATTTTTTTTTTATTATTAAACATGGAGTCTCATTGAAATCTCAGTTTGTGTGAAGGAGTCATTTGAGTGATTGAGAAAAGCTTTCATTGATTGACAATAAATCTTAATTCATTTTTATCATTAAGCAACACAAGACTTTGGGTTGAGGATGACACAAAATGCTTTACACAAAATGATCTGATTCATGACATTTTTATTCCTCGTAAATTGGGTCGACACAAATTTTCTTAAACTGTGGATATTATTCTTGGTGTCTTGAAGAACTGCTAGTTGCTTCCTAAATCTTCAAAATTTGCTTCATTTAAATATGTTGGCCAATTGCTGGAGTTAATGATGATGAATGAAATCAGGATTAAATTTTTAATAAACCAGATTGGCTCTAGACTAGGTTTAGCCCAGCTATGTACACACTGGGATCTGAGTTGCATGAAAAAGCTCTTGCATTAAAAATATTTTCCCATTAAATACAAATCAAAACCACACTCAGGTATCACCTCACGCCAGTCAGAGTGGCCAAAATGAACAAATCAGGAAACTATAGATGCTGGAGAGGATGTGGAGAAATAGGAACCCTCTTGCACTGTTGGTGGGAATGCAAACTGGTGCAGCCACTCTGGAAAACAGTGTGGAGGTTCCTCAAAAAAAATTAAAATAGACCTACCGTATGACCCAGCAGTAGCACTGCTAGGAATTTATCCAAGGACTACAGGAGTACTGATGCATAGGGGCACTTGTACCCCAATGTTTATAGGAGCACTTTCAACAATAGCCAAATTATGGAAAGAGCCTAAATGTCCATCAGTGGATGAATGGATAAAGAAATTGTGGTTTTGGGGTACCTGGGTGGCTCAGTCAGTTAAACGGCCGACTTCGGCTCAGGTCATGATCTCGCGGTTCGTGAGTTCGAGCCCCACGTCCGGCTCTGTGCTAACAGCTCAGAGCCTGGAGCCTGTTTCAGATTCTGTGTCTCCCTCTCTCTGACCCTCCCCCATTCATGCTCTGTCTCAAAAATAAATAAACGTTAAAAAAATTAAAAAAAAAAAGAAATTGTGGTTTATATACACAATGGAGTACTACGTGGCAATGAGAAAGAATGAAATATGGCCCTTTGTAGCAACGTGGATGGAACTGGAGAGTGTGATGCTAAGTGAAATAAGCCATACAGAGAAAGACAGATACCATATGTGTTCACTCTTACGTGGATCCTGAGAAACTTAACAGGAACTCATGGGGGAGGGGAAGGGAAAAAAAAAAGAGGTTACAGTGGGAGAGAGCCAAAGTATAAGAAACTCTTAAAAAGTGAGAACAAACTGAGGGCTGATGGGGGGTGGGAGGGTGGGTGATGGGTATTGAGGAGGGCACCTGTTGGGATGAGCACTGGATGTTGTATGGAAACCAATCTGACAATAAATTTCATATATTAAAAAAAATAAAACACTTATGATTATTTAAAAAAAATAAAAAATATATTTTCCCATTAAGTACTAAGGTACTTAAAACTTTCTTTAGAGTTATTTCTTTAAAGCACTGGTTTTGTAAAATCACATTAAAATACCCACCAGGAAAATGTACAGTAGCCCCCTCTCATGCCAGGTTTTGCTTTCCAAAGCTTCAGGTATCCACAGTCAACCATGTCCCCGGAAGCTAATAACGTATCATTAGAAGGTCCACATAGTCTAACACTATATCATAAAATGTATGTCCTTCACTTCAACTCCTCTCTTTACATAAGCATTTTATCATCTCACATCTTCATAAGTAGGGTGAATACAGTACATAAGATATTTGAGAGGGAGACCACATTCACATAATTACATATTACATTTATTACAGTATATTCTTACAATTGTTTTATTATTAGTTATGGTTGTTAATCTTTCGCTATGCCTGATTTATAAATTAAGCTTTGTCATAGGCATGTATGTGCAGGAAAAGGCATAATATATGGAGGGTTCAATACTACCCACAGTTGCAGAAATCCACTGGGGGTCTTGGATTTTGTCACCCCATGGGTAAAAGGGGACTACAGTAATGAGGTAGCACTTTAGTAGTTATTAGGTTTCTTTATTTTTTTTTCCTTTATATATTTTGAGAGAGAGAAAGAAAGCACGAACAAGGGAAGGGTGGAGAGAGGAGAGAGAGAATCCCAAGCAGGTTCCATGCTGTCTGAGGCCTAATGTGGGGCTCAATCTCACAAACCGTAAGCAGAAATCTAGAGGTGGATGTTTAACTGACTGAGCCACCCAGGCGCCCCTAAGTTTTTTTTTTTTTTTTTTTTTTTTTTTTTTTAACGTTTATTTATTCTTGAGACAGAGAGAGACAGAGCATGAACGGGGGAGGGTCACAGAGAGAGGGAGACACAGAATCTGAAACAGGCTCCAGGCTCTGAGCTGTCGGCACAGAGCCCGATGCGGGGCTCGAACTCACGGACCGTGAGATCATGACCTGAGCTGAAGTCAGACGCTCAACCGACCAAGCCACCCAGGCGCCCCAGGCACCCCTAAGTTTTATTTATTAACTTCTCACACCACATAGTGGTTTGTCAATTGAGAGATGTTGAAAACATGGGGTACAGCTTAAGTCCTAAGTGGGAGTCCCTGAGGAGCAACTTAGAAGGAAGAATGAAGGCTTTGTGATGATAGAAGAGCTGGATCTACAGAAGGCTAGACCTACTTCAAAATCCTTCCCAAGGCTGGCTTAGATGCTAAACTAACAAGTAAGAAATGATTTCATAAATAGTTGTCTTTTCCTCCCTTGGTCATTTCATTTTACTTTTCTTTTAGATATTGACAATGCAGTTGACCTGAATGCAATGGAGAGTCACTTGTGTAAAAGAAAATGCTTAAATTCTGTCACAACCTTACACAGGGCCTAATTACAGACCTCTGTAAATGCAAGATAACAGATGATTGAAAGTTTAGGACAAAAGACTAACCTCAATTATGAAATTGAACTGGTAAGTCACATGTACGTTTATTTATTTCTATTAGGATCATGACTAAAATTTAAAACAAATATAACAACAACAAAAACTCAATATCAATACATTTGAAACTTGCACAAACTTTTGTTTTCCAAGAAGACGTCTTCATGTATTTACAAGATTTTAGACTCCTTTCTGGAAATGTGATTCTGATACGGCTTCCACTGCTTCCAAATGACTGCCATTTAACTAAAACATAATCATTTGGTTAGACATTTGTTGAGATTATGACTTCATGGAAGACAAACAAAACCAACCAACAAAATGAATGCGCTACTGTAGAAAAGAAAGCGTTCCAAATCTTGTAGTGATCACAGGTGTAGGTGTCCTGCATCTAGTGATTGCAAATGTATTTGATGCTTACAGATTATGTGCTGATTTCTTAACTGATCCTCTTTGGGCATAGGTGGAGCCTATGCTAGAGCCTTGGTTAAAGACCTTGTGGCTACAGTGTGGCACGAATCTGGAAGCAGTTGTTTCTCTGGAAGCTACCTGGCCAGTGTAGCCCCCCTGGATTAGCATGGCTGGGAGTGGAGAATCTGTAGAAAATCACCTGTTTGGTATTCTGTGTCCTACTGGGGACTTAATATGACCTTGGAGGTTAGCAACCAGGAGCACCTGCCAATTCTGCTCTTGTTGAGCATGCTTATTTCTAACAAACTTAGGTAGGCCTTTCTTCAATGAAATTCTCAGATGATGCAACAAGTGTGGAGATAGGCATGTGATGTTTGTAGTGTGGCTACTATTTTCTCTGTTGTCCTGGATCAAGTTCTAAATAAAGACTCTGGTCTTTGAACTGCCCAACCCAGTTTTTCCCTTAAGTAAAGAGAGGTCAATAAATGTGGTCATATAAAATAATAAGTTATGATGCTCGGGATTAAAAACAAATACCAAACTAAGACTGGAATTAAGTCAAAGCCAAGTTTGATATATAACAGGTTACAGACATTATGAGACATGATTATAAATCAAAAATCTACGTATATATTACTATGTTAATGTTATTTACTTAAGGTGCTTTTTTTCTTTTCAAAAAAGTGAACTATCTCAATTCTTCAAAAATAATGAGGAGATATTAATTAAATCCTATAATTACTTAGTGGATATATTTTAATAGAAAAGATGCACATTTGAGGGGATATAACCTCATTTCAGATAAGAGAGGTCAAAATAATCAAGGTCTGATGGCAAGAGACATGTAGAATATATTTCTATTTTTGCTTCACAATATCTGTTAAATGTATAAACTATTTTCTCTAAAAAGTCTCCAGACACATGAAAAAAGGGCATTTGAAAATGATATTCTATTCCTTATGTTCCTGAAGCCTAATGGCATCTGAACAAAGTTCTAAGAGAGATAACTTGGAGTACAATGTCAGAAATCTTTATATTTGCTGTATACTCATGTTTTAAAACTTTTCATTACAGAATATCATATGCAAATGCTCCACTATTATAGTTGTACAGCCTACTTGATACATTGATACATTTATGTAAATACTACCAGATCTGGAAAGGAAATACCACCCTTACTCACTACCTCGAGTTTCCTTCCAGTCACTAAGCCCCACTTCTGACCTCTATCAACACAGATTAATTTTCTCTTTTAGGTACTAAAATAAATGGGATTCGGGGTTTCTTGCTCAATACATATTATGTCGCAAAATTTAGTCAGATTATTGCATGTAGTTCTAGATCATTCTTTGTGCTGCATAGTATGTAAATATAACCCAATTTATTAAAGAATGCATTTTAAAGTTATATATTTGGCAAAAACATCCCCAGAATTTTTGAAGGGGGGCCTACATACCTGAACATAATACAAATACATAAATTCTGTAAAAATTAAAATCCCATTTTTAAATACAAGAGGATTAGGGAGAAGCCACGAATGCAACTCCTTCCAATAAAACCACATGAAAAAAAAAAAAAAAACATTCAATGCTCAAGACCAATTAAGAGACTTTAATTAATATCTGTAAACACTCTGAAATGAGTTTTAAATGTGATAAGCCATATCAAGTTTTCTTTGCTAAATAAATGAGCAATGACATGGATATTAGTGAAATTGATAAATATTAATTGATAATTAAGTTGTTAGTGATGATAAAAAAAAAAGTTAAGAATCACGATGTCAACTTCAGAAGTAGAAGTCCATCAGAATCAGATAATGTCTAAATTACATATGTCCATTCAAAATTAAAAGCAGCTTTGGTCTATAAGAAGTCATAGTAACTCAAATTAATGACCATCCAAGCATTTCCAAAGCAGATATCCTGCTTTAATTTAGTTTATTACATAAGTAAGCCTCATTTATAATCAGGAGTTGAATTTCCACATTAAGAATATGCCAAAAATTCTTTAAAAACTATTATCTTTAGTTTAAAAACTTATAAAAGTTCCCCCAACAATCTTGTTTATTTATAGTATTAACCTTTTTTTTTTTTAAATGCCCTGATCACAAATTTCAAACTTAGAGCTCTGAAATTAATGAGATGTGTGGAATGCCTTTAAAACACTTATTATTTCTCTAAATCTTTATGAAGTTTGGGGAATTTTATGAGAGGAAAAAACCTCTTAACTTCCACAGACACACCATATCTAAATGTCTTGGCTCTACTGTGACTATTTCTGCAGAATCTCCATCCATTTCCCACTCCTCATTTTGCCACACCTTGTATATATCCTGCTGCTTTAATTGCCTTTGATATTTCCTGCATTTATTCTATACCATATCTCTAAATCATCCTTCCCCTATTATATTTTCACAGAGAAGATGAAAAATGAGTGTCTGCCAGTAATCATCCACCTCACAACTATTAGAACAGATTCAGGAGTCTAACACATTTCCAAGAGCTAAGTGTCATTATTATCACAAACACAAAACTGGAACTATAAATCCAGCAAATGCAGAGAGCTTATATTGACTCAATTCTGTAATGAGGTTTCATGCCAATGGCATTGCCTCTCAACAGACAGCAACAAAATGTCCAACAGCATGCAGCTAATGAAGAACTTGGTCATATGGGTGCCTTTGTCAATGACATAAGTAAGGCTTCTGTACCCATTCAGCACAGCAGTGCAGGGAAAGAATACATAGCTGCATGTCCAGGGCTACTAGACTTCAAGGGAATAGTACAAAAAAATCAGTTTTATCAATGGGACAGCTGTTGACCTGAGGGGATTTTTGGGAGAAGTAAATATTTCCTATGGGTGAAAAATTGAATCCAATTACTAGAAATTTACCATATATAAAATACCGTCGACAAACAACAACAAAAAAGTCAACCTCATTCCCTGTTGCGAACAGTATGATGAGGTTTATATTTTGGTGTAAACTACAATTCTCACCAAAAATATGATCGAAAAATGTGTAACAGTAGGGAAACAATTTCTAAATCTAAAGCACGGCACTTCTGAACTTGAATCTTGAGATGTGATGATTTCTGATGAAGCTAATTTGTGTGTTTTAATTATGGCATTTACTGAAAGTGCTCATTGAGAGGAAAAGGAAGCTAAAGAGTCTTCTGTTAAAGTGTGTCCAGAACGAAATTATATTGGCAGCAACAATCAGTTAATGAAGGAAGTAGAAAATGAAAAAAAAATTATTTCCAACTTGAAATGTATTTCATAATCACAGAAGGCTTTTAGATAATGTCCTGGCTATAAAACCCACAAGTAACAGTGAAGGGAAACCGTTGTCGCTCTTTGTTTAGTTTCCTGAAGCTCAGTTCATGTGAAAAGGAAAGTCATTGGTTTGGGGATAGTGGAAAAAAGATATCATCATCTCACCTCTGCCCACGTTTAAAATATTTCCAGGAGAAGAACAATGACTCTTTAGAATGTCTTCAGCTCAGCTTGAAGCTGCCACTAATGGCATGGCAAACAGAAACTGAAAAAAGCATCCTTGTTACTGAACCTGGGACTTTGCTAACCTCCTGTTTCCAATTACAAGAACAAGCTGAGCCACCGTCCAGCCAGATAAGTTTGAGTCAGATAGGAAGGAGGAGGAAGGGCAGTGAAAGAGGAGAGAGGTCAAAGTAGTGAATGATTGGTCCTGAGGATTGGTCTGGTGGCTGAAGAGAGCCTAGAGATTTGGCTAAGGATTTTAAGGAGTCTTAAAAAGTTACCTCTGCTATACTTCAAACTCACAAATAATAAAATGCACTGAATTTCTAGCCTGGGAATCACATTCCATTTCCACCTGCATTCTGATCCCATGTCCCATTTCCTATGCCACCTTCTTCTATTGGTAATGCTTTCCTTCTTTTATTGTCAGTCTCTCTGGTTCTAACAGCTACTTTCTACTGCCTGCAGATTATATTCTTCTCAAAAAAAACGTAATATAAATTATGCCCTTAACTCCCAGCTGACTGAAATCTTCCACAAGCAGGAGTCTAAGGCAGTGAACAGGGCTGAGGTCTCGGTTGCCCGAGCATGTTATAGGTATTGAGGGGTGGAGTAGAATGAGGAATGGTGGGTGGACCTAGTATGCAGGCTACACAAAATGACCAGTGAACTACATGCAGACAGTACACCCAAAGCATAAAAATATCAAAAGAGGACAGAATTAAAAAGGATAAAATGCTCCTGAAATTAGGGTAGATAGGAAATCTCAAGAGAGTCCTGAACCCACAGGCAATTTTCCATAGGCACATTTCTTTTTTGGAAGATGCTAAGTGGCCCAAACTTACTCAGTGTGTACTTGAACTGCCATCTCATTTATGCCATTCCCTTTATCACCAAATTTTACAAAACCAATTTACAGAGAGTTCTTTTTTGTCACATATGCTTTATATAAACCTTCATAAGCGTGTGTCTTTTCACTTTGCCTTTGAGATTGTATTTTCAGTCATTGGTAATTCCAAAGTAGCCAAATTCAGTGATCCTTTATTTTATGTCCCTTAGTATTTTTTTTTTTTGCATCATTCAATTTATGTTGCCTCTTTCCTCGGATCTCATGAAAACCTATACTACCTTAGTTTTCTGTATATCTCTCTATTCATTCATTCTTGACCTTTACAAAAGAAAGAATCAAAGAGACACGGAGGGGAGCAGGGGGAAGAGGCAAAGCACACATCTATTATGAGCCTGCCTTTGGACCTAAAATGATTAATGCTTATTCTTCTATGTTGAATTGGATCACTGACTGCTCTGTTAAGTGTAACTGTAGGGAGTCAGGAGTCAAAACAGAGAACTCCTTGGGGCGCCTGGGGGGTTCAGTTGGTTAAGCTTCCAACTTCTGTTCAGGTCATGATCACATGGCTCTTGAGTTCAGGCCCCATGTGGGGCTCTGTGTTGACAGCTTGGAGCCTGGAGACTGCTTCAGATTCTGTGTGTCTCTCTCTCTCTGCCCCTCCCCTGCTCATGCTCTGCCTCTATCTCTCAAAAATAAATATTAACAAAAAATGGGGCACCTGGGTGGCTCAGTTGGTTAAGTGTCCGGCTTCAGCTCAGGTCATGATCTCACAGTCTGTGAGTTTGAGTCCTATGTCGGGCTCTGTGCTGACAGTTCAGAGCCTGGAGCCTGCTTCGGATTCTGTGTTTCCTTCTCTCTCTGTCCCTCCCCTACTTGGGGGAGGGCTCTCTCTCTGTCTCTCAAAATACTTGGGCTCTCTCTCTGTCTCTCAAAAATAAATAAATGTAAAATAAAATAAAATAAAATAAAATAAAATAAAATAAAATAAATAAAATAAAATAAAATAAAATAAAATAAAATAAAATAAAATAAAATAAGAAAAGAGAGAGAACACCATTAGGAAACCTTTGAAGTGCTACAGACAAGTATTCACAGTAGCTCAGATAAAGATGATAGCACTAACAGTGAAGAAAGGTAGTCAAATTCTGGATATACTCTGAAGGCAGAACCACAAGATATAGTGGTATCTTTCACAGGTTGTGAGGGGGGTGGGCAAAAGATCTTGAATTTTGGGTTATACAACTGGAAGGGATTTGCTACCAACTAAAATGCTGAGGCATGCAGGAGGAAATTTGAGAAGAAGAGTAGTTCAGGTATTTTAAGTATGAAGTATTCATTAGATATTCTAGCAGGATATTAAGTAGGTACTGAAATATCTAAATCTAGACTTCAGGAAGAAGTCTAGATTGGGAATTGTAATTTGGGATTCAATGGCCTTTAGATGGGACACATGAGCCAGACAGCAGATGTCAGCACAGAAAGATCTTGGAAGAGTTATTTTATATTATATCAATAAACATTTATTAAGCACCCACTGTATGCCAATCTCTGGGCTAGGCACCTTCAAATATATTATCTCACAGAATCCTCACACCTTTGGACAAAGTTCTGAATAAAAGGAGGAAATAGAGTCTTGAAGAGGTGGACTAATTTTTCTAAACAACAAAGCTAGTAGGTTGTAAAGAGAGGATTTAAACACGAGCTTATTGCACCACCTTATTTATACCACTCTGGGGGTATGTATACATACCTACACCCATAGGACTCATAAATCCTGAGTACTTGCCCCTCAGATATTTTTCTCAGAGACTAGCATACAGTCGATGCTTAATAAATATTTATTGACATAATATAAAATAACTCTTCCAAGATCTTTCTGTGCTGACATTTACTGTCTGCCTCATGTGTCCCATGGCATGAGGACTCAATTTGCCCTCGTGTGACCTCAGGACCCTGTAGATGTCAAGCGGGCCTGAGTACCCCATGACATGGATATGGGGCCTCCACCATTTTATGTAAATAGGCTGCCTGGCCTCAAAGTTCTGTTAAGTCCATCGGGAGTCCATCTCCCTCAGCTGCACCCACTCAGGCTCACTTCTGAGCCACAAGCAGCTCATGGGCTCTGACGCTTTGAGCCTCAACATTTCTGCAAAAGGCTCCTCATCAGCTTCTTTTCCTGAGCTTTGGATGTTCCTTTTTCATTTTTTTTTAAGTTTTTTTGAACTGAGAAGGAAGCACTGTCATTAAAAGAAGCAGATAAAGGGCACCTGGGTGGCTCAGTTGGTTAAGCATCCAACTCTTGGTTTCAGCTCAGGTCATTATCTCATGGTCGTGAGATCAAGCCCCACATTGGGATTCTCTCTCTCCCTCTCTCTGCCCCTCCCATGCATGCTCTCTCTCAAATAATAATTTGTTTAAAAAAAAAGTAAAAAGCAGATAAAATCTGAAATGATGGAGACAGATGGGTGCGGTGTAGGGAGGAAAAACACAAGGCAGCTAGACTCAGTATCAGGACACAGGAAGACAATGTCAGGTACTTCCTTTGGAAGACAGAGCTGCCATTTTGGTTTCTGTTTATACCTTCACTTTTGACTTAACTGAAATATTTGTGATCATGGAGCTCGTATATGAATTTTGGATTCTCCCATTTAGTCTACCATTTTAATGTCTCTGACCTGGAGGCACATCTGCCTTCTCCTCTGAACTTTTGGAAATTAACTTCCTCAAGTCTAAGGTATTCTTCAGTCAGCCTCCTATCCCTTCCCTCTCCCCCCCTCATCCCTAATTCCCTATTATATACAAAACCCTGAGCCTGGTATAATTTCCTAAATGTTGTCTATATGTACATCTTTTCTCCCACTAGCTTCTAAGTTCAAGGATAGGACCCGCCTTAACTTCTCTGTGTTTCCCAGAACCTAGTCCAATAATGGGCTCTCAGGAAGCATTCCAATCACACCTGCAGACTTGTTTTTTTCAACACTTTCTGTGGATACTGACAAGGCCAGGGAATATGGCTCATAATGTCCATAAATATCCCAGACTGTGGGACACAGACTGACCACAGAGGGTACCCTCTGAATCCTAAAGCAGAATCAACAACCCTTCTTGCTTGCTGCCTTTTACTGAAGCTCCAAGGGGTTAGTTAACCTTAACCAGAAAAAATTGTTTTATTTATTTATTTTGATGGGGGGGGGGCAGTGGAGAGAGAATCCCAAGACGTGGGGATTGATTCCATGACTGAGATCATAACCTGAGCCGAAATCAACAGTGCAACACTTAACCAACTGAGCCATCCAGGAGCCCCTCCTTCACCAGAATTCTTACTGCAGTTCTTCCCTGACCTTGATGTTCAGACCCACCTGCTTCTCACCACAACCTCTGGTATCTGCCTGGTGCTAGAAGGCACTACCATTATCAATTGTCTATTCCATATGTCACCTTTTCCTGGTGCTTTATATACATTTTTTTTTCAATCCATGTTTGTGACAAACCCTTCTCTGCAGATGAGTAAACAGGCTTGGAGAAAATAAACCTACAAGAGACTACAGAGAACAAACAAGTGTTACATTGAGAAATGGAATCCAGGTCTGTTTGCCTGAGTCATTCCCCTTTCCCGAAATCACACTGCCTTTGTGATCCAAGCTGATGTAACAAAAAGTGAACCCCACTTCCCTTTCATTCTAGATTTGTTGTTATATGCTCTCCTTAACTTAGCTTCAATGGTGATACTTTTGTGAGCTTTTCTTGTACATTTGATTCCTATTTGGCATCATACTACCCTCTTCACTTTTCTCCAGCTGTCCCTCAAATAGTGGAATACGTCAGAGTTGAGTCCTTATCTGTTTTTGCCTCATGGGAAGGTCACCTTGGTAATGCCATTTGCTACCAGAATTGCAACAGCCATCTATAAGCTGATGATCTCCAACTTTGTGCCTCTGGTCCTGCCCTTTCTCATGACTTCTACACCTTCGTACTGGACCTCTTACTTGGATGTTTCACAAACATCTCAAACTGCAAATATCCACAACTAAATTACATGTCTCTCCAAATGTGAATGTTCCTTCCTCTAGTGTTTTAAATTTCTGTCAAAAACATCTGCATGCACCCAATTATCCCCAGGAGGAAGTCTAGGAATAGTGACCCCATGCCAGCCTCTTACTCAGCAATCTATCCAGTGACCCAGTCCTTTCCATACTACTCCGCAAATGTCTCTGACCTTCTTTTCTCCTGTCCTCATTCCTACTACCATCCCCTTATTTTAGACCCACATCATCCCTATAGATTAATTTCTATGGTTTCAATCTTTTCCCTCAATCTGTTTCTCCCATATGCCATCATTTATGTTTTTAAAAACAATCTAGTATCGCGTCCTCCGTCTTAAGAGATTCATTGGCTGTCATGTGGCAGAAGGCAGACAAGGATGCTCAGAATCCCCTGTCCTGCTAATCCCCCACCATTCATTGCAGTGACAGCACTTTTTCTTCCCCCCATTGAATGGATGTTCCTGCAATCTGTCTTTGTGCCTTCCACTCTGCATTATTTTTGCCTGTACTGCCCTCCTCCTACTCTTCACTCTTGGAAAAATCTTAAAACATCTTTAAACGTCCAGCTCCGATTTCATTTCTGTGAAGGTTTCCCTGACCCATCTGAGTGGAATTAATTACTCTCTCCCTTTCACTTCTGTAATAATCGTTTCATACAGCCGTTCTAGCATGCAGTGCGTTCTGCTGGAGTTAATTTTTGAGAGGCCTGATTCTCCAGCTAGATTGCTAGCTTCTTGAAGGCAACAGCTGCATCTCATTCGCCTCTGAAGCCTATACATTCAGCAGTGCTGGGCATGTAATAGGCCTTCGGAAGATGTTTGCTGAATTCAACTTAATTTAAATGATACATAATGGAGAAAATAATATTTCATATATAGAATTGGCAAAACTCACTTTACAGACAACTGTTTAGAGTCATATCTATTCCAAAAATGAGATGCTTCAACAATCACAGTGCAAAAGGAAATAATTAGGTCTGCCATACACACAAACTTAAGTTCTATACTTCCAAAATGACTTCAAAAGGGAGAGATTTTGTACAGAACCATTTGTATTGAGCAGGATGTTGCTTTCCTTCCAGTAAGCATGATGGGGGCGGGGGGAAGCCTCCAGAGTGTTAGTAATTTGTTCTCATGGAGGAAGGTGGCTGGCAATCCTTGCAGCAACTGTTAGGTGGGATACAGACATCTTGACATATCTATAACCTTGTAGACTTGCTTGTCCCCAGGGATGTCATCCCTGATATGCAGCTGGAGAGTGTTGCTTAGAAATCTGTATTGGAGACTGGCTTAGAGGTTTGCATGGAATATCTCACTAAATGACTAATGATCTCTGGAGCCCTGATGCTTGCCACATCTGTCTTTCCCTCAGACCACAGATTATTAGGCTTGCCATTCTGCAGCCTCAGTGAAAGAACTCTGGCCAGGCAGGTGAGAGGCTTTGAAATGGGACTAAACTTTAAGTAATGGCTTTCTAGCAATAATATCAAAGCATTAAAAATGAGATAATGCCTGTGTAAACTCATGCATATATATAATTTATATTTAAAAGGCTGCCTTAAATTTAATCTTGATTGTTGAGCTAAAGTTTTTACATTTATTCCTATATAATCTCAGTCACTACTGTGTCCTCCATTTTTTGCCTCGTATCTGTTTTTAGGTTTGGGGACTAGCAGGAGTAATCAGATCTCCTAATCCCTAGCTGAGGGCTCTCTGCAAGGGCTCAGTACTACTGAATTCACTGTCATCCCAGATGTGATCAGTTATATCCCAATAATTTTTTACCAGGTCCTGGTCAGAGGGAAAGAACAAAGCATTCCCCTTCAATGTCATAGAGAATGCAGAGAATCCAGAATTGAACTCAGATCTCTGGGTTCCCAACCTAGTGTTTTCACATACATTTTGAACAATGAAATAAGGAATATAAAAATGTACGCCAGGGCCAATGGGAGGACATTTCAAAGGGTGTGTGTGTGCAGGGAATCAGATGAGAGCTGAAAATAGAATGAGTTGATGAAGAAAGCAATAAAAAAGCAAGCCATTCTCAGGTGGAATTAGCCATAAAGAGCAATCTTGCTGGTCAATCCACCAGTGGTACTTGAACGTTGGTAGAAGATGATTAAAGGGAGTTTCAGGTGTGCAAAGAACTCACGTGGAAGACATAATAGATTCTAAATCCTAAAGTGAATTTGAAATCAGTTTTTTGTTTGTTTGTTTTTGTTTCTTTTAAAAGCACAGAGGGAATCTGACTGAACGGACATCTTAGCTTGTAGCCCAGCCAGGAGTTCACAAGGCCCTGAGAAAACCCTCTGCCTGCCTCTCCCCGGGCCTCGGAGGGTTCCACAGGCCCCAGAGCTGACAGGAGAGGCTGATGGAATATGAAAAGCGGTGCCAAGGCTGTCAGCACTGGCCCAGTTAGGGAGACTCGTGTTCATTCACTGTCTCAGCTTAAAGGGCCTTTGTGGGGAATGGCAATTCGCAGTGTGAATTTCAATAGGATCTTTAAATCTCTTGGAAATTTTTCTCTTTTCCAAGGAAATTTCCCACTGCCAAACACTTGTAGATTGACAGCCTCGCAGGCATCTAATACAGCAGTTCCTTTCTTACTCCTTACTGTACCTAGGGCCTAGTTTCCTAAAGGTTTAGGGATACATATGTATTTTAAATTTTATTTTGATGGGTCTTTTTTTTCTAACTGGTCTCAGCCTTAAATTAAAATGAATTGGACCCTGGCACCATGCAGAAATATTGTTTTTATAGGTTTCTCAAAGTAGGATGTATTAGAGAAGACATATCAAGTTTCTAGGGCTTGTGTTGCCATAGTAACCAGTTCAGACCCAATTTAGAGAATGGGGTTGGGGGGGGCGTGAATAAGAGACCACCGAAACATGCTTTCTTAAACCATAAAACCTCTGAGTGAATTAGGTTCCCACTGTTTTTGTGGTTTTAAGATGTAGAACAAGCACAAGATAGGTGGGTGAGCAGATTTGCATGTATGCTTTCTTCACTGAACAAGGCGGAGGTGAATTACAAACGGGCACAAGAGTGGTCCAGTGTTGCACAGAATCATCAAATATCAGAGTTTGGAACACAGGAGGAAACAAGAGGAAACCCCAGAAGTTAAGTAAATAAGTTAAGTAAATAAGCCATCAAGAGAGGGCACATCCGGGACAGAAAATAAATGATCTCGCTTCCCCATCAAATGGAACAGTTGTGTTCCAAATGCAAAAAGAGTACGATTTCTTTTCAACAACCACAATTCCTTTGAGGAAATACTGACCCAGTGGAATGGCAGCCCCCATCTAGAATGGAAAAGTCAACAATAGCAAATATAATAATATTTAGGCACAATAAAATCTCTCTGAAGAAATAGAAATTCTGCAGGTAAAATTACTTAACATTTTCTTTCCCCTTATGGGTATGCCCAGGAAAGGTTCAAAGTTCCACATTATTCCTTTCCATTCTCTTCAATGTAGCTGACTATGGGCTCTGAAGTTGGAAAAGTTGTATCTCAGCTAATTAGATGTATATGAGAACGGTGAAGAAATTCCTTTGCCCTCTCCCACCAAGCTGGAAGCTTGACCCCCACCAAATCCACAATAAAACTGTTCTGACTGTTTAACACCATCACTTGCTTGCAACCTTTCATGGGGTTCTATGCTAGGACTGCATGTCTAGCCCAGTACTCTCAAATAGAAATCTGTACCAAGTAACAAATGAGAGGGATGTATAGAATTTCAAATTTTCTAGTGACAACACTAGAAGTAAAAATAAGCAAGTAAATTAATTTTCATAAGCGTATTTTATTTAACTGAATACATATGAAGTGTCATTTCAATATATGATCAAAACAAAAATACTAACGAGATAGCTTACATTTTCATAGAAATCTTAGAAACCCTGTGTGCATTTTATGTTACAACACATCTCATTTTAGACTAGCCACATTTCAAGTACTTAGTAGACACATGTGGCCAGTGGCTCTTGGATCGGGCAGCACAGATGGGGTCTGTGACGACATATGGTTTATGGCTCTGAAGAGGAAGAGGAAAAAGAAGTGAACTTTTCTCCCTCCCTAAAAATTCTTGACCCTACCATAACATTGTCACCTCTCAACTTTACACTAGATGACCTATTTCAAATCACAGCAGAAGATAATTTACCATATCACTCACAGCTCCTATTCATCTGATTGTGTTTCTCTATGTTTAAGTGTATGTAAGACAGAGCTAAAATTTAAATCTAGAATACAACACACACGTACAAGCACAAACGTGCACATTATATATACGCACACGTCTTTTCTTAAAACCTAGATTATTTACTTTTTTTGCTGTTTTTCTTGCATAATCAGATAATTACCTTGGTTTCCACTCTAAATCTTCCCTGGAACAAGATGGAGTATAAATAAATAATCACTATATTTTTGTATCTCATTTTCCCCCTCTAGTCACAGCATTAATGTAAAAACTCTATCTGCCCAGTGAAATATTTCATCAGAACGTGGGTACGCTGTTTTGTCAGAAGGGATTTTTTTTAGCCAAAATACCTTACGACTTTTTGTTACTGAGTCATATACTAATAATATGAAAAGTTATAAACAGGAAATTTGAATCAGTGGATAAAGAATGCCTGTAGCAATTGATTCAGTCTCACAGTCACCTCACCCCAGGCGTAAGCTTGAGAGAGGCAGTTTGTTTTTGGTGCTAATGCTGTTTTCTCCAATGCCCCATTTCCATTTTTTCTTCTGCCTCAGATTTCAACACCTCCATGTAACTAGCTAATCTGATAGATCCACACCTGTTTATGTGTTAATAGAAAAAGTCTAGAAAAGCTCATTTTTGGGCTCTCTCTGTCTTTCTAGGTCCTAGGTGTCAAAGGATATTTCAACAGTGTTTGTATGTCATGGCGCCATTTTCTTCACTTCTGTGATCTAAGAGAGAAGTGATGCCAAATGAGAACAAAAAGAAAGAAAGGTTGCAGCAAGATAAGTCAGGGCTGGGAGCATCTGGGAGTCTTGTGTGAGCACTGTGTGTGTGTGTGTGTGTGTGTGTGTGTGTGTGTGCACGTGCGCATGCGCATGTAGTCATTTCACCAAACCTCCATCAGAATGTCAAATGTGAGTAATGTTATGCAGGGTGTACACACACTGTAGATCATTACATTTAACTCAGTGGCTAGGACCAGAGTTATTTATTTCCTTCGTCTATATATTTTTTAAAGTCTATTTTTTTTTATTTTAAGAGAGAGAGAGAATGAAGGAGTGGCAGAGAGAGAGGGAGAGACAAAATCCCAAGCAGGTTCTGTGCCATCAGCACAGAGCCTGAGGTGGGGCTCAATCCCACAAACCATGAGATCATGACTTGAGCTGAAATCGAAAGCTGGGTGCTTAACAAGTGAGGAACCCAGGTACCCCTCCTTCATCTATCTTTAATTCATACACAGAAACAAACCAAATAAAGGGGAATATTTTGCAATAACTCATGAACAATCCCAGCTTGTAAAATAATCCTTAAAAATACCATGATGGAAGTTGGTTATTTGGAAGGTGGCTCTATAATTTCCCACAGAAGTAGTCTTATAAAAGCATGATTGATAACAATGACTAATCTCCACTGAGTTCCAACATATGCAAGGCATATTACCTCTTTTTGTCATAACAATACTGCACAGAAATTATCTCCATGTTACAGATGAGAAAAGTTAACATTATATGACTTACTCAAGGCTGTTAAGACCAAAACTAGGAAGAATCAGCATTTGAGAGGAAGCCTCCTAGGTCCCCAGGTTTATACTTGTCTGTTGAACCAGAGGCTTTATTGGGATTGCAGTTCTACACATAGAACCTGATTTAACTCCCTCCTGTCCTATCACTAAGTTACAATGTTCATGATAGCAGAAACTTTAAGGCTAATTGTACGATGTTTATTCTATACTAACCTCATTCTCTTTATAGATAAAGCACAAAAACATATCTATCTTTGGTGCAATCCTGGCTGCGCTTATGTAATAGAGAAGGAAGAGAAAGAGGAAGGGAAGAAAGGCAATAGCTATGGTGGGGAAGAAAGCCAATATGGAACTCCAGTAGAATAAAAAACGAGAACATCTTCAGTTGTGATGGGAAGGAACCAGGCCACTAAGACTTGTGAACTAAGGAACCGTTCATATTAAAGAGATCTTTGTAGGTAAATTGGCAATTTGTGAATTGGAAACTGCTGTATTTCCTACTGTAAGAAGGCACCAAATGACTTGACCTCCCTAAACTTGTCCATTCCAATCACTTCTGACTCAATAAAAATTGCAATTCAAGTCTACGAAGTGATAGCTATCTAGCCCAATTTGCTGCCACCATAGAATCCTTTCCCTCAGGCCTGGGAAGGACTAGGAACTTGCTACTACAGTAGTTATCCACCTGTCTTGAGTAAGCTTTTCCAAATTATACATCCTTCCCCTTCTGGCAATGTTGCTCTTGGGGAAGAATATCACAACCTTGATCACAGTGGTAGGGAGTGGGAAAAACAAGGGGCTACATAATTTGAAAGGCTTCTGAGTGATTAGTATACAAGCTCTCTGACACCACCCCTACTCTTGCCTCTACACTTGCTGAAAACACTGAGATCGACATCCCCTGCAGAAGCCAAGAGTCTATCTCTAGAACCAGAACACCTAAGTTCAAAGCCAGTTAACAAGTAACAAAATGTCTCTGTGTCTTCATTTTCCCTCTTTTAGGATATGCATAATACAATATATCCATAAGGTTATCACTTTAGGTTAAATAATTAACATAAATAAGGTACTTGGAATAGTGCCTAACACAAAGTTTGCTATCATTATCATTATTGTTATTATTTTACAATGGTAAACTGAGGGCTAGAGAAACAAAATGGCTTACTTTCCTTAACTGATAGCCTAGAAGAGAATGCAGATGACCTAACTTGAAAACTAGTTAGTGTTCTTTTCATGACACTAGTTGACCCCTAAACTGAAGTTAACCAATGTGTTTATTTTCTCAGTCTGTTTATATCTATTCAATCTTATGCACCCAACAGGATCTTTAAACCAACATTTCTGGGAAACAGATTACTGAACTAATTTAAGGAATTTAAACTAGTGCACTTTGTATTTCATAATATTGTAGGATATTTTTCATCCAACAGCACAATCAAGAACATCAAAGGTGGGGCGCCTGGGTGGCGCAGTCGGTTAAGCGTCCGACTTCAGCCAGGTCACGATCTCACGGTCCGTGAGTTCGAGCCCCGCGTCAGGCTCTGGGCTGATGGCTCAGAGCCTGGAGCCTGTTTCCGATTCTGTGTCTCCCTCTCTCTCTGTCCCTCCCCCGTTCATGCTCTGTCTCTCTCTGTCCCAAAAATAAATAAACGTTGAAAAAAAAAATTTAAAAAAAAAAAAAAGAACATCAAAGGAGAGAGAGACCTGTATCGCTCAGCGGATACCATCATCCAGGACAGAAAAGAGTATCTTCTGCCTTTCCACCCATCTACTTCTTCAAGCTATAAAAACTGCAGTGGGGGAGCCAGTCCACTGAACTCATATAAGCAATCATTTATTTATCCACTAAAAGCAGAATATGGCAGGGGGAATTTGGGAGGAGTGAAATGAGTGTTGTCAGACTAACAGTGACAAATGGGATGCAATTGTTCTCCACAAGGTTGGAGCCAAGGGGTCTTCCCTTTTCCCCTCCCCTTAATCCCCACTGCTTCCACTCAGCCTGAGCACAGAGAAGGTGGTTAACAGAGGAAAGCCCTGTGAATAAGCCATGACAGCCGTACATTCAGAAACTGATGTCATTTCCCTAAATACTGTTTGTAAAATGGTAATTATCTGCCAAGCAATGACAGCTGGCACTTAGCATAGAGACACAGAGAGACAGAAAAAGATAGAATGAGAATAAAGGGTCCCTGCGTAATTTACCAAAGGGCTGAAAGAGAGAAGGAAACATAATCAGAAAAATAAAATGATTACCAGTGTGTGATGGGGTGAAAATTGCTTTGGGCATTTTCTCTTCAGAGAACACAAGATTGAATTGGAAGAATGAAGCTATGGCTTCATGATATACACTGAAAGAGAGGAGGTTGTTTTGAGGCTATGTTAGAAAGGAAAAATGCATCAAGGGTCCTGGGCTGTGACAAAATAGCACATAAGCCTTGTGTACACCCAGCCTCCCACACAGGGACTAGTCTGTCCACCATTACTGGATGCTCTATCTAAGATTATCACCTGCATTTCATTTGGGCCTGAGGAATAACGTAGTTGCCTTCTGCCTCCTTCCCTGTTACTTACTGTCATGGGAAGGTTTTGGGTCAACCTCGCTATGCTCTCATACTTGATTATTTAATTGAACAGTACTCCAGGTGTTGCTGTGCAGGTGTTTTATAGATGTGATCAATATCTGCAATCAGTTGGTTTTATTCAGAAGAGATTATCTTGGATAGTCTGGATGAGCCACACTCATTCAGTCCAAGGCCTTAAGAATGCAAGTGAGGTTTCCCTGGGGAAGAAGGAATTCATTGTAGACTACAGCATCAGCTCATGACCTCAAGTTTCCCAACTGCCCTTCCTGGTGGCCTGCCCTATGAATTTCAGACTTGCAGATAGTTCTTATAATGGTAGTACCATTCCTTACAATCAATTAATCTTTCCCTTCCCTTTTAATCTGTGTGTGTACACACATACACACACACACTCTCTACTTGTTCTGGCTTCTCTGGTGGAACCTTGTTACAATTATCAAGTACATGTGCAATGATTTGCTTAGCTAAGTGGATACACAACAGGTTGAATTCATGATAAATTATTACCCCTGTCCCAAATTCATATACTGACTTCCTAACCCTCGGTACCTAAGAACGTGACCTCATTTGGAAATAGCGTCATCATAAATATACTTTTTTTTTTTTTTTAAGATGAGGCCCATTAGGGTGGGCCCTTAACCAATATGTCTCCTGTCCTTATAAAAATGGGAAGTTTGGACACAGACATGCACACAAGAAGAATGTTAAGTAAAGATGAAGGCAGAGATCATAGTAATGCTGTTATGAGCCAAGGAGTGCCACAGACTGCCAGCAAACCACAAGAAGGTGGGTGACAGGCATGGGACAGATTCTCTTTCATAGCTCTTAGAAGGAAGCAACCCTGCACATACACTGAACTAGGGACTTCCAGCCTCCAGGATGGTAAGACAATCAATTTCTGTTGTTTAAGCCACTTGGTCTGTGGTACTTTCTTAGAGCAGCTCTAGAAAACCAACACAGGGCATTACCAGGAAAATTAAGGGAGCTCAACTGGGGAAAGTTAAGGAGAGGACAAAGTTAATGCTAAGAAGTACATAAAGCTCCATTTCCTTAATGTCTTTGAAATACAAATTAATTCCTTTTTATACTTAACTATTTTGCTGCCAATATCCAATCAGGGTAAGAGCTGGATAATGACACTGACAGTTACAGAAATTACAAGTGTTCCAGCAATTTCTGAATATAGTTCTTCTGTTCATTCCTGCATTGTAGTCTCCTTTTGGATACTGGATGCTATGGAACCATCCATAACCATTCATCCCTTTATGTGTGACCTTGTGGAATGGAACTCTGTAATACCTCTCTTATGGGGAAAGCTACCTATCACCACTTGGTGCCCTTTTCTTTTTTCTAGCAAGTGAAGTTAATAGAGATCCCATAAAAGGGAAAGCAACGAATGTGTCCAAAGGTTCCACAAATAGTTGGCAATATGGCATAACTAGAACCCAGATCTTCTGATGTCCCACCCAGTGATCTTTCCAAGGCATTGTTTCTGTCCAGTTATTGAGCTAGCAGTTTAGGTAACTTCTCACCAATTATCAGAACTTATCAGATTTCAGAATAAGCATTCCTTACTTAAATACATGTGTCTTCTCCAGTACTCAGGAATGTGGCTTTATATAAGTCACATCTTTTCTAGATATGAGTTTCCTCATTTATAAAATAAAGGAAAAACTCACTGGATAATCTACTTTTGACATTCTGCAGAAACAGAATCAGCATTAGCATAGTGGAAAGACCTAGATTTAAGTACAGCTATTGTCAGTTTCAACATAAGTAATAGTGGTCAGGTAACTTAGCTTTACTGGGTCCTCATTTATAAATTGGGAAATGGGGGTGATATCTCTTTCACTGGGCCATTACAAGAATGAAATAAATAGCACATGTGGGAACATGTTCTAAACTCAAATGTGTATTAAAGAGGCTAAAAGTAAAGTAGCAAAGTAAAAATTCTATAACATTACAACCTGCTTTCCCATTCCGAGTTGTAGAGGAGATATGTTGCAGTATCCTATCAGGTTTCACCAGACTGATACTAAGTGTATAGTCCACTATGTTTTTACAAGCTTCAGAGTCTGACCTAGCAAAAAATAAGTACATCAAAGTATTTCAGGACCTCATAATTAGTGGATAAATTTGGGTATCCCCATTATCCTAAGCATTTACTTCACTATTTTTATCACTTGCTTATCCAATTCCTTGACTTCATAGTAAGCATCTATGACAACAAAGAGTATATTTTGGTCACCTCTATTCTCTGGAATCTATCTGTATTTTGAATGAATTAATATTTAAATAAATACTACAGTCTTGTTCAATTCCACCTTGGCCATAATAATTTTTAATGAAAAGTTTAAGGGCAAAAAAAAAAAAAAGTTGACCTAAGGTATCATTTAAATATAATAAATATAATATACATCTAAAACAAGTCCATTTCTAAAAACGGTTGATTATTACAAGCAAAAATACGTAAGCCCTTGGAGTTTATATACTATTAGCCTATTAATTTACATAATTCCCCCATGTCTAGCAGAACCCATTGATTATAAGGTAATTCACAGACATCAACTTTCTAGGCTGTAAAGGCTTTTGAAATTATAAGGAAGAGACAGTTGTGCCGAAATCGTGTGGTGTAAAAGCTGTCACAGTTTGAAATACAGTTATAGATTTCAGAATGTAAATGGTTGTCATCAGAATAAGATTACAAATTTCATGAGCTCTGAGAAACTTAGCTTATTTAACACTGACTCAATGATTTCACAGCCAAAGTAAGTTAAAACACTTCAGATTCTGAAAGAATATCCTCGTTAAATTTATCGAGCAGGATTTCAAAATGTCCAACATGTTTGCCAAAGAGTAACACAACAGGCTATTTTGAGAACATGTAGAGTAGCCCAGTTTTCCTCAAATTGAGTCAACCTTTTCCACAATTTTTGCAGCATTCGCATGCCATCTGCGCTATTTAATATTTTCTTTTAAATACATACATATTTTATTTCACTATCTTTTAATTGGAAAATTATAATATGGTTATTATTACACATTTAAGATAATCATCACTTGTTATACATAAACAAACATGAAAATACTCCAAACGCAAAACAGTGGTATTATCATCTGCTTAGATTCTGTTGAAAGCTCTGAGCCTAACGGCCGATGCTGCATTTGTTGTTTCACTTTCTTAAGGGGAAATCACGTGTTCATAAAGGTGTTAAAGCCTTCTTAGCACCAAACCAAGACTCTACTTGGTATGATCAAATAGTTGAAAAGGTATGAAAAGAGAACAACACTTACCACCACGAGGTTCAGGGCTATTACGACAGCATTGTCACATGCCACTTTGGAAAAGGCTGGAGTAGTTCAGTGCAAAAGACTCAATTTTTGTGCCCCCTCATTTTCATATGTTGAAATCTATCTGCCAATGTGATGGTATTAAGAGGTTGGGCCTTCGAAATGTGTTTAGGTCATGAGGGTGGAGACCTGAATGAATGAGATTAGGGTTTTTTTCATAAGAGCTGCCTCATCCCTTCTACCATGTAAGGACACTGTAAAGTGACCATCTATGAGTCAGAAAGCAGGCCTCATCAGACACCAAATCTGCCAGTGCTGTGAACCTGGGCTGCTCCCAGAACTGTCAGAAATGTTTGCTGTTCCAGCCGCCCAGTCTCTGGTATTTATTTCTGTTACAGTCACCAAGATGGACTAAGATGCACATTAAGTATTGGAACTTTTATATGTTCAAGTATATGGGTGCTTAAAACACTCATTACAATGAATGTACAGGATGTAAACTGGAGGTGCCCCTGGGTGGCTCTGTCGGCTAAGCATCTGACTCTTGATTTTGGCTCAGGTAATGATCGCACAGTTTGTAGGTTTAAGCCCTGCATTGGGCTCCATGCTGATAGTGCAGTGCCTATTTGGGATTCTCTCTCCTTGTCTCTCTGCCCACCCTCTTCATACTCTATCACTCTCTCTCAAAAGAAATAAATAAACTTAAAAAGAAAAAGAACAGGGGTGCCTGGGTGGCTCAGTTGGTTAAGCGTCCGACTTTGGCTCAGGTCATGATCTCTCAGTTCATGAGTTCAAGCCCCGCGTCGGGCTCTGTGCTGACAGCTCAGAGCCTGGAGCCTGTTTCAGATTCTGTGTCTCCCTCTCTCTCTCTGACCCTCCCCCATTCATGCTCTGTCTCAAAAATAAATAAACTTAAAAAAAAATTTTTTTAAAAAGAAAAAGAACATAAACTGGAGAGACATACAAGCAGATTATTCATAGCTAAACACAAGAGTGGGATAATGATGGTATGCGAGAATTTAGAACAAAGTCCTATCAGAGCAGGACAAAACCTTAGAGGCCTTCTGTTCCAAAGATGGGCAAACTAAAGCCTAAAGTGTTAGGTCTAGGGGCACCTTGCTGACTTAGTCCGGAGAGCTCGTACATGACTCTTAAACCTCAGGGTCTTGAGTTCAAGCCCCACATTGGGCATGCAGCCTACTAAAACAAACGAACAAACAAAACATTAATATCTCTATTTTAAAAAAAAAAGTGTTAGGTCTAGTGTTAACCTGATTGAAGGTCATAGAGCTAAGAAGTGACTCGAGCAGAACTGAAACCCAGCTGGTCTCAGTGCTAGTTCCCTTCACCAAGATGATCCCATTTTATTCACTTATGATAGAAGCAGTTAATTTCATAAGATTTTATACCTGTATTTTCTATGTGAGAGTAAGAAAATTCTTAAAACAGAGGTCTTATGAAGAAAATGTAAAGTCAAACACAATAGGAAAGTATTTAACATTGCATTGGAATAAGGGTCTTAGTAATGGCTTAATAAGACAATGCTAGATGATGACCTTAGGTAAGAGAAAGAGATATGTCCCAAATTATTTTTTGAAGCTTCTCCTGATCCTTCTAATGAATGGATCATAATTTGAAATCAAATAAGTAATAACTTTTAGCCATCTTTGGATGGCTGTCTACTTTAAAATACTGTGTGTCATTTGACTTACTGTACAAACATATTTCACAGGGTTGTTTTTGGTATGTCAATAGTTTATTAGATTTCTTCACCAGACACCTATCTTTGATGAGATTTTATTCTCATTTAAATTGTTTTATTCTGCAACTGTTTAGTTTCCATTTATTTTTGAGAGACAGAAAGAGAGAGCAAGTGCAGGAGGGGACAGAAGGAGAGGGAGACTGAGGATCCAAAGCGGGCTCCGCAAGGACAGCAGAAAGCCTGATGCGGGGCTTTAACTCATGACCATGAGATCATGACCTGAGCCAAAGTCACACACTTAATCGAGTGAGCCACCCAGGCACCCCTAGGGCTCCCCGCCTTTTTTAAGCCTTATTTATGTTTTTCCAGTTCCTCCTTTTCCTATTCTTTTTTATTTTCTTCCTCAACCACTGACCTATCTGATACCAGCCAGAGCTATGACCTCCAATGCCTCATGGATGGAGGCTGGAGTGGCCAACTTTTATGGTCTCTTATAGCTAAAATGAGCTATAACTATAAACATTTTGCTAATACAGAGTGCTACAGAATGGTGAATGAGATAACACTGGTGACAGTGGTCACTGGCCATGATTATCACTTCATTTCCTTTTTTATTTTTTGGCAAATGCTAGTTTCGCTGACATTCTCCTCCCTAAATCCAATGAATCTAAAACAGAATAGAAAGTAAGCCTATATCCAGCAGTCCTAAACAAATGATAACTTCCATGTTCAGTTAGCTGGTTTATAGAGCATTATTCCTTTTTAATAAATTGGCTCTGTTTTTCTATTTTATTTTACTTTACATTTGAATAAAATAGACTTACTATGTGACTATAAATGCATCTGTGTACTCTTCTGTGATAGCAGAATCTACACCATTTAACCTCGTATCCTAAAAACCACAGTCCTGGTTCAGTTGCAAATGATGTATGAAAAGAGTATGTATCAATATTATGTCCTTTAGCCAAGTTACCAATCAAAAATTTTTAACAACACAGTTTGTATCAATGACATGCAGGCTTGTTAAATATTAGGCACTGGATTATCTTCATGCCAGAAGAGAGATAATAGTTTAAGTATGGAAAACACATTCTAACTTAACCTCTTTTACAACATTGCTGTGTGAACTGAGAGAATCACTCAGAAACTCTGTTCCTCTGTATCTTTATCCCCCAACCTCAAAGAATACTTAACTAAGTCAAGGCATGTGTGTATGTGTGTGTAACTAATATAATAACTAATATTATACATATAATACACTGTATAGTATACACTGATACAAGTTAATATTTCTATCACTATCACTATTATTTGAAGTGAAAATAACAACTATACAATGTTCTGATAAATTATGTGCTGTATTTTTCATCAAAAGCTTACGAAACTCCAGGGCTAAAAACTGTACAATTATCTATACAGACACCAGAGTTTAGGATTCCAATAAGCTCTTATCATGTTTAAACAAAAGCACTGATTTAATATTCCAGGTTTTGATGTCAGAAGTGAATTACAGAATGGAATCATGGTTTTCTAAAAGTAATGGAATACTTTGATCACAAAAATATTTACTCTTTCATACTGAATATGGAATAGGACATCGCAGGGGATCAATAAAATAATTATCCTTCATAAGAAGATAAAAACCGTAATTCAAATGGACACAATCCTCCAGGCTAGGGGAATTTAGACTGGATCTAAAACCATATTAAAACCTTAGCATATAAAAATTCCATTAAAATCCACAATTACATTCTATAGAAAAATCTAACTTTAGATTTAAAAAATAAGTCAACATATATATTGTTCAGGTATGAAAGAGTAAATATTTTATGCCAGGAATTATCAGAGCACCTTGTTAGTCTTTTGTTTGTTTGTTTGTTTGTTTGTTCCACACTTTTCTGTTCAGACTGAATGACATAAGAAGAGTACATGTATAAACTGGGAGAATGGAGAAAAAAAGTGACTTACAAATTCTATCTTTTCTTTTAAGTTTTATAATCCTCCCCAAGTATTAAGGAAACTCCTATACCATCAGTTCTTATTAGCATTGATAATAAACTGTTTTTATATCTGCAGCTAAATTTGGGAGTTTCTAGTGAGAATGTATTCTTCTTAGTAGAGAAGAAATCGCATCACTTATATTTACTGCAATTTGTGAATTATGAGCCATCAGAAAGAACCTGAAAACCTAATGAGACTAGTAACATGAGTTGTAATTTAAAAAAAAAAAATGTTTGGAGGAGTTGAATTATTTATTATTATTTATTATTTATTATTTTATTATATAATATAATATAATAATTATATAATATACTAATTATATGATATAATATATTATATTATATATAATTATATAATATAATATAATAATAATTATTATTATATTATTATTATTTATTATTTATTCAGTCTAGGCTATGTGAGTCATCTACCCTTTACAATTAAGTTGAAAGCTCTGTAGGAAAGAAATAAGTACTTGAATAGTGAGTAAAGGATTTTTGAAACAAGGTGAGACAAAGTTTCTTACTCTTGGTTTGGGTCAACTTTGTTAGACACAGATTCCAATGAGATAAAAAATGAAAAAGCCCAGCATGAACAAAGAATAAAACAAGCCTTAAGGGTCAATTGATAATGGTTCAGGCACACTAACCTAGAGACCTAGGCTCCAGACTAAGGGCTTAGTTTGTGAGGTTGAGTTTCAGAGGTTCAGTCATAAAGACATGTATTTTTACATTCTTACTAGTAACCAGATACTGTTCAAGGCACTCAGCATACAACGTTGCAGTGGAAAGACAGAAATCTTGTCCTTACAGTGTTTACAGCCTAGTAAAAGCAGCAGACAACAAAAAGGTAATCCAATCAGTAAATATCAAACCTATTCACTATATGGCATACTATAAAAGTATATATTTGGTGCTGTATTAAAAATTAACAAAAAAGTGCACATCCAAAGGTAGAGGTAAAAAAAGAAACTTTGAGAAACTAGTATTTAATATGAATCTTAAATTATTAAAAAAGAGACAGCACACAAAAGCCAGAAGAGAGCATTTCAGACAAAAACAAAGAAAGCACACGTGAGACCCTAGGATAGGAAGAAGATCATAGATTTGAAGGACTTAAGGTTAGACAGTATGTGTGGCCCTTTGGCAGCAAAGGGGTGAGAGGTTTTATGTAAGTTTGGATATATAAGATGCAAATGATGAAGAAATCTTCTGCTATGGTTAAGAATTTGTGTTTTGTTTGTTTGTTTAAGGAAGCTACTGAAAAGCTTGAAACAGAAGAATGGACTAAAAGCTCTGGATGTTTCGCAAAGAACTGAATACAGGTGGATAAAGTGGAAGCAGGGTGACCAGCAAACAGTCCAGGTTACTGCAGATAGTCAAGCCAGGAAGTGATCTGTTTTCTACCTGGCTTTTAATTCTTTCCCTTCCCTCTCCCCTTTAAAGATTCTTATCCTTTCTTGAAGACAGCCTGAGCACTCAAAGAACTTATTCAACTCATAGAATTTCCAGGTGTTTGAATCAACCGTTTGGGGTGAGTAGGATTAACCACATACTGTTAGCACAGCGTTCAGAGGCCAGGTAAGATTCTTAAGGGTCACAGTGAGAAAAGGGAATTTCCTTTGTAAGAACATGGGAAACCCAGAGCAACTGAGGCAGTCAGTCAACATCTGCTGGGAAATAAAACTTGAATATAAAGAAGACAAAGTCCAAACACCAATTTCAGAGATTAGAGGTATTGGTACTTAAATCTTATAAACATTATAATAAAAAATGTGCATTCCCCACTGTTCCTGCTTGTTGTACCCACTGAAGGAGCTGGGTGGACTATGAAGTCAGGGTCTTTAAGTGAATGTGTATAAGCACTGTGATGGAAAAAATAAATTAGAGACCTGAAAGTGCCACCTAAGTCCTATGCACCGTCTGTATGCATAACCATATCTTATCCTGGCGGCCATTCTTCAGTAACCTGCTCTCCAGACAGTTCTAGGTTTTGACTATTCCAAATATGGTTTCTACATCAACAAAACTCCTATTCAACCAAGAAAGAAGCAAAGAATGACTGGAAAGGAAAAGCAGATTCATATTATAAAAGGCCTTGAAAGCAGTTTCATTGAGACTGAAATTTACATGGGAGACAGAGGCCACTACTGAGTGTGTGCAGAAGAAGTGACACTCAAAATGTTTTTAAAGAAAGGTAAGCAGAAAGAACAGTTGTTTATTAAATCCCTACTCTATGCCAGGAAATCTAAATAGTCTCATTAAATGCAGGTGTTGTTTTTCTTTAACAAAAAAGGCAATTGAATCTCAACTTGCTAATAAAGTGTCTAGGTTCACATCGTACATTGTGGTGCTTATTTAATTCTACATTAATCATAAGTATAATGAAGGTTAACACAAAAGGCCTCATTATCTTGCATTTGGAAGCCCATGACCTGCCCCTAAGGAGTATTTTATGTCCCTTAGTTTTCTGAACCTGCTCAACCAGGAAATTATAAAAATAAAGCAAGCCTTATTATAAAGTTTTTGACTCAGAACGTTTGCTCACATCATTTAGTACCATGACAGTTGATCACAAACTGAATCTAATAAAAGGAAGAATATGAAGAAGAGGAATCAATGGGAAAACAGTGACGGAAAAAGATCAACACTTCCATCACCTAAATTAAGTCAAAACATCCCATAAAGTAAAATGATTAAGTAACAAAGAACACATTTAAAAAGTCAGATTGATCATGACTTTATCTGTAATTGTGTCAGCAGAGGCACGAAGTTATAGGGCATATTTGTAGAGTTGTGATATAAAAATGGCTTGGGGATAAGCTGAGTCATCATGTCCTTTTCCCCGTATCAAAATTACCAGAGGATAATTCCAAGTTTGACACTTGAAATTATTTAATAAGTTTCATAATCACTAAAGGCACCTTGTTTCCGTGTTAAAGTGCTCTTTACTCACAAAATTGTGTTTAATATTTAAACTAAGTTTTATCTACTGCAGCCCAACCCCTATTTACTCAACTCTGAGTGACTGGTGGGAATAAGTGATCCCTTCTCTCATTTACAGTATCTTTCCTGTGTGTTAGTAGTTACCCTGTTTCTCTGTTATCTTTCTTCTAGTCTGATCATGCCCAGTTCCCTTAATGTTTCCAAACAGATCTCATTTTCCAAGCCTTTTATCATTTTTGTTGCTCTCTTCTGAACTCATTCAAATTTATCTATGATTCTCTTTCAACTGAGGAACAAATACTGAACACAGTTATCCAATTGAGGCCTAAAGAGTGCTGGTAGAGCAAAATAATTACCTCCCATTTCATCCATGCTCTCCCTATTAATATACCCCAAAGCTGTATCTGGGATTTTATATGACACCATCATATTGTTGACTTATACTCAATTTATCATTCATTATAGCTTACATCTCCATCCCCATGGAACAGTTGTTTGTGTAGTTTACATTTGTTTTTATTGAATCCCTTTTTTTATTGATTTCAGCCCCACGTCCTATTTATCAAGATGGTTGTTTGCAATACTAACCTCCAATTTTCCTCCAATGGCACATGATCCCCAAGTTCTTAACAATATAAATGATGTGCACATTTCCTGCTTTATCTCACTGATTCTGAGTACTCAGCTGGGTGTGAGTATGTGTATGTGTGTGTGTGTCTGGCAAGTTACAGTAGAATTTAAAATTTCTCCCTCTTACTCCTTACTCTGTTGACCTCAAAAGCTATGATTTACTGAGTGCCAACTATATTGCCACAATTGTTTGTATTAATCGTAAAAATATCCTTGAGCTCTGATTAACCCAATTTACAGACAGAAAAACAAACAAAAAAACAAACAAACAAACCACTCTGAAGGCTATAGATGTCCAGTAATTTTTTAAAAGGAGCAGAACTTGACCTTAAACTGATCTATTTGATCTCACAACCAAGCATTTCTAGCACACAAGTAAATAAGGCACTTCAATTCATATACAAATGCTTATTGTGTCAACAGGTACTTCAATCCTTCTGCTATCACTAGACAGGACCATATGAAAACCATGGCAGTGTCTTCACTCCAGGAAGTCTTTCAGAGGAGTGATGCTGGCGCAATGAATGATGAGGCCATTGTTCCTGGGGAACACAGATGACACCAGCAACAAAATTATTGTTTACCATGTGAAAGCCCTGGTATCTGAGAGCCTACTGAATAGAGTTGATCATAGGTTGTTTTCCCACTCCTTTTTCTAAATTAAAGAAAGCATCTCAACTAAGGCAATATGATAATTAACTTGACTTCTATTTGTTCCCTTATTTCAAAGTAATTGAATCCAAACACTATCCATCCAAATCACTGGCCTAAGTCAATGGTTGCTAAATGAGGTGCTAAGGCTCTGTTGGGTATTTTAAATGTTCCTAAGGGATGCTGTAGATTTTACTATACCAGAATTAAGAAAGCACAATGTTTATTTAATTAAGGCTTTATGAGCTGACTGTGTGACTTGCCCACATCAGCAACTTAGCCTCAATCTTTTCAAATCCAAAGTGCACATATGCTCTTTAACTGGTGAATGCAGAATTCAGCTGCTTCAGGGAATGGGTACCAAGACCTGTTTCACAAAACTGGCTTGTTCATAAGGTTAATATAAGCATGTCTATATCTGAAAGAAGGATATGTGAATCAAATTGTAAGGGACAAGAACAAACGATGGATAGTGATGATGGAATTTTATTATTGGGAAGTTTAGGTAATTTAAAATAATTAGCAAGACTAAATGAACTTGCTATTCTAGGACAGTTGCCTAGCTGTGGGGTTTCTTTAGGATCTGAACATACTTCATCCTTTCCTTGAACACATTATTGGGTGAAGAGAACGTAGCAGAAGTTTTGATCTCCAATAGATAGGTAAGAAAACTACCAAATATAGGTACTTTCTAGTAGACCAATTTTGCAGATTGAGTTGTGAGTTCTGATTTGGTTAAAAGTGTGTATCTGTTGTTGGTGGAATATAAAGACCGTCCTGGGTCAAGATCACTGCCAAGGCAATTGGTAAGTAGGAGGAGGCCAAAGAGTAAAATCCTATACCATGCAGATGTTGGGTGGTTTAGAGAGCATGTGTCAGAGGAGGGCTGGTCTGCAAGGATATGTCCCTTGGGGCCTAATTGTAGGTTATGGGCAGATGCAGCCTTTGAGTTTGGATATGGTGTTATTCCCCCAAAGACTTAAGACTAGTATACACATGAAATGAGAAAATCAAAAACAAAAACACACAATGGAAGAGAAAATAAAGGAATCATTTCCCTTTTAAGAGGAAAGAATCCTCCAATTTCATTCTATGAGGCCAGAATTACCCTGATTTCAAAGAGAGACACTACACAAAAAGTAAAACTACAGGCCAATATCTCTGATATACATAGATGCAAAAAATCCTCAATATTAGTAAATCAAATCTAACAATCCATTTTAAAAATGTCAATCACAACAAGCAAGTGGGATTTCTTTCTCAAATGGTTCAATATTTTCACATCAATCAACATGATACATCACATCAACAAGAGAAAAGATAAAAACCATATGATCTTCCAAGAGATGCAGAAAAATCATGTGACAAAGTACAATATCCATTCAAGACAAAAACTCTCAACAAAGTAGGTTTCAAGGGACATCACATTATATAGGCCACAAATGAAAAACCCACACTAACACCATACTCAATGGGGAAAAACGGAGAGTATTTCCTCTATGATCAGGAAGAGGACAAGGATGTCCATTCTCACTTTTATTCAGCAGAGTAGTGGAAATCATAGCCATAGCAACCAGACAAGAAAAAGTAATAAAAGGCATCCATGTTGGTAAGGAAGAAGTGAAACTTTCACTTTTTGCAGATGACATGATACTACATATAGAATACCCCAAAACTTCACCAGAAAACTACTAGAACTGATAACTAAATTCAGTAAAGTAGCAGGATACAAATCTTTGCATTGCTATACACTAATAATGAAGTAGTGGAAAGAAATTAAGAAAGCAATCCCATTTACAATTATACCAAAAATAATAAAATAGCTAGGAATAAACTTAGCCAAGGAAGCAAAAGATTATATCATCTGAAAAGTTAAAAAACATTGATGAAGGAAATTGAAGAAGACATAAACAAATGGAAAAAATTTTCATGCTTGTGGATTGGAAGAACAAATGTTAAAGTGTCTGTACTTACTACCCAAAGCAATCTACAGATTTAATGAAATCGCTATCAAAATACCAATAGCATTTTTCACAGATTAAAACACAATCCTAAAATTTGTATGGAACCACAAAAGACCCTGAATAGCCAAAGAAATCTTGAAAAAGAAGAACAAAACCGGAGGTATGACAACCCCAGATTTCAAGATTTACTATAATGCTGTTGAAGTCCAAACAGTATGGTACTGGCACAAAAATAGACACAGATCAATGGAACAAAATAGCCCAGAAATAAACCTACAATCATGTGGTCAATTAATCCATGACAAAGGAGGCAAGCATTTCCAGTAGGAAAAAAGACAATCTCTTCAGCAAATCGTGTTGGGAAAACTGGACAGCCACACACAAAAGAACAAAACTGGACCACCTTCTTACACCATACATAAAAATAAACTAAAAATGGATTAAATATCTAAATGTGAGACCTAAAACCATAAAATCCCTAGAAGAAAACATAGGTAGTAATTTCTTTGATATCAACCTTAGAATTTTTCTAAATAAGCCTTTTTTTTGGCAAGCAAATAAAAAAATAAACTATTGGGACTACACCAAAATAAAGTTTTTACACAGAGAAGAAAACCATCAAAATAAAAAGGCAACCTATAGAATGGGAGAAGGTATTTACAAATAATATATCTGATAAGGGGTTAATATCCAGAATATATAAAGAAACTATACAACTCAATGCAAAAAAAAATTCATTTAAAAATGGGCAGAGAGGGGCACCTGGGTGCCTCAATCAATTGAGCACCCAACTTGGGCTCAGGTCATGATCTCATGACCGGTGAGTTCAAGCCCCAAGTCTGGCTCCATGCTGACAGCTCAGAGTCTAGAGACTGCTTAGGATTCTGTGTCTCCATCTCTCTCTGCCTGCCTCTCTCTCTCTCTCAAAAATAAACAAACATTAAAAAACAAAATTTAAAAATGGGCAGATCTGAATAGACAGTTATTTAAAGAAGATATACAGATGGCCAATGAACACATGAAAAGATGTTCAACATCACTGATCTCGGGGAAATGCAAATCAAAAACACAAAGAGCTATCACCTCACACCTGTGAGAATGGCTAGAATCAAAGACAAGAAATAACATGTTGGTAACGATGTGGAGAAAAAGGAACCCTCATGCAATGTTGGTAGGAATGCATGCTTGTGCAGTCACTATAGAAAACGGTATGGAGATTCCTCAAAAAATTAGAAATACCATAAGATCCAATAATTCCATGACTATTATCCAAAGAAAATGAGAACACTAAATTGAAAAACTATACGCACGCCTATATTTATTGCAGCATTATTTGCAATAGATAAGATATGGAAGCAACCCAAGTATCCATCAATAGATGAATAAATAAAGAATATGTTTTATATATACACAGTGGCATATTACCTGTCCACAAAAAAGTGAAATCTTGCCATTTGCAACATGGATGGATCTAAAGGTATAGTGAAATAAGTCAGTCAGAGAAAGGCAAATACCATATGATTTCATTCATATATGGAACTTAAGAAACAAAAACAACTGAACAAAGAAAAAAAGAGACAAACAAAAAAACCAGACTCTTAAAGACAGAGAACTGGTGGTTGCCAGAGAAGAGGTGGGTGGTGAGATGAGTGAAGTCAGTGAAGCAGATCAAGAGTGTGTTTACTGTGATAAATACTGAGTAATGTGTAGAATTGTTGAATCACTATATTATAAACCTGAGACTAATAGAACACTGTATATAAATTATACTGGAATTAAGTAAATAAATATAAATAAAAATAAAAAACCTTTTTATTTATTCTCTAAACACCTCCACCCACCAATTCTTTTCTTACTAATGAAGTTTATTCTCATCAGTAGTTAAGTCAAATTTAAAAAAAGAAAACAAAGCAGTTATAACCTTCCTAGTATTGATCATTTTAACCTACATTAAACATATTAAAATAGGCTCCCAATAGGTAGACTATAATATTCTTTCCAGGATTTAAAATAGGTCTTCATTTAAAAACATTTGATAGCACTGAGATTTGATTTTAATTCTATTATTCTGTTTGTATAACTTTTTCCATCATTTTATCTTCCCTTGTTACCCATCTTTTAACACAGATTCTCTCAGCAAGAGTTTTTTGTTTGTCTGGTTGGTTTGCTTATTTTCCTTTCAGTAATGTGTGTAAGAAAGTATATTAAGGGTCCAAAGTTGTTACAAATATCTTCTTAAACCTTAAAAAAACAATAGACTAATTCAGAAAATACCTATTGCAAATGCCAAAAAGGGTTCTTTTGACGTGATGGATGCATCATGTGACAGGACTATCAGAGGGACTGTTAAGTAAAGAGAGAAAGAGTAACCCACGTTAGTTGGAAGACTAGGATAGTTCACATCCAGATAACTTCAGTTAGAGTAACAGGTTCATGAGAAGTTAGAAGGGTCAAAATCAAGGCAGAGTGAGGTTTGTCCACACATAAGGGTCAATGAGTTAGTGAGCTGGATTTGAGAGCTTCAACTACTAAGTTAAAAACACCAGAAAAAAACAAAGCAAACAAAAACCAAAAGTAAGCATGTCAGCTACTTCATTTTGAGCCTTATCAGGGAAAAACAAACTCAAATGTACCAAAAAAACACACCTAAAATTTAAAGCCATAATTAATTTATCATAATACATTGTCGGGATTGTCAGCAATAAACTTGTTTCCAAATACAGACTTATTTCTCATATAATTCTATTCAATGGTAAATTGGTGTTACTCTTTTATTTGGCTTTTGCTTAGAGTTTCAAGTGTGCTGAAAATTAGGAAGTGGTTTCTGTCTCCTAACTTGGATGACAAAACAGTAAACGACCATTTTTATTCTGTTGACAAGAAAAATCTACTTTATGGTTGTATAAATTGCTTGAAGGCAAAGATAATTGTATAATTTTCTTATCTGAGCCAATGCTAATAATTTATTATTAAACATTATTTTTAATTTGAATACAAGTAGAAGGTATCTCAGAGAAGGAAGTATTGCGAAATACTCAGAAGGAAATTCTAATCCTGTGAAAAGTGGAAAATCACTGTACCTTTCCTGGATTTTTTTTTTGAGGTAAACAGACAACATATTCAATAGAGATTTTACTGTCTCATACTCAGCTCTCCTGTTTTCCATTTAAAGATTTATTTTCTATTTGGAAATTTTTTTTATTATTATTAACTGGCAGTATTCTGACAAAGTGTGTTTCATTATTAAGCACCTACTATCAGAAATGATAAAACATTTTCATTATTAGGCCATTTATTTTTGGTGATAAAAACTTTTTCTAGTTTTGCAATTAATTACACATTCCCCTCATGCATTGGCCTGTTTAACTGATTGCATCAAATCATGCTATACAAGAAAATTAATACACATTCCATGAATAGGAGTGAATATTTAAAGATCAGTCCTGACCATTTTATACTTTCAAAAGTTTTGGTAGGTACAAAAAATAGATTTTTTTTAAGTTTATTTATTTTGAGACAGAGACATACCATGAGCAGGGGAGGGGTAGAAAGAGAGGATCCCAAGCAGGCTCCATGCTGTCAGCACAGAGTCTGACATTGGGCTTGACCTTAGGAACCATGAGATCGTGACCTGAGCCAAAATCAAAAGTTGGATGCTTAACTAACCGAGCCACCCAGGCGCCCTAGATTTTTTTTTTAAAGGTATGTCAACAGATATAAACAGATGAAGTAGAGTATCAGAACGCCACCAAAATAACATTTAGCAAAACAAAAGTCTAACTTAAATGGGAATATTAAATATTTTACAGATCTTCAAATAAAAGATAATGCTAAACATTCAGTGGCTTATGGAAATATCCGTCATAAAATGGTTCAACCTAAACAGATTTTATGGACATTTAGGCTCTTTCCATAATTTGGCTATTGCTTGACAAACAGAAGACCATAGGGGAAGGGAAGGGAAAAAAAAAATTGTTACAAACATAGAGGGAGGGAGGCAAACCATAAGAGGCTCTTAAATACAGAGAACAAACTGAGGGTGAAAGGGGGGATGGGAGAGAGGGAAAAATGTGTGATAGGCATTGAGGAGGGCACTTGGGATGAGCATTGGGTGTCGTATATAAGCCAATTTGACAATAAATTATATTAAAAAATAAACAGATTTTATTATACCTATTTCCGATAGGTAGCACTAGCAAGGTCCAACTGCCATAAATTACCTGGGATATTATAATATTGCTATGCACAATCAGCTACTGAAGGATGTTCTTCAAAATAAGAGTTCATACCAGCTCTATCAATGGCCACCATGGCAAAAGTCCATTTAATTCTAAAGTATTAAAAATAAAAGATGCACATGGAAATAAAGTATTTCTCAGGAATGTGAATTGTTTATTATTCTTTTTTAATTTTTATTTTTTTGACATTTATTCATTTTTGAGAGACAGAGCGCAAGTGGGGGTGGGGCAGAGAGAGGTAGACACAGAATCAGAAGCAGGCTCCAGGCTCTGAGCTGTCAGCACAGAGCCTGATGCAGGGCTCGAACTCACAAACTGTGAGATCATGACCTGAGCCGAAGTCGGACACTTAACCAAATGAGCCACCCAGGTGCCCCTCTTTATTATTACTTCTGATAATACTTTATTTTTGGAGCCAGACAAGTGAAGTTTGTCCTTAATATTTCCTTGTTACCTGATTTTCAGTTAGACTACAAGTCCTTCAGGACAGAGGACTAGTTTCTTTACTTTTTTTAAGTTTATTTATTTATTTTGAGAGAGAGCAAGTGAGCGAGTGAGCATGCAAGCAAGCATGAGCAGGGGGGGAAGAGAGATGGAGAGAGAGAGAATCCCAAGCAGTTCTCTGCTGTCAGCTTTGGGAGACCAGTGCAGGGCTCTATCTCACAACCATAACCTGAGCAGAAACCAAGAGTTGGATGCTTAACTCAAGCAATAAAATAATGTCTTTTGAAATGCATTTCAGCATATTCCAGCTGTGTTTTTGTGGGACACATACAGCTGTCTTCCATAATCACTGAGCATGTCCAGGTATGTAAATAAAAACATTATTTTCCTTTACAAAAACACTCTTAATTCCTAAGGAAATATGAAGTGCACTCCAGTCTGACAATACGGTTCACTGTTATTGGTACTTTATGGTTAGTTTGTACTTAGTAACTTCACGTTGGATATCAGCAATGGATATTCTTCTTCACAAGAAATTGTTCAGTAAAAATGCCCAACTTGTATCTTCAATTGTCAGCCCAAATAACTGGCAAAGAATCGAAAAGCATGAAAACACCCCAGTAAATACAGTTATATATGTTCCAGAAATAATCAAAACCAGGCAAGGAAACCTGAATTTTTAGACCTAAATAGAAATTTGCTTCCTTGTCAGGTCTCCTGATAAAGAAGTCTTACTGCTTTGTGGATGTCTTGTTATTGCTTGGGCCTGGAATTTAATAGTAGGTACATTACACCTCTATAATCATTTCTTAAATCAGGCCATGCCTTTCCATGAAATAAGCCACAAAAATTGAGCATTTTTCTCAAGACAATAATGGCAGCTGAGTTTTCCACAAAATCAGAACATTTTTAGTTCTCTTGGTAAAAAGCACAACTGATACTAGGCTTGCTCTGAAATAAAATGCTCCACCGGCGGAAGAAATAATTGTCTTGTGCATGCAAAACAGAATTCTGTCCACCATCATCAAAGCATAGATGTGGCTACTTTGAAGATGATGTCAATGAAATAGAGTTCCTTGAGGGGGAGGATCTTATTTATTCAACTGGCATAAACACAAGCAGAGAGAGAGCACTCTAAATTTTATTAAGTCAATAAAGAAGTGTAGTGAAGAAATGAGGTACATTAATAAATGTTTACTCTTTGTACAAGAGTATTATATAAGTGCCCCAAGAAGACTTCAGGTGTTTGAGGCCTTGGAGACATCCCTAATCCTTGCCAGCACCAAGTCATAGGTAAACCTTCCATCTAGCAATTTCTCTCTGTGTGGTCTGCCAACACCTTAAGCCCAAGCCACTCTTGCTTATAATAGTCTTCTGTTTGGCCTATATCCACTCTGGTGCCCTCCTCCTCATTTTCACACTTAGTCAAAGAGCTATTTTCAACCACAAATGAAATCATTGATTCCTCACCTTACCACCACACCCTTACACCACTCAATGGCTTCCCATGACTCTCGTGAAAAGGACGAAATCTTGGAGTAGACTAGAAGGCACCTTCTGCCTCTGCTTCCCTTCATTCTTATGTGAGACCACACATCTCTATGGCTCTCATGTCAGGCACAATGGAGATTCCTCTGGTGCAGAAACATGCCATGTTGTCAGGAAGTACCCACCAACCTTCTTCTCTGGGTCAAGTGCTGCTCCTCAGGATTTCAGCTGATCATGCATTTCCTTAGGCAAACCTTTTCTGACCCCTCAGTTATATACTTTGCTATCAATTCTTAGAGTACTACATTCCTCTTCTTCAGAGCACTTAACTCAATTTGAAATAATGAATTCATTAGTGTGATTACTTGATTAATGTCTATTTTCCTCTTAGACTATAATTTTCATGATGGAATAGACTGTGGCTCCTTTTGCTCACCACTATGTACCTGGGACATAGGACAAAGTCTGGCACATAACTCTAGTTCCTAAATAACGTTTCTTGAATGAATGAAAAAATGAATCTATGAGCCTCTAGGTCACTTTTACAGAAGTGAGGTTGGGTACTGAGCACACTGCATGCAGATTCTTGACTACTTTTGTGTCCAGTGTCAGCATATTTAAGAGAGATTCTGGAGAGTTACTATAGTTTATTAGGAGACATTAAATTTTTATGAGAAATATAACATGGATCTTCATTAATATGAATTGACTATACTGAAATGTGTTTTGTTTTTATGTTTGTTTTTTACTTCCATGAATAACTTTCCAAAAAATGAGCTATGCTCATTTACTATAACCAATACCTATTGTCTTGGGAAAGATACAGATCTACCTAAACAACCTTCAACCCGTTACTTCTGATACAATGATTCTTGCATTCATAGAACACTTCTAATTCCAGAATGCCTTTGTAATTATTGTGTTCTTTACCTAAAACAACTAATGAGGTGGGTGGGCATGGATATTATCAACTCCATTGTACTACTGGCCAAAAAAAAAAAAAAAAAAAAAAAAAAAAAAAAGATAAAACATACTTTGGAGAACAGCTTGAGACATGAGTTTTTATTTGTTTGTTTTGGATTTTTTGTTTTTGTTTCTCCCTGCAATGCAGTCTTATAGTCAACTCATAAAGGCTGTTACACAACAGAACACTGGCATATGATATTGCTACCTTGATTTATAGCACTTTGAAGAAACTGAAGAATAAGGCAGTAGTAAGCAAGGATATGTACCATTTTCAGAAGCTTAGGAAAATCACCAAGGAGCTGACTTGGTGTTAAACAAAATGAGGGCAGATTGTAGCCCTGCAAGTCAAAGCTCTGAGCAAGAGGCTTATGGAAATTGAGGCCAATAAAGGGCTGACATAATGAAAGAACAACAATCCTTGCTTCCAAGTATTAAAAATTCACTCTACCATAAAACTAATATCTTTTAATTTTAAAAGAAGAGTGGTAATAGAAATATGAGAATATGAGCCATGTATCTGTGGGCCCTATATTTTACTCATGTGTGTTTACTTGTTGCCCTCCATGAGTCTAATGGCTAAAACTTGAGTTCTGCAGGTGTACGGTCAGAGTTCAGAACCCTGCTCATTTTTTCCTATTTTTTTTTTTTACCTTGAATTAGAGTTCAGTTTCTTTATTTGTAAAATAGGGATTCTAATATCTTTCCAAGTTTCCAGAACAGATTCAGGAATTATATGGCCTGAGGCTTATATAATTGTGGGGTGTCTCCTTATGAGAATAGCATACACATAAAAATACACACAGCTTAGTCCCCAACCTGGGCCTTGAAAGGTGGCAGTGCAAGTGAGGGCCCTGAAGTTTAAGCTTCAAAAGTGTCACTTCTGTATTCTTTTTCAGTTAAAACAGAACTGAGGTTGGGTACTGAGCATACTACATGCAGATTCTTGACTACTTTTGTGTCTAATGAAGACTGAAAAAAAACATATAGCACAGTAAATACACAGTGTTGGTCCACATCCTCATTATTATTTTTACTATAACTCACAAAGATGTTGGAATGAATAATATCCATTTCCCACTCCTCAGATTTTAATTTTATTCTTCTGAGGCTACATGCTAGTTAGGTCTAAAGAGATTAGTAAAACAGAGACAAATACCCAGAAACTAGTGCATTGATTCTTTCATTTGTTCACTAAACAAAGTATATCAAGCAGCTGCTCTGTGCCAGGCATGGAATGGGGAGTGAGACAGGCAGGGAGTGCACATAGAAAAATGCAACACAAATTTTAAAAATGAGGAATAACAAGCATGTATGAGTGTTGTGGGGTAATAAGAGGGTGCTGGAATAGAGAACAATGGGGGCAAAATATTAATTGCATAGGGTAGCAGAGGGACCCCTATCTGTAGCTGTCAATCAGTAAGTGGAAATTTGAATATTTTGATGGTTCCAGGGAGCCTGGGTGGCCCAGTCAGTTGTGCATCCAACTCTGGCTCAGGTCATGATCTCATGGTTCATGGGTTTGAGCCCATGTTGGGTTCTGTGCTGACAGCTCAGAGCCTGGCGCCTGCTTCAGATTCTGTGTTTCCCTCTCTCTCTGCCCTTCCCCCGCTCATGCTCTGTCTCTCTCAAAAATAAACATTTAAAAAAAATTGAATATCATGACAGCACCTGTAAAGAGGAGTTGGGAAAAGCATTCCAGACAGAGGGAATATCCTATTTGGATGTTACACAGAAAAGAATATGAAACATTTTAGCAACCCAGTCTCTATAAATTAATTAGATGTTGCAAGAATGATGTGAAAGTGGTGACTAATGCATCAGAGATTCTATAGTGAGATAAGCTCTTTAAAAAAAAAAGGACAAAACCAATTTTGATGAGGGCAAGTGCATAAAGCATGGATGTGGGCTTCTGCAAAAATAGCTTTCTCCATATAATTATGAGCTTTTAGGGTAGACCTCCCTTAATTTACCTTTTCTGCTGTTATTGAAGCAAGCTGCAACAAGGAGGCCTCAACTCAGTTCTAGACCTAGAGTGTTCCTGCTCCCCTCACACACTCAGGCACACTGAAATGAGCCATATGATACCCACCTAAAGAACGCTTCTTAAGTGTAAAATAAAGGGTTCTTTGAGGGAATTTTTAAAGGGTGGGATTATATTGTAAACAATGATTAAATGTATTAAAGTTATAAACTAAGGAATATTTTATTCTAGTCTAGAAGAGTGCAGAATTGGTATCAGTAAAGTCTTCTGAGAAAAGATGTACCTAGGAAGAGCTGAGAGATATGAATAGCTAACAAGAACAGGGAGAGGGTATAGAAGCTAAGTCTACTTACAACTTCTAGCATTTTCCTTTCAGTCATTAGGCTAGGCAGAAGAGAGTCTTTCTGAGTCCCTTTACATTTTGTACAGCTTCTTACACAGAAAGTTTCCTTAATCTTTGTTTAGGAGGAAATCCTAAAACAATCTGATACCCATCTCATGGTCTAAACCACAGAAAGAGACATCTGCCACTGAAAGAGCTGAAGGTCTGGGAATGATTAAACCTTAAGGGATAAAAGTGAACATCCTTCCTTTGATCCTCAGCCTTGTGTCTTCACACCAAAGAAAACACCTGTGAACATGTTCTCTGAAACGATGACCCAGTTTCAGTCACCATCTGCTAGAGACTGAATTATGTCTTCCCACAAATTCATATGTTGAAGCCCTATCCCCCAATGTGATAGTATTTGGAGACGGGCCTTTCAGAGGTCTTATGTTTAGATGAGGTCATGAGAGTGAGACCTTCATGATGGGATCAGTGCCCTTATAAAAAGAGACACCAGAGAGCTTGCTTCGTCTCTCTTTCTACATCATATGAGGACACAGTGAAAAGACAGCCATCTACAAGCCAGGAAAGGGCTCTTCTCAGAAAGCAAGTCTGCCTGCACCTTGATCTTGGACTTACAAGCCTCCAGAACTGTGAGAAATAAATGTCTGTTGTTTAAGTCACTCAGTCTACACTATTTTTTAATATCAGCCCCAGTTTACTAACAAAAATAATAGAGGCATATGGCACCTGCAGAGAACCCAATTCCAGAGATGACCCTATTAATTTAAATAGGGCCACAATGGCAAGTTAATTTATTACCTATGTCCAGGGTTACTTAAAAGATCCATTCAAACATTAAGCATATTTTGTTGCCATGTGGAAAATACATCTCTTCTTCCCTCTCCACCCTTGCTTTGAATCAATCATGAGATCCAACCAGGAGATTCTAACTGTTGACAACAAGGTCACCGCTCTGCTCAGCATTTCTGTTTTATTTCAACATCTTTCCAAACTGTTGAAGGGTCTCAGTAAGATTGAGAAGTGGCTGGAACTCTTATTAAGTCAGGAATAGTACGAAAATGTTACCAATTTCTACCACTGCCTACTGTTAGAGAAGGCCGAGGCTTCGCCTGACCATCCATGCCTGTAAATTCTATAAATATGCATGTTCTAGGGGAGTTCCATGCCTGATCATATCTGTCAGCATAGCTTGAGAAAGGACTTTGGGTTATATCAATAATGAAATGGTCTGGCTCTAAGGAACAAGGCTACTATTTTCCTGGATAGAACATTCCCCTCCAATTAGACAATTCAAAGCACTACCCTGCCTGTTTCCTCACTTCAGATGAGACCAGGATCTGCCTGTTCTAAATATATCTTACTTACACATTATAGGTACTCAATATGTGCTGAATTAAACTGTATTCCTATGTATTATTATACCTAGGGTGAGATCATCAGTAGAGCAAACACACATATCTCTGCATGAGCTATTCTGACCATGAAAACATGGCCACATACACAAACCATTTGGTTCTCAATGAGCCATAACATCTGTGCTGGGTAAATAAACACAAAAATAGTGGTTCAGAAATAAGCACTGCAAACAGTTGTGTTTGCTTTGCCTAAAAGCCCCACAGGTCCTGTATAGTTCATTACGAACATGTAGTAGGTCTTCTATTGAGATGAGGCTTAGTTGTTTTCTGTAGGTTTTGAACAACAAATTACATCTTCACAAGTCAGGAAAGCTTTTAGAGGCATTTCAGGCCCTAACATTTTCACATATATAGTCTTGGCTGCTGGACAAGTAATTTTTGTCTTTTTAATGCCAAACCAGTAAGGGAAAGATTTCAATAGATGTTTCACATTCTTGTCCTAGAAATTTTTAATTCAAAAACATCATTTTCTGAACAACTTTTTCCTTTTCTCTCTGTGGTCATCACCTGCCATTTATCTGATAATGATTCAAAGAGAAGCATAAATGTGTGCTGATTTAGTCTGCTTGAGCATTCCAATTCCAATCGGAATACATCTATCTTACCAAATGCAATGTTATGCAGACCTCTTGTCCTCCCCTCCTGCTTGTTGTGGCAGAGATTTATACTGCAATCTCCCAGCACATTTGAATTAGAGATGGGAGTCCTGATGACAACTGTCTACAGGTTGAAATTATAAAGGTAAAAACTTGGTCCAGCAAATCTTCCTCTCCTTTCATTTGAGGATTCACTTTCCTTAGTGCCAGAGTAATATTTATGATGCCCTTGTTATTTAGCAGCTTCATTTTATTTATGTTAGATTTATTTTAACAAATTCCACCGCATTTTCATTAGTTATTCAGCAAAACCTCTCAATAAGATGGTAAATAATGATTAATACCTGATACACGAAAAGTCTTATACCTAAGTCTTCAGTTGTCTCATTTCTCTCCCCTCCTCTGCCACACACACACACACACACACACACACACGCACGCATGCATGCAAGCAACACCAGTATTTGGTCTGCTAAATAAAAAGTTATTCTTTAGAGAAGACGTTTGCTGGGGCGCCTGGGTGGCTCAGTCGGTTGGGCGGCCGACTTCGGCTCAGGTCATGATCTCACGGTCCGTGAGTTCGAGCCCCGCGTCGGGCTCTGTGCTGACAGCTCAGAGCCTGGAGCCTGTTTCAGATTCTGTGTCTCCCTCTCGCTGACCCTCCCCTGTTCATGCTCTGTCTCTCTCTGTCTCAAAAATAAATAAAACGTTAAAAAAAATAAAAAATACATTAAAAAAAAAGAGAAGACGTTTGCTCTCAACTGTTTCTCCTCCTCAGACATACTTATTTGACCCATTCAGCCACAGTCAATACACATCTTTTTTTAATCCACAGTTGTATATGCTAAAGTTCATATCTCTCTGAAAAATTAATTGATACAGTCATGGCTAATTATCTGTATCTGTTTATATAAGCAAGGCCATTATACACAGTGAACATCATAAAGATAATCAGATTTTCGGCCTCTCAGTACAGGTCAGGATAAAGCCTTACTGTCCTTCAATAAACAGGAACACTGGCCATCACTGGAGGGTGAAATGACTACTGGTCCAGACTGGTCGATGTTCCTTCAGAGTTACAGTCTTAAAAGATGTTGAGCAAATGAACCCAAGGATGGGTCAGACAGGCACACAAAGGCTTAGAGAATTTCTCTCATACCAAAATACCCTGGAATATTCTGAAGCAGGAAAACATCATAATGAACTGAGAAGGTCCTTGAAGCAGTTCCTCATTGTAGTGACCCAAAGGGCTGATTTAGAACGTGGCGTATGAATGTGTGTTTGCCTGCATGTGTGTATGTGTAGTTGGGAGAGAAATTCATGTTTTAACATATAACCTCAGTCTACAAGTCAACATTCATATCTAGGGTGCACAAGATGTGTCTGGAGACATTATCTTAAGATTCCCGAAAAAATCTACAGGTCTGGCATAGGTTCTGAAATCTGCATTTTAGTTTATATTCCAAGAAATGTGTAAACTGAACTTTCTCTTTTGTTCCTTCATAGATGATTAAGAGCCTGATGTTGAGGGCAGCAGTTTGGAAAGGCAAGGCAAAGCTCTAATCCATCAACTGGGCTGTTAGAAGTTGGGGCGGACAAATGCTCAACAACCAGTCTATCTAGTATATGTCAACCCTAATTTAAAAGGTTTCTAAACCTTTGAAAGGTCAATGTATATATTGCAATATATCATGGGAGGGCACCATCCATCATGACCCGTCGGTGACTCCCCACTGCTTGTCCCTTCAAGGTTTAAAGCTGAGAAGCTCAGAGACCATATTATCATCAGGGGCCATGCTCCTCTCCAAGTATATTTTTCATTCCCCGATTCTAATGCAGTGCTCCTTTCTATTTCTGTTCATCTTTCTGATCCCCTCAATCTGGAAGCCTTGTATCTCTCCCACTACCCACATGTGTTCTTAAATAATCAGAGCCTAATGGTGTATCCTCTTCAGAGATGCCTCCTGCTATTCATGTTCTTCCTGTAGAAGTTCCATTTCCACATTTTCTGTTTTGTTCATTTTTATAAATATTACTGTTATTTTATTTCCTCTTATGCCCTCTTGGATGCAAGGGGCCATCTACAGTAGACACTTTACAAAAATCAAAATAAAGCAGGTTTGTCAAAGAGGGTTCTATATACCAATCACAACGGATTACCTGAAGGACATGTTTAATACGCAGACTTCTGGGCTGCACCCTAGACATGCTAAACCAGATTTACTTTTTTGTTTTAATTTATTTATTTTGAGAGAGAGAGAGAGGGAGAGAGAGAGAGAGCGTGAGAGCAAGCACGGGAGGGGCAGAGAGAGGCAGAGAGAGAATTCCAAGCAGGCTCCACACGGTCAGCATAGAGCCTGAGGCAGAGCTCAAACTCACAAACCATGAGATCACGGCCTGAGCCAAAACCAAGAGCTGGACACTTAACTGACTGAGCTACCAAAGCACCCCAAACCAGATTTACTTTTTAAGCTACCAGGAAATACAAGTGCACACTCTAACTGAACTCTGTTGGCCTAGAGACATGTCTTCCCTAAGATGCCTATATGGAATAATCATTTGAAGCCCTTATAAAAATTACGCATTCCAGAGCTCTGTCAGGCCTTCCAAAGGAAGGAGAATCTCAGGAGCAGTGGGCTGACAATAGGTATTTTTCATAAGCCATTTGCATCCCTATCCTTGCGCCATCAGATAATTTCAACCATAATCCGAGGCAGTGAAATTTCTTCTAAACTATTAGCAGTGCTTTCTTAAATAGATACAAGTACATTTTTTTTTTACAGAATAATGTAAGACAATAATTATTTTCTCAACATTTTACTTTAATTATAATTACTTTCATTATTTAAAACCTTCCTAGTTTGAGAAATGTAAACTAAGGAATAATACATTCATTTGCTAAATTATTTCTCCCTGACTGAGATAATAGCCATGCAGCTAACCTGGTACAGTGTAAAATCAGCCGAATTTGTAGTAGCCAGCCCTCACTGTGACATTTGTGGACTGATGGGCATGGGAAAGTTACCCAATCTCAAGAAGAATCAACTTCCTCTTTTAAAAAAACAAAAAAGTGGAGGGATGATCACAATACCTAACGTGCAAGCTAATATATGTAGCAGAACACAGGGTGATCCAACAGAGCATTATTTACCTATGATTCTAGAATTCCAGCAAAATTACGAAAACATGGAAGGTGCATGGGATGGGGTTCCAGAGCCCCTGCTGAGATCATGATTCCTGTCTATATCAGCAGAGAGAAGACCCTTCCTCTTCAGGAGGCTGCCCAACCACTTCTGTGGGTTGGGTCTGCATTAAAGATCTGGGATTTCTATGCCTTCTCTCTGCAGCAGATAATAACCATACTGAATGCTCACTGAGAGAAAAAAAATATATGAAGTCTAAATTTAAAACCATCCAAAGTAACTATTGCTGCTTTTAAGTATGTATTTCCATTTTTCCTAGAACTACACACTGTTTTCTTTTTTTTTTAATTAGTATGATTATAGTGTTCACTTACTATATCACGCACATTTTCACATTTGTTCAAATATTCTCTTAAAATATGATGGTTAATAACTGTGTAATATGTCTTACTATAATAGTTCCAATATCCATTTGAATACTCTATTATTGGATATTTAGTTTCTTGTTTGGCTATTATAAGAAGTTTTTAAACGAGTATTTTGTACACAGATCTCTGATTGCATCTTTAATTATTTTGTTAGAAGTCATTTCTAGGAGTGAGATTAGTGGGTCAAGGGAAGGAAGGTTTTCAAATCTCATGATCTATATTGCCCCCTACTACTTTTCAGAAATGTTGCCAATTTAAACTTCATCACCCTCCCTCCTACCTAAGAAGGAATCTTGGTGTATACAACACCAAAGTCTTAATTATTATTTAGTTAAAACTTTGCCTGAAAGGGGTACCTGGGTGGCTCAGTAGGTCAAGCATCAGACTCTTGACTTCAGCTCAGGTCACTATCTCACCATTTTTATGTTCGAGCCCCACATCAGGCTCTCTGCTGACAGCCTGGAGCCTGCTTGGGATTTATCTGGCCCTTTCTCTCTGCCCCTCCCACACTCATGTTCATTCTCTCTCTCTCAAAATAAATAAACTTTTAAAAGAATAAAAATTTGCCTTATGAATAAGCCCTAAGGAAATTCCTTTGAAATTTGCTATCTCTGATTACTATTGAGTTCGCTCCTGTCATTTCATGATACTGTAGTCAGTGTCTATTGTAGTTTTCTGCATATTGCCTCTGCTCCTTTTTCCAATGCAGCACCAATATTTGTTTTCAGTGATTTTTAGTCACACTGTGTATTTTGGAAATAAACCATTTACTACATTAGCTAGACAAGTGTTCCCAGAACAAAATCTGCCTCTAAATTTTGTTTAGTTTAAATAATAATTTCTGTTCTGATACATTCTTTTCCTAAAAATATTTTTGAACACTGTATTATTATTTTTTAAAACATTCAGAAAAGTTGAAAGCTTTATATAATGAATACCTAATACCTACAACCTACACTCTAAAATCAATTTTTAGTAGATTTGTTTTATCACATATATATAGCTAGTGGAAATAGGTTTAACTATTTATACTCTATTATTTTATAGTATCCCTTCTTGGAATTTAACCTAATGAAATAAATCACTAAACCCTAAGTGCCATTAAAAAGTAGATGTTTTTCTTCTATACATATACATATACATATATATTTTTTTTAATTGTATCCACAGCATTTAGAACAGGGCTCATCATATTGCGGCCTTCCCTGGATATTTGACTGAATGACTTTTCCAAGTGGGGAGAAACTTTTCCTGCTCTAGGACAATAAAAAAGATTCTTTTTTTTTTACTGTGTTCTGGCCCTATGAGAATAAAATCTGTTCTGTATAAAGCAGCAAAAAATATTCTAAGAGCCAGTCAGATATAACTGGCTTGTTTAATCAGCGTGCTAAATGGCTGAAAAAGTATGCTCAAAATATTAGAAACATCAACTATCTTTTATCTACAAATAAGCAAAGGACCTGTGGATAAATTATCATAAATTCTGGAAAATGGTTTGCAGCATTTAATGACAGCATCTCATATCTGGGAGGGAATTAGAATTCAAAACATTTTCACTTCCTTCCAGAAGATGATGAGCTAATGCCGAAATGCCTGTGAAGACAGAAGAACAAAAGAAAACGTTGCAGGCTAAAGTATCTGACAAGAATGGGGAAAGTGTGCCATGGATTGCAGAATTTATCTCATTGAGATGGGAACAGAAAACTGATGCATGATACTTCAAAAGAGAAAAAAAGTCTGTCATGAATCTTCTGAGTCTAGAGAGCCCGGGTGAGCAGAAATGTAGAAACAAGCTAATTACTGCCTGTCTTTTACTCCCTTAGTTAGGAACAACAGGAGGAAAGGAGCCATACAATATTTTTGACATTCTGTATTGAAAAAAATACTTTTATTGTCCCTTTTCTCAGGAGTCTTGGAGCAAAGGTAACTCTGCCATGTGGTTGCAGTTAGAATCACTTGGGAAGCTTTTTTTTTTTTTTTTTTTTTAAACGTTTATTTATTTTTGAGACAGAGAGAGACAGAGCATGAAAGGGGGAGGGGCAGAGAGAGAGGGAGACACAGAATCGGAAGCAGGCTCCAGGCTCTGAGCCGTCAGCCCAGAGCCCGACGCAGGGCTCGAACTCACAGACTCACAGACAGTGAGATCATGACCTGAGGTGAAGTCAGACGCTTAACCGACTGAGCCACCCAGGCGCCCCACTCGGGAAGCTTCTTAAAAAAGTCTAATGGCCAGATCCTATGTCAGACCAATGAAACCAGAATCTCTGCAGGCTTAGGGGTAGGACCAAGGGAGGCAGGTATATACAAATTTCTCCAAGTTATCTTGATGCCCAGCTAGGATTGCAAAATATTGGATGAAAGAACACAGCAAAGAAGGTGCGGAAGAGTCACATCTGTATATAAAGTGCTAAGCTCCCTTCCAGGGTTTGCTCCTCCATGAAGATGACCATCTCATAGGGGCAAAGACAAGAAAAGGATTTCCAATGTTACCAGATTTCAGCCGCCTCTCACCTAAATGTCCGTGCGCACAGTGCTTTCTGTGGAAAATGCTGGGGGAGCTCTCAGCAGGGATGGCATTTTCCATGTGTACCTACTATAGTATATACTTTATGCTAACATGTATTTAAGAAATATCTGCTTTACATGGAACAAAATAAACCAAAACCAGAAACGAACTCAGAGAGACTCCAGGTAATACTGGTCCCTAACTTCTCTGCTTTAGATGTCCCGAGGGAAAATAAAACCCAGTATCTTGTGGTTGCCCTGAAAGAGCAGATTTTAGTTTGGGGCAGGGGGAGGAAACTTTTTTTTTTTTTTACCTTTTTAAATGTATCACTTTTTTTTGTAAGTACTTTACAAATTATCTCCACTTTATAGACAAGGATTTTTTTTTTTTTTTTAAGAAAAGGAAACTTTTAAAAATAGAGGTAGGATTTGAACTGGAACTGCCTGACTCTACCTTGTGCCCTTATAATTCCTATTTTCCATATTTGCTCAGCCATTCACCCATTTTTGACACTTAGAGCATTTCTAATCTTCAACCAAGATAAAACTGGTGAATAGTTTCATGTCTGTATTTTCTCCTCCATAGTTAGACTTATTCTTTCGGAATAAAATCTTGGAAGTGTGTTGCCAGAGAAGTTGCATATCTTTACGATATTCTACATATATTGGGAAATTGCTTGCCAATGGGGTTTGTAAAGTTGACAATGCCTCCCAAAATATATGATGGAAAAATCTCAAGAGTATTCATTTATTTCCAATGTAATAGGTGAAAATGATATTTAATCTCATTACCTAATTTCCATTTGGTTTATTGATAAATTGGTACATTTTCTCATATGTTTTGGGGGGTGATTTATATATTGGAAACTTGATATATAAACTTTGATATGATTTTCTTTGTAGAATTTTTCATAGTTAAAACGAATATTTTTGTAGCATTATGTTTAATGCTTGTCTCTCCTACTAGATGGTAAGCCCCTTGAGGGAAGATGTCATACTTGTTATATTCAATGTTGACTTCTGGTGCCTAGCATCATGTCTGGTATATAATATATATTAAAGTTATTCATAAATAGAAATATTTATTTACCCTCCACATCTACTAGAAGAATCTATACAGTCTATTACATTGTTGTTAATGTTGTCTTATGGTGTTTATTTTATTGTTGTTTTTATGGTTTAGGATAGTGCAAAGGCAGGCACTGACCATCACAAAGTAATGTATTCCGGATGGAATTAACACTGGAGAATCAGAGAAGAAAAAAATAACGCGGTTGAAGGGGATGGGAATGATCTAGGAAACCTTCCTAGAAGAGATGGATTTCTTTACTACCAAAACCTTTGCATATGAAGGAGAGAGTTTTATGGTACTCGTTTTGTTGGGGGTCCTGCTAATAACCTTTAATAAGAGGTAATGGACCCAAGTGAAACAAACTGCACTCTCTAGGTTGTAATGAACTTCTAATCAGCTCAATTAACATGATGGTTTTAATTTGTAACACAACTAATGGTTTAGAGTCTGATTTCTTGGAGACCCACTTGCCTCTAAGATGTGACACAACAATGAAGAACAGCTAAAGCACTCTGGGAGTGTCTAAATACTGTATTTACTCATTGTATTTCCAGTCCCTTCCTTTCCCACAATTATAAAGAGAAAATTAAAAAATATTTTTCCTCCACAGAAATAATCCTGGCAAGCCACTTTTGTTAGAACAACAACCAAGAGGAGATTTGGAGTGACTTTTTATCGTTTTCTTAACACCAGTCCAGTGAAGAACCCAACTGGTGGTAGTATGCATCCAGGCCAATGTTCCAAACTATTTGAGGTTGCCCTTTTCTGTGGAAATAAATATTATGATTATTTTAAAAATCCTAAAGGAAACTATGATGCGTATGTCTGAGGCAAACCATTCTTGTCACACCCTGCTGGTTCCCATGAGCTGAGAAGCATCAGAATAAATTGCCCATTGTCACTGACTGTGGAAAGTCTGATTAGCTCTCTAGCAATTTGATCTATAGAAATAGCCCTTCCTTCCTATCTCAGCACCCTCTCTTGGAAACAGCAGCTTGCTGTTCTGTTCAGACTCCACTGTAATTTTTTTTTTTTTCAACCAATTCCCATGGGATTCTGATGCTTTTGAATAAGTAAAGGCACCAAAGATTTTCAAAAAGAACTACTGAACCTGACAGGGGCTTCTTGACTCGTAGCTATCAGACCTGAAGTGAGAATTCCCCTTTGACCTTTCAGAACAATTGTAAATTATTTCCCTTTCCTTCTTCTTTCCTTCCTTTCTCCTTCCCTTCTTTCTTAGCCCATTAGCATATATTTTCAACAAGTCCATGCAAATAAAATGAAAGCAAAATTGGGAACCACCACCAATAATTTCAGTATTTTGGCAAAGCATTTCATATATTAGTGATTAATAAACCATATATTTCACAATGCCCAAAAGTTACATATGATACCAATGTTTATTCAATTGATTCTAAAAGAATTATTAAAAACAATTTGTAATCTTTGGGAACTTCACTATCCAATATAGTAGCTACTGGCCAAATGTTGCCATTTAGCACTTGAAATATAGCTAAACCAAACTGAGTTGTACTATAAGTCCAAAATGGGGTTTTCTAAGTGTAAAACTGTAAGTGTAACTGTGAGTGTAAAAGTGGGTTTTGAGGACTTGCTATGGAAAACATGTGAAATATCTATTTTTGTACTGACTACATGTTGAAATGGTAATAGTTTCTATAAATATTCAAATAAAATATGTAATAAAATTAATTTTACCTATTTATTTTTCCCTTTTTAGAAAGGTGGCTACCAGAGAAATTTAAAATTGAATATATGAACTGCATCATACTCAGAGTGGCCCGCACTGGGGTGCAAACACTTAGGATCCAGCACTGCTGGAGTTGACCACTAACAGGATGAGTACAACACAGCCCTGTGTCTTGCCTCCCCCAGATGTCCAGACCTCTGCACAGCAGCAGCAGGACAAGAGAGAATTATGCAGATAAACACCTGCTGGTCAATTCAAGAGCCCGACCCTTAGGGGGAGAACACTAGACTAAGGGGGTAAGTCTCTCATTCCCCATTGTCCTACTGCCCCAGTCCTAGTTCATATCATCTCTTCCACAGCCAACATCTGAGACTCCAGGGGCAACTGACTTGTCATAGTTGGAGCCCCAACTCTTCCATCTTAAACTCTACTCTTTGACCGACAACCTTTTTTGGAAGGGGCTTCAAGTAGGAATTTTGGTAGTATTCTTAGAATTTTTAAAAAGAAAAATCTTCAATAGTTATTGATAACTTATGCAAGTATGGTTGAATATGAATTTAGTGTTATTTGAAAGTCTTTGCCATTGGGAAAACAAATCTTCAAACAACATTTCATCAAAGTGAGATTCTGATGTAGCAGAAACAACTCTAAGTTACTTCCAATGCATATTACAGGGCCCTACCACCAGGAATAATGATTAATAGACCACAACCAAGAAAAAGGAATCTCAATTTAAACATCTTTACAGTTATTCCTATAAATAAAATATGTGATGCAAATCACCTCTTGAAGCTATTATTTTTTTAATTATTCTGTTTTTAAATATTACTTTAAGTAATTAAAGTAATTCTTTAAATTTAAAATTCTTTATTTCTTTTTTTTTAATTTTTATTTATTTTTGGAGAGAGAGAGACAGAGTGCAAGCGGGAGAGGGGCAAGAGAGAGAGGGAGACACAGAATCAGAAGCAGCTCCAGGCTCTGAGCTGTCAGCACAGAACCCGATGCGGGGATTGAATCCATGAACTCTGAGATCACGACCTGAGTCAAAGTCAGATACTTAACCAACCGAGCCACCCAGGCATCTCTAAAATTATTCAATAAAAAGTACTTAATACCTATGTTATTCTATTATTTTTCTTATTATAAATCCTTAAAATATTCCATAATATTTTCTGCAGATATAAATTCTTAAGTTTAGAAAGATTGATTTTTTTGAATCCCAAAAATTAACCAGTCCCTGGAAATATAGTCAATAGGAATTTCTTGGAATTTCTTGGACTTATACCATGTAAACTGCCACCCATCTTGTCTACCTACAGGTATACTGAGGAGAGAAAGACTTAAAAAAAAAAATCAGTGGTTATGTGGAATGAAAAGTGAAATACTTCAGACAGCAAAATATGTCATTACTGCACACACAAATCCTAGTTAACCTGGAGCCATGTCATGTGACACAAGGAAGCAATAGTCCATCAGCTTTAGCTTGTCTGCATTCTGGTTTGGGCTCATCCACTAACAGTGATGTGGGCACCTGTGGCCTCAGCTAAAAATTAGAGCTGGTAGACAAGATGAGTCAAGACATCCTTTGGGTTCTGACAGTCCAGGATTTTAATCTATACTAGCAAGGCTATGGGCCTGTCAGGAGAGAATCAAGACCGGATTGTTTTGGCAAGATTTAGAGCATCTCAGAGACAAATTTGTGTGTGGTCACCTTATGGAACAACAAGAAATACTGTAGGTAGAACTGTGAGGTTTCTAGAACACTACAGCTGCTGCAGAGTAAGGATGAACCGTGGGTCTTGGAAAGGTCACAAGGCAGCTATGTTATGACTGAGGATGAGGCCACTGAGAGGAGGTTTCTAAGCTGGGCTGGCTGGATTGGGGAGAAGACGTGAGGGCAGGGTCTCTCCCTGGACCATCACAAGGCAGACTGCTCCTCATGTCCACCTCATGAGGACCACCATTTACACAGCACAGAAACAGGGAGACATGTGTGACATACGTTTACATCTCCGTGGGAGAGTACCTTTTATGTTTTTTATTATTTTCAAAAGAAAACATCAGAAAAGCTGGTCAAACCAGCTTTCTTCTGAGGAAACAATCAGAGTTCAGGGAGCAAGGATGGCAGTGAAGAAGGAAAAGTCAGAGGGTGAGGTATTTGTCTCCCAATACAAATTGTGTGAAGTTTCTCAAAACTTACATTATAAATAAATGATATTGTACTAATGCTTTTCTTTTTTCTGCCTTCTCTGTTGGCTCACCATGAGACTTCAGGATCACTGTTCCTCAGCCTTCTGCCGTGCTGTTTCTCTCCTCTGGCTGTCCAGGTTCAGAATAAAAGATCTGGCCTACATGGTAAATCCTGCCAGATGCAAAGGCAAGGACTGTTATGTTAGTGGAATATTTAATAAACCTCAAAGCTCACTGGCCAAGTTCCCGGAAGATCAGTTTCATTCCTGAAATCTCTTTTTACCTTGATCCCAGCTAATTATATTTTTCAACTAAATAGTGTGGACCCATATCCTATGCAGTCTCTTCACCGTATAAGGATATACCTCACCTCTGAAAGCTTCTAATTTATATGTATTACTCCTTTCTGAAGTATTCTTGAGAAACCTGTCTTCTCTCATGTTTGAATTCAACAATAGTACTAAAATAACTAACTTCTATAGATTGCTTCCTGCAGTCAAAGCACTCCTCAAAGTGCTTCACGTTGTTTATTTACTCATTAATCCTTATAATTGTAGGTAGTATTATCATCCCATTTTACAGATAAGGAATCAGACATCAAGAGACATGAAGTGACTCATCCAGAGTCACACAAAGACTAAATGGCTGAGTCACTCCATGAAATGTTACTCTTGCACACAAATATAAAAGTCCACGATGGTGCCATGTAACAGGTATTTGACATGGAAGAGAGAGAACGGGCTTTGAAGGCAGAGGGACCTGGCTTCAAATAAAAATTCAGCCATATACTTTGAGGCCGAAACTTTCTTTTTCCTTTTCACTCCATATATATATATACATTACATTATAAATAAATGATATATATATATACACACACACACATATATATATAGTCATATATATATAGTTATATATATATATACACATATATATACTTATGCATATATATGTGTATATATACTTAAATATATATTTATATATTTACATATATATATTTATATATACTTATATATTTATATAAATATATATGTATATATGCGTATATATTTATATAAATAAATATAAATATAATATAAATATATATGTATATATAAATATATAATATATAAATATATAAAAGATATATAAATATATACATATATATACATATATATGAATATACATATATTTATATATATACATATATATATACGTATATATTTATATATACGTATATATATTTATATATGTATACTTCTATATATTTATATATGTATACTTCTATATATATTTATATATGTATACTTCTATATATATATTTATATATACATATATATTTATATATATTCTATATATATTTATATATATGTATGTATAAATATATATGTATATATATATACATATATATATATTTATATACATATACTTAAGCATATATATAAACATTTATTCATTTTTGAGAGACAGAGAGGGACAGAGCATGAGCGGGGGAGGGGCAGAGAGAGAAGGAAACACAGAATCCAAAGCAGGCTCCACGCTCTGAGCTGTCAGCACAGAGTCCAACACGAGGCTCGAAATCAGACTGCAAGATGATGACCTGAGCTGAAATTGGATACTTAACTGACTGCGCCACCCAGGCACCCTTCTTTTCATTTCTAACAATGGACCTAATTCTTAAAAATGTAATGTGAGGGTCAAAACTAAGGTATGAGAGGTATCTGGTACACTGTAGTTGTTGACGTTATCATTATTTTTTCAAGTTTATTTATTATGCGAGGGACAGAGAAGGCATGAGTGGAGGAGGGGCAGAAAGAGAGGGAAAGAGAGAGAATCCCAAGCAGGGCCCATACCTTTAGCACCTAGCCCAATGTGGGGCTCAAACCCACGAAGCATGAGATCATCATCTGCCTGAGCCAAAACTAAGTCACCAGCTTTACTGACCAAGCCACCCAGGCGCCCCTTTGTTGATGTTATTATTAAAATTAGTGATCTAAAACTATTGGTCCCTATTTTTCTTTCTACTGCAAGGAGGTTTCGGCCATTCCCCCTCTCCATGAATGTGTGGTGAGGCAGCATCCTGGTTAGGTGCAAGCAGTGGGAAGGGGCCATGCCAGGGCACAGCCTATGTCTGAGATTCCCAAGACAAGCTTTGTTCGCTGCATGGAAGAATGGCTGGTTAAGTTAATCCCAGGGTTGCATTCTCAGTAATGATACATCTCGGGCCATCGATCCATGGCTTTATTTTCAAGCTTATTTAAGCAGGAGCTATAAAAAGCAGAGCATAACACACATGCAATATGGAATTGAGTCTCACCTTCTCACTCCACTAATTCTCTCAGATAGCTACTTATTTGTTCTTATTTTAGGAAGCAGAACCCAATAAATTAACAGGTTTGGGACATTTTTTAGGGTTATAATTTTCCACATAATGATAAAAATGGTTCTGTGTAGAAAAGCCATCTTGCTAGTGAGAACCCAGAGCATTTCTGGAATAGCGTACCGGAAAGAGAAATCAGCATTTCTCCTTGAGGCAATTCCCTGTGACATTATAGCAGCTGTGCATTTTCTAGAAATAGTAAAATACACCTTTGCAAAAGTAGAAATGGTTTTAGTTTTCTTTTATCAATAGGCTGTAGGATTAAATGTATAAGGCCTATGCAATGTGAGGGGAATTATCAACATAATTTGCTATAAGGAACAAGGGAAACTAAAACCTTCGCCATAAAGGAAAGCCTCTTTCCTTCTTCCTCTTCCCTCCACAGAGCTGCTGCAGTAAGCAAGAATGGCAGTGTGTGTCTGGGCATCCAGGATGGGAGGTGGGGCCCATGTGCTGGCCCAAGTGCATGGGGAACTAGGAGAACTGTGTTTTCTTCTTCTCACACCTGCCTTAGATATTCCAGGAGCTTTCATGCAATTAATTTAAGCTCGAGGAACCCTATTTTCTTCTTTGGTTGAAGGTGGGGGGAGGTGCACTATAGCAATTTCCCCAGAAAATATTATCTTATTTTTGAATTAAAAAAAAAAAAGCTTTGTATAAAAACGGTAAGGTTTATAATGTAAATTTTAAGTACATTTGAAAGGAAAAAAATCTAAAATAGTAGAGCTTCAAATAAATTGATTTCTTGAATTCCACAACACAGGACTAAGTTATTGGTTCTAAATTTTAAGACAAAGTTCTTAAAGTAGGTTGTTGGTGACAAAAACAAAAACAAAACAAAAAAAAATCTCTTGAGTAGGATTTCAGCTATATGACATATCAAGCTGGCACTTGTGAAAGCCTGGGTGAATCAGATCCTAGAACACTTGCCTGTTCATAGTAATTCCTACACAGCTTATGAGGGTTTTCGACTGTACACATTATGTGAAATGCATATTTTAAGAGCTTTACAGAAGTCAGGAGAATTGGCTTCTGTTTCTCTGTATTTAACATTCTAAAAGTTCTTACACTGGAAATAGTCTGAGAAATCTCTTTGGAACTATATTTCTCAACTTCTAAATTTTTTTCTGTGTATTTATTTTTGAGAGAGAGACAGAGAGAGAGAGAGAGAATATGAATGAGTGGGGGAGGGGCAGAGAGAGAGAGGGCAACACAGAATCTGAAGCAGGTTCCAGGCTCCAAGCTGTCAGCACATAGGATGGCATGGGGCTCAAACTCACAAACCACGAGATCATCACTTGGACCGAAGTCCTACACTTAACCGACTGAGCCCCCCAGGCACCCTCAATTTCTAAATAATCAAGACTATCATCAGCCAACTCTAAGTTTTATATTCCTTCATGCAAGTTTAAAAACATACATGTATGCTATTGAAACTGATTTTTTTTCCCAAAATTCATTTCATGAACCAATATGTTTGTTTCTAAAAGAAAAATAATGTTTATTTCCAGGATTTTGGCAGAAACAAATGTTTGCTTTGGGGCTGTTCAGACAGTCAAATGTTTTCAAGTGTTCTTGTTTCTTTATATTGGGGGAGCACCCCCTGGTGGAAAATTGTGAAAATGTTTGCCACGTGTTTTGACTTGCATTCAATAGGCAGATGCATTTTAAAAATATTATGTTTACACAAAGCACACCTCAAGCCATGTTTTCCAAAGTTAATGTCTTCAAAAATCCCTTCACTTCCTCCTAATCATCACGACAATACTTCGAATGTGCTCCTTTGCTTTAAATGCTGCAGAGAAGCAGTTGGGGATGTTGTAGTCCCTGAGTAACTGGAAAGGATTGACTTATCCTTATTGCTTATCATAGCTATTATGGGTTGAATTATATCTCCCCAAAATTCCTATGGTAAAGTCCAAATCTCCAGTACCTGAGAATGTTAACTTATTTTGAAATAGGGTGAATGCACATGTAATCATTTACGATGAGGTGATACTGGAGTAGGGTGGGCTTCTAATCCATTATGACTGGTGGCTACAGAAAGGAGAAATTTGGACACACACACACACAGGGTGAACGCCATGCAAACATGAAGACAGAAATTGGCGTGACCCATCTATCTATAAGCCAAAGATTATCAGAGACGTCCAGAAAACTATGAGAAGCTAGGAAAGAGATATGAAACAAATTCTCCCTTGGTGCCCTCAGAAGAAACCAATCCTGCTAACACGTTGATTTGGAATTCTAGCCTCCAGAATGGTGAGATAATACTTTTTTTATTATTTAAGCCATCAATTTTTGGTATTCTGTTATGGCAACCCTAGCAAGCTAATCTTCCTTTGAACGCAACTGTTGGGACTCCTCTCCCCATACCACCTCTCCGAATATAATCAGTTTGAATCGTCTAACTCCTTCCCATGGATCCCTGGCTATCTGTCCTTGAAAACACTGAAGACAGAGATAGAAGGCTAATGACAAACCAGGTGCTGGGCAATATCACCAATCTCCCAAGTCCTAAGTGGCTCTTCCTAAAACCATGGCTTAGCAATAATTATGTAGAGTCAAAATTATTTAATAGCAAAAAACCAAGAGCTCCTTATACTTATGTTCCTAATAAGATGGGTATGGTTATTCCAACAGGCAAACAAAATAAAACAGAATAATGGTGACAGATAAGTCACCTGGAATAGCTGTACTGGTTGGAGTTTCCTTGAAAATTATCCTTCATCTGTCCTCAATAGAATGGTCACGAATCTCATCTTCTACCATACAAGGCCATGATTCCCCTACCCAAGAGACTGTCCTCCATACTGTTCCCCAAACACACTAAGGTCTTTTCTCCATTTGATTTGCTCATTGTACAACCTTTATCCCCAGTGACATTCAGCCCCACCTTTTATATGAAATCTTCCCCAACTGAACTAATCCCTATTAATCTCTAAATTTCTGTGAGATTTGTTGACTATACTGCATCATTACTCAGCCTTGGTGGACTTCCTTCCCAAATAAAATAGTTAAGCCTGAGAAAGACAACTACAATTATTTTCTATTTCAAAGGTACACTTCACGCATATGCTATGAAGCTAACCATACAGTGGGTAAGCAACACAGGCTTACGTTTGAGAGTAACATGAATAATTTCTGATAATTTTGATGGATATCTCTGTCCCCAAATCATACACAAACATGTGAATAATGACTTTAGAGTTTGAATAATATTTTCATTTGTATTATGTCATGGAATCTCCCAGCAACTCTGAGAGATCAAAATTCTTTTTTTTTTTTTTTTTTTTTTTTTTGAGAGATCAAAATTCTTACAGGAGCACTGATTGTTTGGGATTAGGTGATAGTCTAAAAAAGCTCAGGAGTGTATTTCCAGCCTATGGTGTTCAGGAGATGGTGTTTTACAGAAAATTCTACTCAGAGAGGAACTTGCAAACCTTTGAAAGTTTGGAGGTCCCCCCTCACCTTTTTTTCCCCTTCTTCCTTTCATTTAAACTCCCGGTTAATGAAATTCCAGCCTATGATCATTCACACAACTATGCAGATTACACTTCCATTTTCCATCACACAATTTTAAACAACCCCCCAAAGAAAGAAAAATAAAGCTGTGCCTTCCTTTTTTTTTTTTTTAATGATGAAACAAATCACAAGGAGAAAGAACCATCTAACAAAACTGCCGTTTCTACTCTAGCAAAATGCTGAGCTGCCTGCTGCTACCAGCCAGCTTGATTAAGGTGTCATCCCTCCTCTTTGTTTATATTTATTATTTTTGGAGGATTTTTCTCCCTTTAGTGTTTGTGTATCTTTTCCCTTTTTTTAAAAGTCATGAATCATAGTTTGATTTACAACCTTTCTCAAGGGAGATAGGCAACTCTAATGAGGGAGCAGCCAGCAAGCGTAATTAATACCCGACAGACATTTTGCCACATTAGCATGCTGTATCCTGGGCTGGGAAAAAATGGAGTTATGTGCACAGGGCTGTGTAGTCATGCACCCAGGGCCTCAGCAGTGGTCAGTGCTCCAAAGTGGAGCCGGTGGGTGCAGAGAACCATGATCTCACTGGTCAGGCAAGGAAGACTGGGAACACAGAGAGGTGAGAGTGGCAGAGAGCCGGGTGGGGAGGATGGGCAAGGTGCATCAGGGAGGGATGTGGAGACAGAGGCGCTGCGTGTGGCTGATGGATCACTTCCATTTAAAACACAAAAATAAGGCAGCTTGCCAGAGCAGTTTGGGCCAGTTTCATTAAAACTCTTCATTCATCATACTGGAATGAGGCAGAATTTGTTATTGTGCTGATGCAGGCCTAGTATCAAACCTCTTCCAATACTGGGTGGAGACGCAGAGAGAGCAGAGTGGTAGGTAGAGAAGGAGAGAGAAAAATGACTGAACCCAGAATGTCCTGGCATTTGTCCCATCTCCACCTCAGCTCTATATCCAAGAGACCACGGGCATGTGGAAAAGGCCCAGGACCTCGACACAGTGAAGAACCAGAACCCTGGCCCCTAACTCAAGCCAGCCCCCTGGAATAAAATAATCAGAATTAGTTTGTCATCAGTCTGGTTTCTCTTTAGAGATATTATGGGGGAGCACCTTCATTTCCATATGTTGCCTTCACATGATCATGGAAGGTCAAGATTCCATTATGCACAGAAATGAATATAAAGCATGTGTGTGTGTGTGTGTGTGTGTGTGTGTGTGTGTGTGTGACACACATCCATGTCTGTTTGTGTTCTTGTCCTGCCCTAAGACTAAGCTCTGAGATAAAACTATGGAAAGAGTAAAGATGATAGCATCCCCAAATGGTCCCAGTTATTTTTCATTGCCTTCTCTACAAAGGCAATTCTTTTTTGTTTTTAAATACCTTAATGGGTCAAGTACACTCAGGGTCAGATCACAGTGTAAAAAGGGCCAGCGTTAACAGTTGGGTCTGGCTCATACAGACATTTCCCTGGACCTGATTACACAGAAGAGGAAAAAACAAAAACAAAAACAAAAAAGCACTTCACAAGAAAGGCCTGACCGCTGTTTCTCATGCATCACTTGCTGTGTCCCTGGCCACGCTATGCCAATCTTTCCCAGGTACAATACTCACCCTGAGATATTTCTGACAGTCAGATTATGAAAGCTTATGTAGTAACGTTGTAGGTGCTATAAAATGAACAAAATCCCCCACAGCTGTGAGGACATGACTGGCAGTGATGTTGCAAGATGAGGAATGAACTGCATACATCAAACTTGTCTCTGGTCTTTTGATGGATTCTTTGTCTGCCTCCTGACGATGCCAAGACTCTGCATCGGGAGCCAACGCTCGGGCACAAGCTAACAGAGAGCCTGCATTGTTGAGTGACACAGATCACTTCTGTGGAGGGCTGCTACTTTAATGGTTTGTTTTCCAGGGTTAGCGTTGGCAACACCACAGAATCAACTTCTCAGCTTGCATTACTGACCAGAAATATGGCATCTCATATGAAATATGAAGAGCTATTTAAATTGTGCTCTCATTTTGTTCCTTAAAAATGCCCTCATCATCCATTCATTTACTCATTCAGCAGCCACGCTATTTCTAAGGACGGGAGGACAAATTCTAGGCAATGGAGATGCAGAGATGAGTAAGATACAATTCTCTGCCAACGGTGCGCACAGGAGCTACGTTTACAAATAACGTATCTGTGGTAAGTGACATTAGAATGATACAGCTTCAGTGCTAGAGGGATTCAATGAAGGAGACAAAGTGCTGACAAAATAGATTCTCACATGAACACAGACACACACATACACACAGTCTGCCAGAGTTTTTGTTGTTATAACTATGGATTTGGCTTTAAATACTAAGAGCAAGCAGGCTGCAAATTATTTTCAACACTAAAATGGTGAACTAAGCTCCACTGAATTTTCAACCTCATTTTAGCCCAGCATTTTATTTTACTTTTTACCATTCGGCCTTTTCAAACCCTGAAGTCCAACCATCTCTTATGAGACTCACCTAAGCAACCTGCCTCCTTCCTGTTCCCTGGGGTAGAGCTATTGATGAATGGCCAATAGAGGGCAAGCAAGGGGAAACACTAGAAACAGAGAGCCTGGGTAATTATTAAACTGAATAATTGGCTTCTGCAAATATATGAAAGTTGATTGTATGTATAAACTAGTTAACAAAAAAAATGCATAGATCTGTAATAAAAATTATAACATTCAGAATAGGTAATTTGATGACCTGGAAATATGCCCTAAAATTTAAATGTTAAAAACAAAAGTTATCCTTCATCCAATGTCAACTGATTAATTATAAACTCACTGAAGCCTAGAATAGCTCGCTAACAGGAAAGCAGTGGCTTCATCAGTTTTCCCTATCATTGTAAAAAAAATAACTAAATAACCATAAAAGTGTGGAGCTTCCATGTAAAGTCTTCCTGGCCCATCATCAAGCTGCCCAAAAAATATATCTACTTGTCTTGCTGAACATAACCTCAACCATTTCTTATTTATTGTGGCTGGGAGGCTAGAAATGCTATAAATAAATCTGAAGAAAAAACCCAAGCTTTACATTAGCTAATGGTTGTAACCTTCTTAGAATTTCCACTTTGGTCTTTGGTGATGGTACTTTTATACATATCTAAACATTTTAATCAAAGAAAAATAGATGAAGTTCCATTTTCTCTAGTCTTTCATAGTTAGCCCTCAAAGAAAAAAAAAAAACTAATACTCATTGAAATGAATAAGACATAGAGTAAGAAAGATAGGATATAGTTTAGAGAAAATATGCTGAGGTAGTATATTTGAGACTATTAGAGTTCCTTTTGGAAGAATGGGGAAGTTTGGAAGAATTTGGAAGAATTTGGAAGAATTTGGAAGACTGGGGAAGTTACAGGACCCAGGGATAAAGGAGAATTAACATAGTGTGTATTCAGTCTCTGTAATGTTCCAGGAGCTATGTTACCTCACTGACCCCTTTGTGATATTTTATATTATTATTTAAGGGTTTTTTTTTTTAAGTATAGTTAACACACAATGTTACAACAGTTTCAGTTGTACAATAGTTTTTGCACTTCTCTAGATGTTATGCTCTGCTCAGCACAAGTGTATCTACCATTTGTCACCATGCAACATTTTACAATATCAGTGACTATATTCTCTATGTTGTACCTTTTATTCCCTTGACTCACTCATTCCATAACTGGAAGCCAGTATCTCCCACTCTTTCACTCATTTTGCTTTTTTTTCCTTCACTTTGAAAAAATATATATATATTTTTAATAATATTTTAATAATATTTTAATATTATTAATTATTATAATTATTATAATCAATTATAATAATAAATAAATATTATTAATTATTATAATTATTAATATTATTATTAAATATTTAATAATTTTAATATATATATATATTTTTCAAAGTAGTCTCCACACCCAACATGGGGTTCAAACTCATGACTCCATGATCAAGAGTTGCATACCCTACCAACCGAGCCATAGAGGCATCCCTTTTTTTTTGATGTTTTTTTAAAAGATAGGTATCATGATCCATTCAGTAGGCAAGAAAAATGAGGCTTAGAATGTTTAAGTAATTTGACTAATTTTCATAGGTAGTGGATGATAAAATTGAAGTAAAACTTCAGTCTTACAGACTCCCCCATACAGTGCTTCATATTAGAACACATTATTTTAACTTTCTAACTGTTTTCCTATATTGGAGGCATCAGGAAACACTACAAACCCCTGCATAGTCCTGAAGAATGTAGTTTACACACTGAGGATCTGTAAGTGGGCAGGTTTGATGTATACGATCTACCAGGATGCAAGCTGCATATTCAAGAAACACAAAGGATTGATTTATTACAGTGGAGATGTGTCAAACTTCCTTCAGAAAATCCTTGTTAAGAGGAAGTTTTCATTTCATTCTGAACTACTTTTATTTGGATTGGCAATCTTATCTCAGTACTTTTGAGTTATTTCTCAACTCAATAAACTTCAAATCATTCTACAGCCAACAAAGAAGACCAATCTTTTAAATAAGTTGAGAGGCAGTATCTCCTTTTACCCTGGGTTCAAATTTCAGCACTGTCACCTCCTAGTTTCATGACCTTGGAGAAGTTACTGAAATTCTCTGTACCACAGGTTCCCTATCTATAACATGAGAATAATATTAGCATACCTACCTCAAATGTTTGTGCTAAAATACATGCATTAATATATGTAAAGTGCTTAGGGGCACCTGGGTGACTCAGTCAGTAAAGGGTCCAACTCTTGATCCTGACTCAGGTCATGATCTCATGGTTCTTGGGATCAAGCCTCCCAACAGGCTCTGCACTGACAGTAAGGAACCTGCTTGGGATTCTATGTCTTCATCACTCTTTGCCACCACTCCCTCACACTCGCTCTTGCAAAATAAATAAATACGAAAAAAAATTTAATATATATGCAAAGTGCTTAAAAGAGTTTGTGTTACCTGGCTAGTGTTATAAAACATCTTGCTATTACTATACCGATAATATAGATAAAGCATATAGCCCAAGGCCTTGCCATTGAGCTCAGTTTCAATAATTCTTAATTTCCTTTCCTCAGATGAAAGCACAGAGTAGCTCTCTCATAGAGAAATTTAGCTGAATTAAACTCACTACATGCTCAGTGTGCTCTATATTTCTCCCAGTCTTCAAATTCCCCCATATCCCTGCCTTAGATGTTTACTACCTTTGAGAGAAATATACACTCTTATTCACACATGGCCCCGAATATTCCCAAGATTCTAATTAGTGTTATTCATAGGTTCATCCTGGAGTTATGATGAATTAACTTTATGATAAAAATAGTAAATCAGTATAAATGTCTTAAATTTGAGTGTGAATTTGATGTAGATATATATGTATATACATATATGTAAATTTAGACAGATATGTAAAATTAGACAGATATATGTCTATATGTGTAATATCAGACCTTCCGAGTCAGGAATTATCCTAAATCCTACTTCTTTCCCTTTGCCCTCTGATGGTTAATACTTATGTAACAAAAGACTAGCCAGGCTTGGTTGGGATATTTCCATTCTAAAGCTTTTTAAAATTATGAAAATTGTGTGAATATATTTCCTTGAGCTGAAATCTTTCCCCTGTCCGTTTATTGGCCCTCGATCTACCTTCTAAAGAAATGGTAAAGATCATTCGTGTGGTGGTGTTGGTAGTGGACGTTGTGGTTCACTTCTAGATCTCCATCCACAGGATGAAAACATCCATTCCCTTGCTCAGTCTTTCTCACTACGGTATCAATTGAAATCTCTGTCCACATTCATGACCCTTCTTTGAGGACAGCCTTTGTCAGATGACTAGCCTGTGCAGGGGCATAAAGTCCTGGCCCCACGTGGGGTCAGCTGAGGCTACTGCTGCAAATGACTTGTGTCTCAACCCCTCCTTAGGCCTAGGCACATGTCCCCATCTCCCCATAGGTGTTGATCTCATATAGCATTTCTAATAAACTTTGATCTCTGTTTCAGAATCTGTTTCTTAAGAAACTGTACATGCAATAGTGTTTCCAGGATTTAAGTTTAAGTTGCATTGTTTCCAAAATATATCTTCTTCATTCATTTTTTTCACTCATTCATTTTTTTCATCATCCATTCATTCACCTCAGTCACCCATTCACACATTTCTTTGTTCAACAAAAATATTCTGAATAAGTTTGCCATACATGTTTAAGGTCACATGCTGAGTTCCATAGGGATAGAGAATGTACAAACACAGTCCTCTTCCGACCTTTATCCTAGCATAGCTTATTATTGAGCAGTCAGGATTGAACAAGTACAAAAGAACACCAATAACAATAATACAAGAAAGAGTAGAGGAGGAAGAAAGGGAAGGAAGGAAGGAGATACACACCTAAGTGAGTACATTTACTACTGAACATCTTCGTAGGGTGGTGTGTGTATGTGTGGTAATTACTTAAAGAAATAATTCCCCAATACTTTACTTTTGCACTACATCATATTATGGGCAATAGTTTACTTTTTCCTCCACTCATGCCATTATGTTTCTTCCCACTTACAACTTCTTATGAATTCTATCTTTTCTGTATGCAACCTTATCTACCTAGCTTCCTAGCCTCTTAGAAGTGTCAAGTGTTTCAAATTTGATTTTATACTTGAAGGATCTTGACACCTTTCTTTTCCTCAAGCTTCCTACTAATCCACTTTCTCCCTTTGGTTTTTTTTTTTTTTTCTTTTTCCATCACGTGAATTTTGCAGAGAAATTATATCACCAATAAAAAGAGGGAGAGGGTGGTAGGAGGTCAGGCCTTAAATTTCTATTCAACTCTCTCAGAAAATTGTGGTAAGCTACTGTAGTCTTTCACTGAAAATAGTTTAGGATTAAAATCCAGTATTCATTAAACATTTTGCAATTTTAGTAAAGTAAACTAACACTGAAAACAGAAACTAAGCTATCTCTGTGGACAATAAAACTTTCATCCATGTAAAAAGTTCCAAGTATAAATTGATAAAAAAAATGAATGGATAAAACAAAATAACTCTCCAAAATCAAACAAAATTTTAAGTATTATTGGCAGCATTACTGTTAAAATGTAATGAGATATGAAATATTAAGTATAAATCATAATTGTCAATCATTCAACTACTTTCTACTGAGCTCAAGATCACAGGTTTGCCATCAAGGGCAAGAAAAACTACAAAACAAAGATGTCCAGGGAATGTCTACTGACAATCATTCACAAATCCAAAAGGAACTTACAACTATTACTGAATCAGTCAATGAAGGATCACAGGTGCTTCTTACTTAGTATGACTGCAGGTACCAAGTAGTCACTTGACAAATATTTGTTTGTTTATGAATGAATGAATTCCCTCTTGACATATAGGTATATGCCACTTCAAATACACTAACCAACAAACTCAAAGCTCAAATCCAGTAAGCTTTTCTCCTACAGTTCTAACCTTTCCTTTCCCCTAATATTTTCCATAGTATTCACTGACATGCTTTCCAATTATGTGTCCGATTGTGTGTCTGGAAACAATCTGGAGTAGAGGACATGATATTTTAAATTACATTTATTTTAAATGAAACAATATTTTAACATTTCATTATTTCATTATCATCTTGATTACTGAAGTGGCTGTTGTGAGAGAGTTGTTTCATATTTTATTTGACCAAATTCAAATTAAAGAATCATTAAGATATAACATAATGAGATAGCCTTAAGGGACTGTAGGGAGGTGAGTAAGAAGAGAAATAAATACAATAAAGTGCATATTTTCAAAATGCTTGAATAGGATGATACCTATGATTTGGGCTGTCACATAAAATGATGGAGCCAACAGGGTATTGTAAAAATTCCATTGCAAAAAGTATCCCCAATTAAATTTTTTGGTCTATAAAACTAGTGATAGTATTCCCCCCCCCCAATAATAATCCTTCTTCTGAAATATTACCAACATACATCTTATAAACCACTATAGGACTTTTAATTTTCTTCACAAAAAAGACTTTTTGGATTTGGCCCCTGATTTTGCATCTTCATTATCTTCCTTTTCTGGCTTCCTATCCATTTCAAACCGTGTTAAATTACACTTAATTCAGAATATTTTCCTCCTTGAGGGAAATTTTAATTTAACATCCAAGATACCATATTGCACTGGGTCATGACTCAATATATATTTGTTGAACAATGAGTAAATGACCAAGGGTAGTATACTTATAACATTAAGTATGGGTGGGTCACTTTAAAAGAGAAAAAAGCTTTCTTTGATGTCATCACAATTAAAGCATTAAAAACAAATACTACACTTTAGCAACAGTTTGTATGTCCCTCATATTTCATACTATAGTTTCACATTCACACTCTAGCAGTACCAAGCTACTTCTGCTCCCACTGATACACAAGCTCTTTCTTCTACATGTTTGCACATGCAATTCCCTTTGCCTGGAATGCCTTCCTCATTCCACCCCCAGAATATGGCTATATGTTCTACTCTTCCTTCAGATCTCAAGTTAGAAGTCGCACCTTGAAAATCCATAATAGACATTCCCACCCTTTTAGTTCTTCCAGTGTATTGCACACCACTTTATTCATATCGCTACAAGAAGACTTAGGTGACATAAGGAAACAACATTAATTATGTTTGTTCCTCTTTCCTTTATGATTGTGACCTCCTTGAAAAAAGTAACTGTCTCTTTCCCCACTGTTTTCTTTCCACATAACACAGAGCCTGACACTGGGTAGGCACGTCCTTGACAAATGTTTCTTGATTAACTCAGCAAATTACAATATTTGTCCATTCAGTATATGCCAATTTCCTTTCTTTTGTTTCAATCCTAATATTGCATATTGCCTCTGCCAAGCTGACCTATGAAAGCAAAATGTTAACATTTTGTGGCAGGGAATTTTTACCTTGAGAGCCAGTGCATAGGTACTAACTTCTTGTTAGAAAGGTCACTGCCCTGTTTCTCTTAAGCTTACAGTTGACATTTTGGGAAATTTCTCCAGGGCATGAAGAGGCCTCATAAAGATATTTATTGTGGCATTATTTATAATAGGAATTGTTTGGATAGCCAAATAAATTGTGTTATATATCCAAACTATGAAATACTATGCAACAACTAGGAAGAATGAGGTAGATCCAAGTCTAATAAAATAAATTAATATCCTACTGTTGAATTAAAAAAAAAGCAAGTAGCTACAAGATACTTTCAATACAATATCATATATCTTAAGCAAACTGCAGTATATTTTCTATTTCTATTATTTATAATAGAGGCATATAAATATACAGAAAATTGTGAGAACTCAAACTGAAATCAGTGGTTACATCTATAAAGGTAGAAAGAGGAGCAGAAATAAAGCTGACGTTCAAATAAACTTTATTTGAAATGTTTCACTTTTATCTGTACCATTTTCTTTTTTTTTTTCAAAGAAAGTCGAAAGTTGAAAACCATGAGAATTAATCTTAAACATACTGAATCTTGATACATTTGAAAGGCAAAAAAATACATACTCTATGGGGGTGCCTGGGTGGCTCAGTCAGTTAAGTGTCTGAGGCTCAGGTCATGATCTCGCCATTCCTGAGTTTGAGCCACACGTCAGGCTCTGTGCTGACAGCTCAGAGCCTGGAGCCTGCTTCAGATTCTGTGTCTCCCTCTCTCTCTGCCCCTCCCTCACTGACTCTCTCTCTCACTCTCTCTCAAAAATAAACATTAAAAAAACATTCTATGAACAATTACCTAAAATTAAATTACCCACGTAATACATTATAAAAGGTAGAATGCCAAAAACTAAAAGTTGACCTGAAATAAATACCCCTAAATCAAATTTTTTTCATAATAAATAAAGAGAAGGTACTATCTTCTATTTTGGCCATGTATGGATGAAAAATAAGAGGAAATAATAGTTACTTCACATGTCAGAAATATGAAAAGAACCATAGGTTTGAAACCTGTTGACATGAGGGCTGTCCCAACCCTGGCTTCACCACATCATGACCATGAGATATGATGAGTCATAACCTCCAGGGAATCTTACACCCTAATCTATAAAATGAAGGTGGGTACCAACCTAGTGACTCTCAAACTTCTTGGTGCTTTGGAGGGAATATCACAAAACATTATTATACTGAAGAATATGCTATCATTGCTGCCTGATGAATTACAGTGTAGAAAAATGGCAATATGCAGCATATTTATGTTTTAAAGCTTCCCCTCTCTAGACTTTGATATGAATAGGGAAAGAATGTGTTTTAGTCACTTTTATATTTATAGCACCTTTCATGATATATGGCATATGAATGGGGAAAAAAACGGAAAAGAGTTTTAAGTGGTTAATTCTGTTTGTTAAACTTAACCCCACCCCCACCCCATACCTTGTAGGCAATAAAACCATTATTTTATTATAGAAAATCCACAGTTGGTTCAACTCCTAGAACACAATTAAGAACTGTGTTATGGTAATCTTTAAGGATCATTTTGCTCTAAAATAATGTTTATACAACTTTTATTAACTGTCTTTGAAAAGCCCCTCTATCAAACCTCCTGAGGAAAATAGTCTCTCACCCAGATGAATGATGGTGGAAAAAGAATCATTTCTCTAAACATTTAATATCCTTTTCAATCAGCACCCTGCATTCTTCGGAATAGTTCTCATTCACTTGTATAATTTCCTCTTTCCTTGAACCAGTATTATGGGTTACTCTCATTAAGTAGACTTAGATTTCTACTTGGTATACCATGGACTCTGGAACCAATCTGCTAAGATGCGACTTCTAGGTCTACTGGATATAAGCTCTGTGACCTCGGGCAAGGCACTTAACATTTCTGTGCCTCAGTTTATTTATCTCTAAAATTGGCATAAAAATACAGACCTCAAACACTTGATATAAAGCTTAAATCAATTAAAATATGTAAAATGCTTAGAACATTGTTTGGCCCATAATACTATGCAAATATTCTGTGAATGAAAAAACAAATTCCCTACCCTAATCTTTTTACCAGATTGCATAACTATTCAGTTTTAACAAAGTTGGCCAAGACTGCGTCAATAATATCCAGAAAAATGTCTTCAGTTTCCTAAGGAAAGCCTTAGGAAGAAGAATAAAAACATGTAAAGAACACAGAGATATTAGTGATGTGTCTGCAGAGAAATAAAAACCAAGGCTTCCCTAGGTGGATGATTAGCCATTCATATCTGCAAATGATTCTGTCAATTTGGAAGGCACCTGGTAGATTACCTGACACATAGTAAACACTCATTAAATTTTTGTTTAATTAATTAACCAATTATTAAGTTAACTAGAAAATGAAATAATTGTCTGACTATAAGCAAAGTCACCTGACATATCTAGGTTTCTGTTTCCTTAACTGTAAAATAAGGAAATTTACCTAAATAAACATTTCCTTCATTATGTTCAACTAAAATCTGGTTTACCTGAGTTGTTAATCAGTGCCCTTGAAAAGAAAGTCATGGGTGAATAACTTTTGAACAAGGTACATGCTATTTCTCTCTCTTGAATTCACAAACACATTGCTATAGTAGACACTTTGACATGTTTTACTGTAAGGAAATGTTATTTCTCCCACTATTGCCCAAACTTAATTGACCATGGTTCCTATCCTATTAGGACCACCCAGAATTAGTGCTATTCTGAACAAAAATGGGAAACATTGCTACTTGTTGTTTGATTTGAAGACCAGTGCAAATTATTTACAGTGTAGGACAAAATAAGCATAAAAATTGAGAGTAGGCATTTAAAAACTTTTACAGCAATTTGACAGAATAATTTGTCTGTTGAGCCTAATAATAAAAATTAGGTCTTATATCTTCTTTCTCCCTTCATTGCTTTTTCTTCTTAGTTCTTTTTTTATCCAATTTTACTTAGTCTACTATGCACTAGAAATTTAAAAAGAAAGGAAAAAATGGTCTCTTTGCCACAGAGTTTGGGAAGTACTGCATTAGATGAACACCTACATCATTGCCAAGTATTCGATGTTACAGATTTTCTCACTGACTCCATGCGGGAGTCCTTTAAGATGAAAATTCCTTGGTTCTACCCCAAACATTTATCAGAATCTGTGTAGTTATAGGGGATCAACATCTCCACAGGCCCCTAGGTAATTCTTTTTTTTTAATTAATTTATTTTAGTGTTTATTTTTGAGACAGAGAGTGAGAGAGAGAGACAGAGAATGAGTGGTGGAGGAGCAGAGAGAGAGAGGGAGACACAGAATCTGAAGCAGGCTCCAGGCTCTGAGCTGTCAGCACAGAGCCCAATGCGGGGCTTGAACTCAGGAACCCACAAGATCATGACCTGAGCCAAAGTAGGACGCTTAACCAACTGAGCCACCCAGGCACCCCAGTCCTTAGGTAATTCTGACCATACTTTAAGAAACAATGCCTTACACTGTGAGGAACCTGATGAAAAATTCTATTTTATTTGTTTTAGCAGTGATAAACCCACAGAAAATCAGTATGCATATAGAATAAATAAATAAGGAAACTCAGATAGCATAATACAAGTTTGTCATTATATGGGACTTCTGAATCCTATGTCTATTGATAGAATGGAGTTATCCCAAACTGGAAACAAACTACTAGCTTAAAAAGACAAAATCCTTCTCATCACTTGGCAGGAAAATTAAAAAAAAAAAATTGTAAATCTCCAAATACTCCACCATTCACCTCTTGTCTCATTTCTTTGTGAAGTGGGTGGAGAGCATGATCCTTGCAGAAATGCCAATTTTTTTTTTCATATCCATACATAGCACCAAAACTGAAGTAAGTTGATTTGATAAGCAGCTCTCTAGAATTCAATTTAAGATGAAAACACATTGGCCCATGTCTTAACTCACACTATGTTCATGATGTGGAAACAATTTAAACCCTTTGTTTAAAAATATGTTCAACTAGTCTTTGTTCAATAAGGCATCAATCTGATTAATTTCATTTTGGTATTTATGTACCATATCTTCATATTCATAGAATATGAATACTTAACATATAGAATGTTAAGTATTTAAAGTACGATTGGACATTTTTTCAAATATTTCATAATTTTTAATTTTTAATAAAACAAAGAATGTGCACATTTGATTCCTGCCTTAGGGTATTATATGTCTATTTCTTGAGATGAACTTAAACCCTGGCCCTCAACAGTGGTTCTCCACCGAACTACATCTTGGGATCACTTAAGGTATTAAAAAATCTAATACCTGGGCCCTATACCTAGAGTTTCTGATTAAATTCATCCTGGTAGTCGCTGGAAAATTAGAATTTTTTAAGGCTACTCAAATGATTCTAATGTATGACACAAGGGTTGAGAACCAGAAAAAATGAGCAGGCGAAATTACTATCAGAAAACACGTATCAATTATGAGACATCTCACGCTCAGGCAATTGCAAGGATTTGGACTGATGTGGAGAAAGGATAGCTGTGAACCCACTGTGAAGGGTTTCTTTCACTCACGAAGGATTAAGAAGAGAGATGATGTTCAGTCTTGAGAGAGAAACAAACCACCTTCTCCACCCTCTTCAAGCTTTCCCTTCTGCAAACACTTAACCACCATTCTCTCCTCCTCAGATTAAGGTTGTTCCCAAACAATAAAGAAACAGTAAGAGACAGCGAAAAAGAGACCACAGAGAGGAGAAAGAGAATGCCTTCATTAAGCTGCCCCCTCCAAAAAAAACACCCAAAACACTCCAAAAAAAACTAAATAAAAAAATCACCACTTATCTGCTCTTCTAGCCTTAGTGTTTAATTTCCTGAACCACGAGGGGCCTGAAGACATGAATTTCTTTTCTCAGGGTTAGACCCTTTTACCTCTAGATACAGCAGGAAGTCCTGAAGGGAGGGAAGGAGAAGAGTAGGGGAGGAGGATAAAAAATGTAGAACTTTATTATTTTTGTGGCAAGAAGGCTTGAAAGAAAACTTTACAGTTAACCAAATGATATCCTGTGACTTTCTCCTGTACGTCTAGAGGTCACATCCCCAGCTCCAATCTCCTTTCATTCTGTGATGTCATTTCATTTAAAAGGATGTTTTCCACCTCAAGTCTTTGTTCCTGGTAGTAGAGGTAGGCCTGAAATGCCTCAAAATCTCAAAAACAATGACAAAAAACAAACCAATAAACCTTGTTTAATATGTGGAAAAACATCTGTTTTGATTAAGAGTATCTTATATCATAATCAAATACAGTTACAGCTGAAGGGCAATTTGTTCTCTTGGGTATCATTTCGTTGAGTCCAAGAAAATAACTCGTTTGATCTAACCCACCTCCAAATTTACTTTGATTTGCAAATTCAGTGCACTTTGTGTAAACAAATACTGACAATGAATTAGCAATACCATGTGACCTCTCCTTTCACTGTACATACACAGAGTTTCATGCAGAGAATATTTGTGTCTCCTTCATACATTTTATTTCAGATCTTAATGAGTAACCTTGAGCCTTAATAACTTTTAGTTATGTCAAGCATCCTTATTGTGATTTGACAGTTTCCTCAACTACATAAAACCTTCCTCATTAAGTGAGAAAGTAAAGGGTACCCTGTGAAGTGATATTCTGTCCCAACAGGAACACATTTCTATCTTTTACGCTTTCTACTGGTAACTAATTTCCTAAAAGACTACAAGGCAAAATGTGAGGCATGATAATTTGCTGCGAGTATTACTCAACCTTGCCATTTAGATAAATTATGCTACCTATGGAATTTACTCTCAGGGAAATTATTGTTCTGTTTCAATCAATTTCCTCATTTCTCACTATCACCAAACAATATTCTTCTTAAATTGATTTTTATTTAGTATTCACTCAACAAACATTAACTGTGAACTACCACATGACAAACATCATCTTACATGCCAGAGAATAATCCAGACTCGTGGTCTCAACCCTCAAAGAATTCACAGCCCACTTGGGGAGAAGAAATAAAAACAATGATTACAAACACTGAGATAGACAAAGATAACTGATAAGCAACCACAGGCTTTCCTCCATCAGAATGAAGGGTAAGGGTGGGGACCTGATATATTTTGGCTGGAAGGAGAAGGCAAAAGTATAGTCAAGTAAGACTTTCCAAGGAGAATGGAATCTGAATAAAAGTTATTTAGGTAAAGAATATGCATGAATTGTGTGGAGTTCTCAGCAGAGGAAATCCAGTAGAGTCCAATCTTTGATTAGTGTCAAACTATATAAAGAAAATTTGCTTGCAGTAGAAATTACCCATATAAATTCCAAACCTTTCCCATAAAGAGCAGCATACATTTTTTTTCATTTATACTACCCTATATAATAATTTTAGAACATTTAAGTTTGAGACCCACTGAACCAGAATAAAGAAAATAACAAAAGGAAAATCGACATGAGCTACCTCGTGATTCAAACCATTCTGCTTTTTAGATAACTATTATGTCAAATCCCTGGTGATGAATGCAGGACAGGAGGGCAAAATCTGAATTATTTCTGGCTAATTGAAGGGTTTTCCACTCATTTTGATATTACGACTCACTTACCTTAACCTATGTTAAAATGTTTGTCATTGGGGTGCCTGGGTGGCTCAGTCGCTTAAGCATCTGACTTCAGCCCAGGTCACGATCTCACGGTCCGTGAGTTCGAGCCCCGCGTCGGGCTCTGGGCTGATGGCTCAGAGCCTGGAGCCTGCTTCCGATTCTGTGTCTCCCTCTCTCTCTGACCCTCCCCCATTCATGCTCTGTCTCTGTCTCAAAAGTAAATAAATGTTAAAAAAAAAAATGTTTGTCATTATATGTACACAATACTGTATACAAAATCACTGAGCTCTGGCCTGGCTAACAGTAATAAATGTTTCCTATATTTGAATCTAAGTCTTGATTGGCCAGGCTCATATACCTAGCCATCAACTTCTTATTCCAAGTTGATATTTCATTGAGTGGTATCATCAAGTAGCCATTTCTGCCATGATCTGGGGACTTAATCTCCTGAGCAATGTATGTTCTAAACCCAGGGTGTGAGATTCTGACATAGTGCAGCTCTGATGGGGGCTCATAAGAGAAGAGAGGCATCCCAGCACTATCATGTGGAGAATTTCAAGCATCCCCATTAAGATGGGTGTATGGTGCATCTGGAGAGTGGCAGCACCCCAGGTGTCATGCTAAGGAATGAGAATTTATACTGAGCTTTTGGGTGATTTTAAGCAAGGGAGTAACATGAACATACTTTGTTCATGTAGAATTAATTAAAGCACTGTTCATATCAGGGAGGAAAGTGAGGGTCCTATGAGAATAATCCTGGTAAGAAATTAGAAGGGACTGAACCAAATCAGAATCAGGAGGAATAGAGCAAAGAGAATAGAACAGAGATACTTAGGAGACAGAAAAACTAGGCTTGACTTTTTACTGGAAGGGAAGGTTTGGCGTATGGAGTGATGAATTCCGTTTTAGCCATTCTGATTTTGCTTTCTGTGAGCTATTCAAATGAAAGAGTTCAGGTGGCAACTGGATATAAAGATCTGAAGTTTAGCAAAGAATTCCTGGCTTGAGGTAGACATTTCAGATATATTAACATGCAGCCAGACAGAGAAAAGGGTCAAAGACTGATCTAAGGATAACCCCAACATTTAAGAGATAAAATATTGATGACAGCATAAAAAGTGAATGGGCTGAGGGATATTTTTTAACAACATAAAGAACACTTGAGTATATTTATAAACAGAAAAAAAGGAACCACTTTCTTTTATATTATTTAAATCTTTTTAATCTTCATTTATTTTTGAGAGAGAGAGAGAGTGCACGCATGTGTGGGGGAGGGGCAGACAGGGGGACACAGATTCTGAAGCAGGCTTCAAGCTCTGAGCTGTCAGCACAGAACCTGATGCAGGGCTCAAACTCACCAACTGTGAGATCATGACCTGAGCCAAAGTCGGATGCTCAACTGAGCCACCAAGACAGCCCGGAACCACGTTCTTTTAAAATCCATGGAGAAATGAGGCAAAACATGAAACAAGGTCTTAGAAGAGTTAGGGGAACATGGGGTCTTCTCCTTGTCTACAAGCTCACCACAAGGGCAGGTTCCAGTCTTGGGTTAAATCACAACCCTTCTACTACCAATGTTTGTAAGTGAAACTTACTGAAAACCATAACCGATAGGAATGGATGATGTAAAATGGCAGCAGAGAAGATAAACAGTATGAGCATGCAGGAGGACTCTTCTTAGAACATTCCCTTTAAATAGCTTTAATTGTTTCAACCAAAGTATAACGAGCAATTGTTTGGGAGTTCATAGAAATGTGTCACTCAGATGCCCGTCTAGAGAGCCTTTTTAGAGACAAGAGTTGAATGACAGCCCTGGCTACTCCATTTGGATCAACCACCTCATTCTTGCCAAGGTGTATCTCAAGGCCACGTTTCTCCTAGGGTGTTCCCAGTTGATGCATGAACAGAGCCAAGGTACTAATTCTGGGCCATTATTATTGGACTTCTCTAACAGGCAACCCTTGCTTTTCTATCAGCCTGGCGAAGAATTTTCTCAGAACTGCTGCAGTCCAGGGTTCCACCTACAAAATCTTTTCTTCCCTGTCTCTGTTCAGCTTTACAGTCTTAAAAGTACTCCCTCCCTATTTCCCCTTTTTTTCTACTCATCCACAGAGGCTGTTCCCACCTAAATCTCTTGTACTTCCAGTCCCGTCATGGCATCTGCTTCTAGGATGACCTGAATGGACACAAGAGATTGCCCTGAGAGCTGAGGATTTAAAGTTGACGAGACAGACAAAGCTCCTATCTCCAAAGATATTATAATTTGTCAGGTTTTGATAGAATGACAGTACATACATCTTGATTCTACTTTCAGTCCCCTGGGCAGAGTGATCTCCATTTCCGACCTTTTTATTTCTTTTTTTAACACATTGCTTTGATACTGGTACACCGAAAGATTCCTAACATGGCTTTGCTCCTCTCTCAATTTAAGTTTATACTGTTCCCCTTATACCTCTGCTGATGTCGGAGTGCCGTTTTCTTCACTTTTATGAACAATCTCAACATTTATCATTTCTCTCTCAAAGCTGCCCCTTGGCACTGTGGCAGAAATTGTGTCACCACACACCCATGAAATCTAGGATGATTCTCAGAGAATTCAGTAAAGATTAGCTACTTCTCACCTTGCCCCCTCACTCCGGTTCATGCTGGCTCTCTGCCACTGGCTGACAAAATGCGCACGTAACTTTCTATCCTCACTCTGAACTGCATTTTGAGACCAGCCTGTCTCTACACCCACATGCCTCTCATCAAAATCCTAACACTGATTTAAAATGCATGAGTCATTTTATTCATATCTTGGGTTCCATTTGGGAAAATGCTGATCCTAGCAAACAGCAAAGTCTTATTTCCTCTCCCTCCCTCCCTTTCCGTGATCCTCCATAGCCTGTACAGCAATTCTGCGCACTCTTTGTACAGCTGACGGCTCACAATGCTTCTCCGTGATAAAGGCTCAATACTTGGCAGTGACTTGCGGAATGACCGCTTGATCCAGCGTACACAGGCACGGACTCCTTCTCAAGTTGTTAAGGTCTGCCTCCTTTGGCAGATGTGTGTGGAAAGGAAAGGAAGAGAGGAAAAATTAGAGTTAGATTGGGAGGAGGCCTAGGGCACCTCTCTGTGGGTGGAGAATGACCCATGGTCTCTCATGGATGACACAATCCATTTCAGTTCCTCCTTTCACTCCTGTGAAGCATTGTGAACCATCCCAAACAATCCATTTTGCAATAAAATGCTGTTGCATTCTAGCATTACTGTCTGTAGCTCAATTTAAACTCGACCCCACATCAAAAGGGAGTAAAGCAAGTTAGCTGCTATGTCCCAGTGGATGCTCTTAGGTTGTCTTCAGGGTTTGAAAAATGTCCATGGAAACCACATTTTATAACAAAGTGCATCATATATCAGTGGACATGCTTCAAAAGATTAGAGCATCGCTGCAGACCTCCTTGGAATACAAGCACTAAAGCTCCGTGTGTTGGTGCACAAAAGGACCTAGTCTTCTCATCTGCCTTAAATTAACAAATCATCACATTCAGGCACACACACAAAACATATGGAGAAGTGGTAAGGCATGAGGAGTAACAATTTGGGATGATGCACTCAGTAAACTTAAGGGCATAGTCAGAAGGAGTGTGGGTCAGCTTCCTACATCCTCAGATCTGTCAAAGCAGTGATGGGGATACTGAGGGATAAAATGGGATGAAATGCCTAGCCCAAAACTATCTTGCTCCCCCGTTTATGGAAGAGGATTTGGTTCTGATCCCACTGTGTTTCTCACTATCTTCTGAAATTTTGTTCAAACTTAATTTCTTTTCTGAAAGCATTCCAGACTAATCCTATTATTCGGTGTATTTGTGTGTGTTAAATACATAAACGTGCACATAGAGAGACAGATGTTAAGGAGGCCCTATAGTTTCTATGGTCTCCACCTATAGTTTCTTCTATGTGTGCTAGTTTAGCCCTATCTCCCTGGTGTGAATAATAGAGACACTTCTGTATGTTGGTTTTGCCTTTCACATTAAGTTGCTAACTCTTCTAGGACAGGGATCACGGCTACACAATACATTGCCGCTAGATACCCATCTGAGAAAGGCAAATTCTCATGGATGAACAGTAAACTTTGGTCAGGAAATCTTGGATCTACTCTGACATATATTGAGTCAGATAACAATCTCTATGTGCCTCAGACTCCCTGCTATAAATCAGGATCAGAAGCCGTTTCTTTATGAGGTGTTCTAGGAATTCCGTTGATGGGGAGAATTCATAAGAGAAAGGAAGCATCACACTGCTCTCTCATGCTATTCTTCCACATTATGGACAGATTCCATCCTCATCCTTTGGCTGGCGCATTGAAGACATTTATCTTCTCTGTAAGAATGTAACTCTGCCCCCTTGTGCTGGGTAAAATATTTTATTTCATTTTAGCATTTTAACTGTTTATATCTATTTTAAAAATCTTACTCAGCTACCCTTTTCAATGGGTCAAGTTATACAAATGTATTGCCTTTAATAGGTTCCCTGGAGTCACTTTTTCCATTTTTCCATGATTCTTTTTTTCTTCCCCTGATTAATTCGTCTGCAACATTTTATATTTGAAATGTAATTCTTCACAAGACCCCCATGGTGATATTCATTTGAGGCCTTTCTCTATTCAGTACTGTCAAAATTAGTTTTAAGGTCGAATCTTTACTATTTTATAGGGAACAACTAAGATTTAAAGGTGAAAAAAAGTAAAATGTGGTAGCAAGCACTGAGGGCAGTTTGGAAACTTTGAAATCTATGACAAAGGCATCCATCAGTTCAAAAAGCACACTCAGGAAATTCACCTCTGTTGCTTCCAGTTCCCTTATTGAGGATGTATTTTCATTATTCTAATCAGTAAGTAATATGGGTGCTAACAGTTGAGGCAAAAATGAATAAAAATCATTCAACTAAATACCATTGGAAATAATTTGCCTTCCAGAACTAGAAGTCTAATTGCATATTTAAATAATAAAAAGGATACAATTACGTACTAGCAATATGATTGGCCAAAAAAAGATTATGTAAATTCTGACGGTGTAAATGTTCAAATGATCTAAAAGTAGTAGGTGACAAAATTTAAAGAAAGCCTTGAAGGACAAGATAGAAGGACAAGATACAGTGATTTGTTAAAAGTACTCAACAGCTCATAAGAATTGAAAATAGGGCTGGAGAACCAGGTTCAAGGTTTCCTGGAAAAAATGCCCCAAACCACACCTTAGAATCGGCTCTGATGTGGAAAAAAAGTCTACCTTGGGACAGAGAGAACTTGTACCACTTACTTCCTGAAGGGGCTAATCCAAAAGCATAGCCTATGGCTGTAGGACAGTTGATTGTAAAAGTGTTAAGTCCTAGGCTTATACCCCAGCTACAGAGGAAGCTGGGAAAGCTAGTTTATCCTAGATCTCTCTCCAGGTGTGGGAGATAGTCTGCTTCTCACAAAGACACAGAGATGTGTCAGGAGGGGTGGAAATCCACATACATACACATGGATGGGCAGACCCTGAGCAGCCACAGAGAATGCTAAACGCTTACTACAAGCATCTTTTATTCAGTAGGCATCAATTTCATGAGATTTGAAAAGATTTAACAAAGAAAGAGCATCCTTGCCCTTGAACTCAACATTCTTGCCCTTAAAGAGAGAGCATTCTTACCCTTAACATTTCTTCAGTCCAATCTCCTCATTAAAGAAACCAAGGGTCAAAAAGTAAAAAGACATGTCCAGGGTCACCCAGCTGATTAATGGTACAGCCTGGACTAATACCCTGGTCTTCTAATTCCCACCCAGGGTAGTGCGTGGGCCCCTGAACCATATAGAGTTTAAGGGAAATTCTTACTTCCTAGAGGAATGAAAGTAGTATCCATCTTCTGTCTGCTTCAGGGAGGTCTCCTTTGCCATTGAGATGCAAAGTTCTATCAGGACAAGACTATTCTAAGGCCCTGTAATAAATGCTTACATGATTATCCTCTTTAACCGGCCCCAGGCTTTGCTCCTTTCACCCCATGATTCCTCCAGTGGATTTCACAGTGTTTGACTGCAACAGATTCTACCCTCTTTGACAAATCTGAGAACTCCATTTGAGACATGATTCGTGGAAAAGGAATTATGAAAGAAAGGCTCTGCCTTTCACTGACATGTAAAATTGTACCATTCACTTGTCCCTTTCTGGGACTCACTGTCCTGATCTGTAATGTCAGGATACATGGTTCTCAGGTTTTTTTGAGACAACGATGTACAAATTAAGCTCATAATAAAGATTCATTGAATGAATAGTGTTTTCTTTTTTAATATGTACCAATATGCATATGTAAGAAAGCCAAGCTTCCCTCTCACATGCTCATCCTAAATCATATTCTCTCACTCTTTTTCTCAACCTCTCTCTCAGGCATACGCACGGAAATGTGTATCCAGAGGCAAGTACTACTTCTATTCATCAAGGGCCTAAATACTTCATTAGGGAAATCTAAAACTGCTCAAGTATTTACCATCAATCCATAAGTATTTGGCCCCTTGAGTCTTCAGCCTCTTGCCCTTGCTTTTGCTTTTTATGTCCTAATCTACTGATTCTTGCCATTCCTTTGGCTCAGTAGTCTTCTAAATACAAAGTCCTCACCATCTTAGTGACTTGGGTACCTACCCTCTGGACTGTTGAGTATTAGTCTTAGCACATTTATACGATACTATATATTTTGCTTTTTTTTTTCTAGAACAGATAATTTTCCTGTGGCTCACCAAAGAGTCTATGTTTTATTATGTTTCATTATGTTTCTCAAATGCATTGGCTTGATTTTTTTTAATTTGACCTTGTTATCTCTGGTCTATGATCTGAAATGATTTCTGCTTCCTCAAACTTCAGTGTGTTTGCAACATCTTCTTGCTCAGTGTCCTCCAAATAAATGCGCCATCGATGTTATTTATTGCTTTTCCAGATTTCTAATAAAGACTTTAATCTGAGCCTGCCTCTTGTCACTGAAATTGTTCCCTAAGTAAATATATGGATGAACCAGTTCTTAATACAGAAATTTTAGCCTTCTGTATAAGTAGTCCCATATTTTACCCTGTATTAAATGTTTTGTTGTTAGATTGTAATTTCTGATATTCTAAAATTTGTGACCTATAAAAATTGCAATCTCATGTGGTTAAATCCAATATATATACTGTGGAAAGAGCACAAGACTTGACGTTAAGAGCCATCAGCTAATTTCTGTCACTGAGTGATTGTAGGCATTTACTTTTCTTTACTCTCCAGGCCTCAGTTCCCACAACTTCAAAATGAAGCTTTAAATTAGGTGATTTCTCACTTTCCCTCCAGGCTTTGAGAAGTCTATATATACCTGTCACGAACCTTATTTAAACCTATCTTAAAAAGTACCTCAAAAAATATTGTTTAAACTGTTCAGAGGGAAAACATATAATACGCTTTGGAAAACAGTTCTGCAAGATTTTACATCAGAGACTGTTTAAATTTGGAGAGAGGTTCTAACTGCCACAGGTTTTACAGAAGTTTAAAAAAAAAGTATTATTTTCACTTCAAATAACATCTACCTACCTATCCAATTCTTTGAGAATACTTGCATGTTTATGATGCCCAAATATGTAGTAAAGGACGAAGTAAACCAATTAGCTCTCACAGCTTCGCTAAGAGAAGTTTGCTACTACCCACCACTCAGGATCACAGACTCAGTCTTCCTTGACTTCGGCCCTTTGCTTCCTCCATTCAATTGTTATCCAAGTTTCCACACACCTGTAGCCCTTCACTAATTCACCATGCCAAGTCTATCCCCAAATTCAGGTCTCATTAACTATAACCTAGATTATTTTAATCATTCAATAATGATTCTTCCAAGTTCCCCTTGGTTTTTAATTCAACCTATATAAGACTTTCAGGTAAATTTCCTTAACCACAGCTCTTATCATATTATTCTCAAAGATGCCCACTGACTTGTTAATGTCTACCAGGTAGGTTTCAAATTCTTTGGTCTGTTAATGTGGGAAATCAAATAGCTATGTCCTGGTTAAGGAGATTATAGGGAATGCATTACACTGCTTTCTGGCCCTGCTGAAAACAGGTGACTAGTATCTAGTTAAGCATATGTATATAGAGAGGTTGGGTTCTGCCTGTGCTCATGAATTTCTTAAATGATGTTATCTGTGGAATATTTTATCTTGTTCTCTACCCTGCTTTTGGCATCTGCTCTTTTGTAGTCTTGGGAACGCCTTGTTTGTCTGCACACTTTTCTATAGTTCTTACTGGCACATAGCCACTGACATACTGAGTAATATTTTCCTTATAATGTATGCCTAATAAATATGAGAGCTTGAGAGCAGCTCAGATAGACTTTCCTTAGCCTACCTCTCTCCTCTCTTGACTTGCATGGCGTCTTGAGTAGTCCTTTTTGCCACCCTATGCTTTGCTGGACAAAGCCAAAAGCCAAACCCACGCGAACCCACGTTAAAGAGTATTCTGAGATCCAATCAGAACCATCTCTCTGGATTATTTTTCTTTATGCTGATTCAAACTATATTCTTTCCAAGGCCTCATTCAAAGTGAGCCTTTTCTTAAAACACCCCTGAGGTGTCAGAATAAATCCTCTGATCCCTTGAAGTGACTCTCTCATAGCATTCATGGCTTTCTCACATATTATAATTTACATGTTCTCATTATACTACTTTTTCATTAAATGTAGGTATTGTTCTTCAAAATTATAGCCTCCATTACCACTTATAGAGTGACCATTATATGAATTTAGAATGAGCACATGGTTTGCCTCTTCCTTAAGCAGAAATTAACTTCCTCTGAGGTGAAAACAGTAATTATATGATAGGAGAAGATAGGATTCAGTAGGCAGAGAGGGAAAAGTTAGGACCTGAGATCCCAGGGTGGGGAAAAAACACCTATTTTGGAACAATGTTGGTAGTGTCTGACCACAGCAAACCCCCTCAGGCATAAGGTTTCTCTTAAGAATTTAACAGATCCCACCTACTCCCCCTCAGGTTTCCCTCAGGAATTTGACAAAAGACCTAAGTATGGCCAGAGACCACCCCTGTACAATGAAAAGGAACCAAACAGGAACAAGCCAGTACTTAGAGCAATCAAGCCAATAGGGTAGAACCTGAGAACGAACAAGGGGGAAGGAATGGGGGAGGGTTGACCAGAACCTTATAGAACAAGGACCCTCCCCTATAGTCCTTGGGCATTCACTTTCAAATTCCCCTCTCTGTAAAAAGAGCTTTTTATATTCTAATAAACTTTTGCCTGCTGCTCATCTTGTGTCCACCTCTCCATTCTTCCAAGCAGTGAGACAACAAATCCCAGGTTCTGTGGTTAAAAAAAAAAAATCCCTTAGCAATTATTTTTTATACTTTAACTGAAAAATTATTAAAAGTTATATTGCATCTGGATACCTTATTTTATAAATCCATCCAAGTTAACTTTTTTGAAACATTTCTTTAGAGAAAGATGTTCTATTTTAGTTTCAAATTGTATTCTACTTATTTAATTAATATATGTGTTGCTAAGTAGTGCTATTCCACAAGTTCAATTCTGCTCATAACTCACTGGTTTAGCTATCAAGTTCACCTCTCCTTTTGAAGCATGCACAAAATATTTCCTATCCTATCCAACTCAGAAAAGTCACAAGTTTCTTTAGTTTTGAAATAAGTATATCTGCCCATCCATCAGGTAGAAAAACAGGATTAAATACATATGAGAAATAAATAACTCCATTAGTCACAAGAATAGAGTCATCAATCAGCCTCTGAGGTCAAACATTTGACAGGTGCCAATGAGCTCTTTTCCAATATCACCTTTCAGAAATGAGGACATCCAAAGAGTTAACCATGATGCATTCAAGGGGACTACCAAACTAACTGGGACAAAAGACCCCATTTGGCTCCACTCAAGGTTGCAGGATGAAATCAGAACCAGAATATACTTTGTGATATTGTTAGTTGACCTAAATAGGTAAAACTGGTGAGCTAGAGATAATTATTTAACATTTTCATAAAAGTGATACTTATTCAAAAATATAAGAGCACTGAACAGTATATATAGTTTTACTATTGCTATAAATCTAGTCAGGATGCCCATTACCTTGTAAAAAAGAACTAAAGCATAGTAGCATAAAGTTGGGCCATACTTTTTTTTTTTTTTTTGGCAAATTTGAGGAGCTTTTTAAGCCTCCTTTCTAGAAACTCTTTTGGAAACAAATTGAATTTTAGCTCTGTATCCCTGAAAACATCCATTTCCATATAATTCATAGTCTAATGAGAAAAGCAAATATAATATTTTCATTTGCTCTGTTTGAATTCATATCTTTACTAATCATATGAACAAAATGAGCTATAACATCTCTTACAACCCAGATGTCTCCCTCTCTTCTCTCTTTCTCATGGAACTCTTACTATTCACCATTCTTGCCAACAAACATCCTTCACTTGACTAGGAGAGCTGGAGAAAAGGAAGCCAAAGTCATGAATCTGCATTCTTGTTCTATTCTGACTATGGACTGTATTCCTTAATTTATGCATCTGGATGGAACCACCTACAAAGATCCCTCTTTGAACAAATGGAAAAATCATTTAAGGTTTATAGCCAAATCAAGTCTTTCAGAAAAACTGTAGGGTTGACAAAAATTAGAGTTCTTCATTTCCTATAGTTGTGGTATTTTTGAGAATACATCTCTCCCCAGAACCCTAACCCCATTAGACATACTCAGCCAAATCACTACTCAATGCATATATAGGTAGTAGAAACAACACACAACTGGTTCCATATTTCCTTCTCCCAAGCTCTTGTCTTCTACAGAAAACATTCCACCCTCAACACTTACGCTTAATAATAAGGAAGAGGCAGGGCACCTGGGTGGCTCAGTCAGTTAAGCGTCTGACTTTGGCTCAGGTCATGATCTCACCGTTCGTGGGTTTGAGCCCCACAGTGGGCTCTGTGCTGATGGCTCAGAGCCTGGAGCCTGCTTTGGATTCGGTGTCTCCCTCTCTCTCTGCCCCTTGCCCACTTGTGCTCTGTCTCTCTCTCTCAAAAGTAAATAAAAGTTAAAATAATAATAATAAGGAAGAGGCTACATCCCCACCAAAATATTTTCTCAGCCCACAACCTTAAAGGCCTTACACCTTCTTCTTCAAATAAGGATCTTGTTTTCCACCTCAAGTAAGCATTCCACTGGCCAGAATTTCAGACTTGGGTACTAATTTTAGGTAATTGAGCATTTATTACTTTTATAGGACCAACTCATATTCCTAACAAGCAATGCATAGCTGTCTGCCTAACACGGATGGAGTATGGGGAATAAAGAACAAGCATCAGTGAATGAACTCGGCAGCCACAAACAAATTACCAGAGACATGTACCTTCCTGAAAGGTAGAGAATTATGGAGGCAATATTGCATGATGAGATATGTAAGTACAGCCTTGGAGGTTCATGTGTGGATGGAAACCATTTAAGTAAAGCACTTAGGAAAATAGCTTTCTACTGTCAGGATGAGGATTTATCATGAGATACAGTTTTTAAGTAAAAAACCTTACATGTAAACCAGGACTAAGTGTTTTGTCCAAGGTGACACAATAAGGGAAGCAATAGAGATAAAAATGGAATGCTTGAAACCAGCCTCCTGATCTAATCACCAGACACTTTGCAAGTTTATCTGAAGAGGTCCTAATGCAAAGTAGAACCTTAAGAGTGAGAGGTCAGCATAAGAATTGCAGCAGCCAACTGGGCAGCAATAGAAACGGAATTGATTGCTTCCGTAAAGAGTGATAAAATTTTATCAATCATGACACAGAAAAAAAAAATGCAATCCTGTGTATCATAAAAGAAAAAGCATTTTCTCTGCTAAAATGCCTTTTGCTAATCTTTATTAGTCACTAATGGTCACATGACATCAGACCCTTTTTAATCCTGGCATTCTGGCTTAAGCAGACAATTCCATTATGTCTTTGTCTATTTTTTAAAATCCATTTTGGTATGCTTTCTTTCACACATCCGTTTTACAGAGCCATCTGCTACATATCAAGTGCTGTGAAGGGGGGCATAAAAATGGCCAAAGCTCATTTCTACCTTACACAGGACTCAAGTTCTATTGCTCATGGATGCCTACATAATCCTCTGGACACAGGTTCTGAGTGCTCTAAAATAGCTAAGGATAGAGTCCTATGGGAACACAGAAATGGGAGCAAGAATGGCAAGAGAAACCCGGCCATGAGAGCAAATAACTTCACAGGTGGATACACGGAAATTCTATGGGAGAGAAGAGAATTCTAGGCAAGGCAGTAACGTGAGCAAAAGCTCTTCTGCTTCAATTACTTCCATTTTCTTTGTCAGACATTTGTTTCTCACATCAACCCAGGTTTTATTCATCATCAACTGTTTTTAAGTTTCTGAATCTCAACATCCTCACTTCCCTAATAAGACAATGATATTAAGGGTAGCTTCCTAATATGGTGGTTGTGAGAATTAAATGAGAAGTCCCACATAAGGACTTTAAAAGAAACTTGGTAAATTGTGAGCTCTGCATATAATTATCACACTTATTTAATCAATGGATACAGAATATGAGCCCTCTCTTCCTCCATGCTGGATATGAGTCAGGTGAGACCATTAATAGTCCTACTCCTGGAGAAGAACCCAGAGCCATGCCTGATCAAAGATCTTACCCTTGGTGGTCTCTCACATACTTCAAATCACACAAATATTGGGTGAATTAGGTCACTGTTCTCTGTGAATTATTCAATTAGCCAGCCATCTCAAAAGAAGAGATTAGTAAACCTGACTGAACAAGCAAGAGCAAGAGTTGCAGAGTGCAAAACCCTGAAAGCACGGGAAGAAAACAGCATATTTTGATATGGAGAAAAATCTAAAGCGTCACAGCTGAGAACGCTTTGGGCAAAAGGACAATGAAGGAGCATGGTGTCTAAGGTTCATTTTGGCTACATCAGGTGTCTGCTTGGTGTCAGCCCCCATAACCCTGTTCTTAGGAGATGACCTATTAGATTAGAAGGAATGCTTTTAAACATCCTATCATCCATATGAACAGGATAGTTGGAGCTACAGGTGGGGGCAACAGCATGGTGGTGAGACTTATACCTTTTGTTCACAGCAACATTTTCCCCCCATCTAACTAAAGAAACTTAAAGACATTTTATGGATAAGGTGGCTATGGTGGGTACAAATCAAAATCAATGACACATTTGGTTGCTATTGACAATTACATGTACTATAAAAAGCATTTTACAATGTTACTTTTCTCTGTGGGTACTCTTCTCTTCTCTGAAGAATGAACGTGTACGTGTGTGTGTGTGCACGTGTGTGTGTGAAGAGGGGATTGTATGGGATGTATATAAAAAGGTACTAAATATAACCTGTATTTGTCATTTGAGGATCCATCACATATAGTTAAGAATAATTAAGATTGAAGAGCCCATTGAAAAGTGACACAGATGCCCATACTCTCTTGGGAAGTAAGGGGAATTAAAAAAAAAATTGATTTCTTACAGACATCAATGTTTTATAAAGGGAAGCTTAGAAAAAATAAGGGAAGAGATTTTCTTCCCCAAACCCAACCTTCTCTATTTATTTTATCCTAGTAAGAAACATCAATTTTAAATACAAAAAAAGTATGCTCTGTCTGGATAGTCTTAAATCCAAATTATTCTGGAAATTTTGGAAATTCTGGAAATTCTAGAAATTTTGGAGTCCTGTGGAGAAGAGTCTTGTATTTTCCTTTGATCAGTAGCATGGAATAAGTTTCTACATCCTCCATCAAGTGGCAGTGATAAAATACTTCTCATATATATACACCATATATTTAACATTATATTTAACACATATAAACACAAATTACAAAACCCACTTTAAAATACTAATTAAACCAATAATTTAATATAAATGATTATAATCCAATTTTTTTTAATAAATTAGATTAAATATAGACCCTGGCACACGACTTGGAGTGTTGAAAAACTACCTGAAGTGTCACTATAAGGAAGTAATTAAGAGTGTGAACTCTAACATCATGACGTGGGCTGGAATCTATACTGACTCAAGAGCTAGGTGATCTTGGCAAGTTGATTAAGACTCCTCATCTGTAAAATAAGGATAACATTTCAGAACTCAGAGCACTGATGAAATAATTCATAAAAAAAGAACCTGACATATAATAAAGCTCTGATAAATACTATTTATTATTACCATGACCATTTACATTAACTAGCATTTTCAAGTCATAAAGCAAAAATATGACAGAGCTGGTGTTTAAACCAAAATCTTCTGCCTCTATGTCCACAGCTCTTAATATTTTCTGCACTGCTACTAATAATTTCTAGAGAAGAATACACATGTGAAGTGATACTTCCTTTTGTTTACTATTTTGTTAAAGTATTAATGGTAATGGAAGTCCTGAAGCCTACTCAAGCCCTAAGAACATGGATTCGTATTCTTCACAAACTTTGAAAATAGATCCATATAGTGGGGGGGAAAAAAAGATGTTCTTTCTCTCCATGTTCAACGACAAATAGGGTAAATGTAGTAGCGTGTGGGGAAGCTGCAGGGACCACATCAAATTCATTTCATTTATGAAATCAACTAAAAAAAATGGCTCTACACTTGCCAGCCCCTCTGTCATGACAGGATGAACACCCATCACCACAAGGTCAACAGGAGTACCTTGAGCAGTGTCAGTGCCCTGTAAGTGAGGCATAAGACTGACTGGCTGGCTGGGAGCACATCTGCCCATGTCCTGGCACTAGAAGAGCATCTGTGTTATGCAGGTGATGTCAGTACAGTACATGTGGCAATTTTACAAATGGATACTATTAAACCCATTTATATGAATGAATGAATATTGGGCAAGTACTATGTTTTTGGTTGAAGTTCCATAAACACCATCAGATTGCCAAATCTGAGACTCAGTACCTCTATCGCTTTTCCTTTATATATCCTGGTCCTCTTCACATCTGTTTAATCCAAACTCCCCATCCCACACAAACACCCAAGTATTGGTGGAATTGTTATCTGAGTCAAAACATAAAGTTCTTTAGATCCATATTCTAGAATTCAGCAATAGGTCATGCTTACCAGAATCCATTCAACAACTATTTAAGTATTTACTGAATACATCCTGTGTGTTCCAGATTCAGGTGTAAATAAACAAAACAAATGCAAGTTGGTAGAAATGCCTGTCCCTGTTAAACTGATAATCTTCTGGGTGAAAACATATAATAAATAAATTTGGAGTATCTTAGAAAGGGATTGACATGAAAGGAAAAGGGAAATTGGGTGTTTCTTTTCAAAGAGTTGGTTTGCGGCTTTAAATAAGGGTAATTGGGAGAACCTTTTCTGAGAAAATTTTGAAGGTAACAAGCAGACCAAGTGGGTTTCTGGGGGAAGAGTACTCTAAGCAGAGCCAACAATAAACACACGAAGGCCTAAGGGGAAGCATGACAGATGAGCTTAAGAAGAACGGGGAGACAGTCTGGCTGGAGCAGGGTCAGGAAAACAGAGGAGTAGATGAGGTCAGACAGTTACCAGGAATGGATCACACTGGACCCTGTGGACCATCATAAACACTTTGGTCTTTAAATGAGATAGGAAGCCACAGAAGTGTTTTGAGTAGAAGCATAATATGAACTTATTCATTATTTAACAAGATCACTCTGGCCCGCTGCCTGTTTTTCACAACCCGCAAGCCAAGAATGTTTCCTACATTTCTAAGTGGTTCACCAAAAAATTAATTAAATAAATAAATTGTAAACAAATTAAAAAAAAAATCAAATGAAGAATAATATTTCATGACATGTGGAAATTACATAAAACTCAAATTTCAGTATCTTAGTAAAGTTTTTTCTGGAATGAAGCCATGTTCATTCATTTGCTGATTGTCTATTGCCACTTTCATGCTACAGTGACCAAAACTGAAATAAATATTTAATCTCCAGCCCTCCTCAGAAAGTTTGCCAACCCCTACACTAAACTATATAGGGAAATATTGAAGCAGAGACCAGTTAGGAAGCACGGCAAAAATCAAAGCAAGAGATGATGGTGATTTAGACCAACTAGTCAGTGGCAGAGTTGGATAGGGACAGTCAGGTTCATGATATCTTTGGAAGGTGAAGCCATGCCCCTTGGCTACTTGATTGCAAGCAGGATGCAGGAGAAACAGAGGGGTCAGAATGATCCCTAGTTGCAGTACCCTAGTCCTAACACCAGGTCTCCAAACCCCAGCACCACTCATTCAGGTGTTTCACAGTTTCTTGTTGGTTTGTTTAATAGGTTTCCAAGTTGGTCACTGCCCCTGAGTTCTTAACCTTGCAAACTCTCTTCCACCTCACACCCCCCTAGAAGAGAGCTCCTGCACTTGGTTGCTAATCTTTCTCCCAGATCAAGATTATGTCTTCATCTCTTCATTTTTCTATCTTTGTTTATATACCAGAAAGTGGGGAGAAGAAAAATTAAAGCCAAGTAGAAGGTATTTAAAGGGAGTCCTCACACTGTCCGTTTCTTTCTCGCCAATACTTGCTAAAAAGCAGTGATTCCTTAGAAACTCTCTGGCAGCAATAAACACCCACTTTGGCCCTGTAAGAGACATCCCAGAACCAGATGTCTAGACGACAAGCTATCTCTCTAGAAAAAAAAAATCTAAGATTACAGGTATAAACAGATAACAGTATTTTTAATCAAAAGATTTATTAGAATAAATAATTGATTCTTATCCATTTTTGCCAAAAAAGCAAGCATTTGAAATTTCACTAAAATTTCACTAAGAGTTTACCAGAGCTACTTTTTAGTGTTAAAATTATATGACAATTTATATTTCACTTGTGATTTTTGTCTTAAAGCTGAAATAAATGGTTGTCATTAAAGTTCTATCTTTTTTAGTCACACCTTTGTTAGGCATCAGTTTTTTCCATCCAAAATGACACAGGTGGATTAAACTGCCTCTAAGTTCCTTTTTATTTGTAGTATTTTGTGTTTGTGAGTGTCCTTGGAAGTCTGCTAATATTCAAGAAGTTTAAGGAATAGGATCTGATATGAAATGCTAAATCTTTTCAGACAAAATTCAATTCCTTGCATTTTAGGCTACACCTATTTCCTTCTAAATGTGTCTCTCCTTTTTCAGTCCCTACAACATAGACTTTTGTATAGAAACAGCCTCTTTGCCAGCTCTTTTGTTCCTTTCTAGAATCATAGGTCAGCCTCCTCAGCTTATAATGTCACCACTATCCCAACTGGCTAAAGGCTGTAGTGAATGCCAATTACTACACCTGCAGTTAGAAGCCAATTATTTTTTTTTCCTTAAAATAATGTGTGTCCTGTAGTCAAAATGAAGAATGCGATTCTTCTAATGAAAGCCAGTTGAAGATTGAGCAGAGGTGAAAGATTAGGGCAGTGGGGGAAGAGAGAGGTCCAGGATACAGTATTCATTGAGAGGAATGGTCAAAGAATGACAGAATGTCAGAGCTAAACAAGATCTTACAGATCATGGTGTCAGAAATATATCCTTGGCCCTGAGCTAGGCTTAGAAAAGAGGATGTACCCCTCAGCAGATGACTCAGAAATTCTGATGCCTCAAATAATGTTATTCAATTTTATGTATATTCTTCAAGGAAGTATATAATAAAAAATAATAACAAAGCACACTGGGAAAGTCAGACAAATCTAGAGATGAATCCCAGTTCCACCAGTTCTTAGATCTAGATTGTATGGAAACTTAACTACTTTTTCAGGATCCCAAGTTTTCCATTAAAAAAGGGGATGATCATACATAGTTGGGGGGGAACTATGTGGTTTATTGATGATGCAGGTCAATCATCTGGTACTAAGTAGTCATTTAGTAAGTAGTGTTCTTTACCACGTTCTGTGTGTAGTTATGTTTAAAGTGCTGCTCCTCCAATCTGTTCCCGTTTTTAATGTTTTCTATAGCTCTGTTTTACAACTGCCTTGATCTTTCTTGAATGCTTGATACATCCTCCTCAACCTGAGGAGGATATCAAAAATCCTTGGATAGATGGTCTTCCAATAGGTCACACTGAGAATTTAAAAGTTGTTGAGCATTCCTTTGCAAATGCCATCACTGTTCTCTGCTGTCATTTCCGGGAACTTTATGTAGGGTAGATTCCATCCATTCCAGAATGAGATATAATGGAAGGCTGCAGGATGGTGACCGCTGTGTGATTATATATATGATGGGGGAAGGAACCCTTGAACCGCAATCTTGGGTTCCCCAGTAAGGAATCCTATTAACAGCTAAGTTCACATCCCGTAAGTGTACAGCGTTAAGAATCCATGCCCAAAGGCACCTCGGTGACTAGTTGGTTAAGCATCCAACTTCGGCTCAGCCGAAGTTCATGGTTCATGAATCCAAACCCTACAATAGCATTCTTTGCTGTCAGGGCAGAGCCCACCTTGCATCCTCTGTCTCCCTCTCTCTCTGACCCTACCTCCTCCTCTCAAAAATGAAGAACATTAAAAAAAAATTAAGAAAGGATCTGTACCCCAAAACTCAGTAAGAAGAAGTAATCAGTCATAATATGGAGGTAATAATATTCCCCTCTATTTTCCCTTTCTTCTCTGGAGAAGGTGAGGGTGAAAAAACACAAGGGGCTAGAAAAAACTCAAAGTCAGTTTGACTTAATTTTCCTTAGTAGAAGTACTCAGATTCCTAGGATACTAAATTTCTAGGAGGGTATCCAAGGTTTGGAATCCTGTAGATAAATTTGTGCACTACAATCAGCCTAAGGGTGGAGAAAAGAAGTCACTCCAACACCACTTGAGCAACTTAAGATCATCCCCCAAAGAAGGCAGGAGAGGTGGGGTTCACTGTCCTCAGACGATGCCTTACAAATCAGTGATTAATCTAGGGGGAAAGGTCACTTTTCAACTTTTTTTTCTGTATCTATGCAAATGCCATGAAAATCCACATGTCACATTTGCATGTGTCATAGGCCCTGGCATTAATAGCATATTTAAAAGTCATGATGTCACTGCCATTAATCAGGCCCCGTGGTGCCAAGCTTCAGTGTCATCTATTAATCACCAGTATCGGCAGACACATGTATTTGGAAAGGCTAAGTTTAGATTCATAAAGCATGATTTACTTTTTTAAAGTAGCATGATTGAAGATGTATTGCTGTCTTGTTCTGCTGTGGAATCTCTCACCATTGTGTCCTTAGGAAAGGTCTGGCATTTCCAAGTTGATATTTAAGCAGCTATTCTGAAACAGAATGCAGTTTTAGAGGTCCTGAAAAAGCCATTGATGAATATCTAGCTTCTCTTTTAAAAGTGTTTAAGTGGAATGTATAGGGAGCTCAGTCTTGTTATTTCTAAGCCAGCACTGCAGAAACACAGGACTTTCCACCAGGATGTGAAGAAGCCACACCACCAAAGCATAGCAATATGGAGGAAAGATGATGGATCAAGCCCCAAAAGATTTCTTTTGGGTCCTGCTGCTTCTCTGATTTCTGGAAAAAAAAGAGTTGCTGGAAATGTATTTGCTCGTGGATTGTGACACAATCTTAAAATTGGCCATAGTACAGGCGAGCCACAGAGGAGAATCAGTTCAGTGACTGAGGAAGAGAAATAAAAGAATAAAATGGAGGGGCAATAACAGACAAGTATAAAGAAATGGGAACCCAAATGTGAGGTGATGGAAATGAGAAAATAATCTGAAAACTTAAATGAAGTTTAAAATAAACTAAAGTTAAAATAAAATAAAAATGAAGTAGATTGCAGGAGGGGATAATAAATTGGTGATGGAGAAGAAAATCGTGGAAGGTCTCAAGAAAAGCTATTCAGAACTGTGGGCACCACAGTGTGGAATCAGTGTGGAGTACTCTGCTCGCTACTCTTCCTCCTAAGAGTCCTTCTCTTAGATTCATCTAATCTGTTCAGATGTTGGCCTACAATTAACACCAGATTGTATGCTTTGTACAGACTTACACGTCTTAGCATAAATAAATAATATCAGTTTCTGTTTACTCAGTCTGCTAAGACTGTTGAAATGCCTCACGTGGATTACTTGTGTGACACATTTTCTTCATTATTCATACATGATTAGAAAGGCATTTTATTTTATTTTTTTAATTTTTTTAACTTTTATTTATTTTTGAGACAGAGAGAGACAGAGCATGGACGGGGGAGGGTCAGAGAGAGGGAGACACAGAATCTGAAACAGGCTCCAGGCTCTGAGCTGTCAGCACAGAGCCCGACGCGGGGCTCGAACTCACGGACCGTGAAATCATGACCTGAGCTGAAGTTGGCCGCTTAACTGACTGAGTCACCCAGGCGTCCCTAGAAAGGCATTTTAATTACTCTTATTGTATATATAAAACCTTGTAGAGAAATGGAAGACTCACTCATATAAAAATCCTCTAGCTTTTAAGCTTGGGATTGCAACCCGGGAATAGTCATGAAGCCTCAACAGGAAGTGAGCATTATACTTAATTCTAAAGAAGGAAATAAAGTTGTTCTAATCAGTTAGAGAAATGATTGTATATATATATATATATATATATATATATATATATATATATATATATATATCCTTTTTTAAGTTTATTAATTTATTTTGAGAGAGAGAGAGTATGGTAGAGCAGAAAGAGGGAGAGAGAGAATACCATGCAGGCTTCACACTGTCAGCACAGAGCCCAACACAGGGCTCTAACTCACAAACCATGAGATCATGACCTGAGCCCAAATCAAGAGTCAGATGCTCAACCGACTAAGCCACCCAAGCGTCCCTGTATCTATCATTTTAAGATAACATCTTCTTTTGGCACTACAGCCCTCTCCCAAAACCTTGACCACATGGTCTTTCATATAAACTCTGTCATTTTCCAAACATTCCAGAAATGTTTGAGATGCATGGCTTCCCAGGGGAGATTACAAATTTGGAAGCTACTAGAACTGGAAGATCCAAGTGGTACTTCTCACGTTCTCATCCTTTCTCTCCATCAAAAAGGAAGGGTGTAAAACACTGTTTTTAAAAATGGTTTATACATTGACTTTTGACCTGGAGACATATTTTATCTGTACTTTGCCTCCATTTGTGTAGTTCAGTTTGCTTCAAACCTCTGCTCAAGAAAGATTCTGGATGAGAAGAAAGGGTACAGAGGAATGGTTTATTGAGTTCTAATCACAGTACCCACTGGATACCACTGTGATGAATGCAAGGTAGTCCCTGCCTACAAAGAACATACACTTGCGACAAGGGTGGTAAACAGACTCCAAAACAAGAAAGGACAATAAACTGTTAGGGTTTTATAACAAGTCCTTCCAAATTATCAGAGGGGCACATGAGAGGGCATTTCTCCCCTCAAGGGAAGACTTGGTTAGGGAAAGGAATGAAAAATGTGACATAAAGCACTTCTTTTTGACACTACAGTTCTAGAGAGAAACAGTTTTGGAGGCCTTGTTTCATATATGGTAATGGAAAATGGTATTAGAAGGACCAATGTCTTTCAGAAATATTCTGTCCTGAATGAATATAAATAATTATCAGATACTTTGTATCTGAAGTTTCAGCTTGTATCAGAGAGCTAGATATTAAGAAGTCAATTGTAAAACTCAGGTTTGTCACTAACTTAAAAATCTAGACTAAATTCTAGGGTCTAATATTGGGTCCATCTTAGAAATACATTAAATGAAAGTAAATAGAAGACAATTTTTGTGACACTCTCTACTATCCAAGCAAAAATGATGCTAACAGTGGAGCATACTTGTAATCTAAATGAATGGGGAACACAAATGACACCACGTTAGAAAGTCTCAATTCCAATTAGAAATTAAATTATCATTGTTCTGATATTCTAGGGAACAAAGTTCTGTGCATCTCTACTAATTTGAATGACTGTAAGCGTTTGCATTTTAAAAATTCTATGGTTTTATTGCATGTATAGAAATTTAGATCACCTGTTAATTATGATTAAAGTAAAAAAAAGTATGAATAGTCAGTTTCTTTCCTTCCTTCTCTCACAATGTCACAGAATTATGTAAATGACTGCTGTTCTATACTAAAAATGGACGTTGAGGTTCATATTGCTGGGATATATATAGCAAAGCAATGCCAATGATAAGAGCTGGAAAATCTTCATTGACAAAGAATTTGACCCAGTTTCTACCAGTATCTCCTCACACACCCCCCCCCCCCCACTTTCCTCAAACAAAAAAACGTTTTAATACGATTGTGATTTAGGGGAATGGACATTTCACAAGATGGGTGACCCAGCCCATTTTATTCCCAGAACCTTAGAAGGATCAACAACAATCTCCTGGAGCCAATTGTTCCTTTGGTTTCTTTTCTCTTTCTCTATTTGTAAGGATGTCCTTTGTTGCTGCTCACTTTCTTACTCATCTCTAGCAAATACAATGAGCACCACAGAACAGGTGACTTAAACATTAAACATTTATTTCTCACTGTTCTGAAGGCTGGGAAGTCCAAGATCAAGGTACTGGTAGATCTGGTGTCTGGTGAGCATTCAATTCCTAGTTTGCAAATGGCTGTCTTCTCGCCATACCCTCACATGGCCATGGAAGAGATCATTTCTCTCATGTCTCTTCTTATCAGGGTACTGATCCTATTCATGAGGGCACCATCCGCATGACCTCAATACCTCCCATTACCTTCAAATACAGTCATGTTGGGGATTATGACTCCAACATTTAAATTTTCTGCAGACTCAAATATTCAGTCCATAGTATTCATCATTTTCCCACAGGAATCTATATTCTAAGAGGCTGAGCAGGCAGAAGGGACAGGAGTAGAAGCTGGTCTATTTTTTTCCAAGAACTAGGAGAAAATAAGTCTTTAAAACAGCCCTAGCACTTCTGCATTTGTTAAAAATCCCTCTCTTCATTGATTGCCTACTTTTCTTCTTAATCTGTTTCTCTTACATCCTGCCTCCTTTTTGTAGCTTTGTCCAATTTCTCCAGATAGGTCTTTGGTGTTCCTTAATCTAAAAGCAAAACCTTTGTTACTATGTTCACTCCACTAGCTCAGAAACTATTAAAGCAGAGGAATTGCTTAATTTATAACTTTGAACGGATAAACAAAAACCCTAAACCTATTTAGTAAAGAAGTTGGAGAAAAGTCCTATCATCTCTGGGTTTATTTAAATAATAAAACTATTAATATATAAAATTATATTAATATATAAAATATAAATATTTTAATTAGACATACACATAGACATTAACTACTTAAAAGTACCAAAGCACTAAGAAAGTAAGTTGGATTCTTAACTTATTTCACAGGAAACTACAAACCAAAGCAACAGCAAAAGCTATTCTCAATGACTTTCATAACAACATACATTTTTATCACATTTTATCAGTGAAATTAGGTACTATAAACAGGCCTCAAAGAGAAGGCAACACCATTAAACCTTTATGAGTGACCAGGAAAACATTCTACCATCTTCTTTAAAATAAGCTGAAAGAAAGACAGTATTAGGAAGTAAAGAGATGAAATGGTTTTATAATAGCATCTGAGAAGAACTTGAGCAACAGTTCAATACTGTATGTCAGCTGTGGATAGAGATGGGTAAAATTAAATAAAAGAAGCCTTCCATTTATGGTTACTGACAGAAAATTAGACGAGAGGCATAAAGGAAAAGAAGAAAGCAACTAATAAATAGTAGAATTAAAAAGGTTTTAGTGCGGAGCCTATCCCAAATTATTAGAAAAAAAGATCAGATATAAACACATGATTTCTCAGTGTTCCACTCAAAAAAGCTGTAGCCTTCCAGTGTTGGCTATGAAAATAGAGCAATCACTCTGACAAAACCAAAAACGAAACAAAACAAAACAAAACAAAAAACAAAAATAAAAAATAACAAAAAAAACCCAAAACAAAATTCTCATTTCATATACTCAATACATTTTTAAAGGTGTTTATCAAGAAAACATTTTAACATTAATTCCACTTCCCCATTGATTTCTCTTAAAATGCAGCATATGATTAACCCCATGAAAAATACTTGAGGCTCATCTTTTGAGAAAATAAACTTACAAATTATAACGGTCACCTCAACATTCAACCTTTGTTGATACATCTGTCTATCCAGCCTTGAGCTCTTCTCAGTCTCCTCCGCCAAAAGCTAATCAAACCTCCAGCTAATCCATACCATTGGATTGAGACTTCTGCTTCCAGCTATGATAAAGTAGCTTGTAAAAGATGAACTCTCCCACTGTTGAGAAGGAAAACACACTGAGATGAATCCAACTTTCTCCACTGCTTTTCCCCCTTAAGGCACCTTCCAACTTTGTAAACTATGCAGGATTGAGTATGAATGCATAAAGTAGGAGCTCACAACTTTCGAAAGGCTCAAGAGACTAAGGAGATGGGAAATAAAGTTCAGAATTAGCAAGGCAGTCAGGGTATCAGAGGGTTGAGACTAAAGAAAAGAAAACTACAAAGAAATGAATCTTTCTTTATATGCAACTTCTATCCTGATACATTTGAATATTCCTAAATTATAGGAGGCAAGAGACCCAGAAGCCAAAAACAAAATGGCAACTAAGAAGTTACAAAGCTAAACAGAGTTTTTCATAGTCTCAAGATAATGAGAAGACAAAACTTGGGAGTTGTGGGACAGTCAAGAGAGATCAGTGGTAAACACCCCAGACTTTTTGTTATGAGCTCTGAAAGTGTATAGCCTAGGAATGAGCAGAAATCTCCTCAGAGATAGGCTCTCATAACAACTGTAAATTAGCCTATCAAATCAATGCTTTATTGGAACAAGATGATCACTCCCTAATCCATGCATTCTCAACTCAACGGAGGTAACATTGTTTCCAAGGGAGTAAAGATTGGTCCTTAAGTGGTAAGAGCAAATCCTTAGATGTTAGCTCATTGCCCTCTAAAACTCAACTCTACCCAACTCTCCCTTATTTAATTTCTGTCATTGGGGTTTTTTGGGTATCCTATGAGCATTGAGTTCTGTGAACTCACTGACAATGAATTTACAGAAGATACACAAAATGTATGCAAGATCAATGCTACAAAATTATGGTGAGTAGACGGTTGTAACTGAAGGATTTTCTCTTGATTGAGGGTTCAAAAACAAAAACAAAAACAAAACAAATGTCAAAAGTATCTGAATAAATGCCTGGATATCTGGGAGATACTTAGGTTATTTTTTCATTTCATGCAAAATGTTAAAAATTAAATTCACTAAAAATAATTTTAAGAAATTAATTTAATGTCTTCAATTGTTTTAGTAGTGAAATAATAGTTTTAAATGATATTTTAAATGTGATTATATTACTGATATTATTATATATTTATATAACTTGCTAATTTGCATTTGTAATTTAATACACTAAAAGTTGCAAACACAATTGTAAAGTTAAATGCTAATAACTTTTTAATTTCAACTCTCAACATTTTTTTTTAGTCATTCTTAGTCCTGTATTGAATAAAAAATAGAAATCCTTATATTTAGTCATTTTGTGTAAAAAAACAAAACAACAACAAAATAACAGATATACAGACATTCAGAACCAGAGACACAGTATATAGGTGTTTTTACAATTTCATGGTTAGGTGATTAAGAAATAAAATGTCTCATTAGTAAGGAAATAGTTTTCAAAGGTTAAGAAATGCTAATCTAACTGCCTTCCAGAGGAAAATTAAATTTTCTCTGGAGGAAGATAAAACTTTTTTCTTATTTCATCCAGAGCCTCCAAAATTTACCGTGTACAGTGTCTGACATTCAATTAAAACTTACCAGTTATGTCAGGAAATGGGAAGAAAATATCAAAACCAAGAAGGAAAAAAAGCCAATAGAAAGAGACCTACAGATGGAAAAGTAATATCGGAGTGGTCAGACAAGGACTTAAAATAACCATGACTAATATACTTAGAAAATAGATGACAAGATGAGGAATTTTACCTGCGAACTAGAATTTTTAAGAAATTAGGAAATAGGAATTCTAGAACTAAAAAATGCAATAACTCAAATCATAAATTCAATGAAAAATATTTGGGTGCCTGGGTGGCTCAGTCAGTTGGTTAAACATCTGACTCTTGATTTTGGCTCAGGTCGTGTTCTCGCGGTTCGTGATTTCTAGCTCTGCACTGTTGATGCAGAGCCTGCTTGGGATTCTCTCTCTCCCTCTATCTCTGCCTCTCCCTCATGAGCTTTCTCTCTGTCTCTCTCTCAAAATAAATAAATTAATTTTTTAAAAAAGCATTATTTCAAATAAGATCAAAGACATCAGGACACTGATTCAAGGAGCAATGCAAATCCCAAGAAGGATAAAGAAAAAGAAAACAACACCTGGGCAGAGCATAGCAACATGCTAATAACTTTACTGAAAACAAAAGAAAAAGGGAAAATTTTTAAGTTATCAGAGTGAAAAAAAAACACACTGAATTGAAATGAACAACTATTGAGAAAGTGAGCTGGAGTTTCATCAGAAATGCTGAAAGATATAATATGAAAACCATCTTTAAGTGCTAAAGAAAACGTAAATTTCTTTCTTCTGGAATTCTATGTATCTAAATTAGCAGTGTTAATCTCACATTACAATATGTGTAGGCTGATACCATAGGAATATTAGAGGTTGTTTTGTAGCTGCTCTTAGGCAGACAGCTGTCAACTGAAGCTTTCAAAGGACTCAGTTCATGAAAAGAAAAAAAAAAAAAAACAAAACAACAACAATTAAAAAAACCCTCTACTCCACCTTCAAATATTTCCTTACATATAGATCCAAGCTGATCTGTCTCAGTTCAGGTTACAATTTATTCTTGGCCGGATTCTCATTTTTATCTCATGGCTGATCCTTCAAATACTTAAGTTATTTTAAGAACCCATCATTTATCTGGTATTCAGTATTTTCAACAATTTATCTCTCTTTTTTTTAAACTTCTTTTAATAAGTCTCTGAGCAATAATGGCAGAAGAATTGCATTATTGGTGGCAAAATATTCCTCCCTCCCCTGCTCCTCTTTTAAAACTCCACTTTAGGTGTAGCTCTGACACAGATTATTTATTAAACCACTATTTTGCATTGCCTTGTTTTCTTCAAATATCTACTCCTCAAAGTCACCTGAACAAAGATTTGACATCACATTCTTCATGCTTAAAATCATTGTCTCAGGATAAATTCCAAATCCATTAATATAGCATAAAAGATCTTTCATAATCAAAGCCTTGATTAACTCACCATTTCCTTTTCTATATAGTCTTTGGAGAGGCGTTTAATCAACCTATACTCACTCATACACACACACACACACACACACACACACACACACACACACACCCCTACACGCCCCCCCCCCATAACCTGTTCATAAAATTCTCTCTACCTAGAAGATCTTCCCCGTCTTCCACACAAAGCTGGCTCATATACATCCTTTTAAAAAGTTAGTGTAGGCACTACGCTCAAGCAGCCTGTTCTGAAGCTTTAGACCGGGTGTTAGTAATGTAACTCCATGTTCTCTTATATACTATACTGAATTACTGACTACATAACTCATTCTCCTAGCATACAGGTTTGAGGGCAAGGGTACCACAGCCAGTAGAGACCGCAGTACTCAGTAGATAGTAGGACCTCAATAAATGTTAAAATGAGAGTAATGTAGCTCCCAAGAGGATATAAAATCCGAAATATAGTTTCATTGGCCAAATTAAATTTAAAATACTCAGTGATATTTTGAAATTACCAAAATCTGTTCTGGACTTAACATCAAATGAATTATTACATCACGTATATTCTTCTCTGGATAGATTCTGTAAGACAAATGGTTAGATGGTAAGTGCCAGGGTGTGGCAACTTTATATGTTACCCAAACCGTGATTCAGCTGTAACTATGGGCTTTACCCTACAGAGGAAGGCAGGTGAAGGCTCTCCTTCAGTTGATGGCAAGACCTTTGCATCTTTGTTTTTCCTTTTTAAAAATCTGACCTGTTTGCCTGTTCCTTTCATTACCTGATAATCTGATTCCCACAGAGTTATTTGCATAGAAATCTGATTTTATGATGACTATCTGGATTTTATGTCAGCTCTCTTATGTAAAACCTCGATTATCACATGACTTACAATTCTGGCACCGTAGGTAAAACAACTGCCTTGCACCCACAAGGAATACATGTTTTGGGGTGATTGGGCGGCTCTCGGTTGAGCATCTAGCTTTTGCTCATGTTATCATCTTGCGTTCGTGGGTTTGAGCCCTGCATCAGGCTCTGTGGTGACAGCTCAGAGCCTGGAGCCTGCTTTGGATTCTGTGTCTCTTTCTCTCTCTTCCCCTCTCCTGCTCACACTCTCTGTCTTTAAAAAAATAAAATAGGGGTGTCTGGGTAGCTCAGTTAGGGAGATGTCTGACCTCGGCTTGGGTCATGATCTCACAGCCTGTGGGTTTGAGTCCTGCATCAGCCCCTGTGCTGACAGCCTGGAGCCTGCTTCTGATTCTGTGTCTCTCTCTCTTTCTCTCTGCCCCTCTCCTACTCACTCTGTCTCCGTCTCTCTCAAAAACAAATAAAAATATTAAAAAGAAATAAAATAAAATAAATATTTAAAAAATTTTTAAAAAAAGGAATACATGTTTTGATTTGTCCTTTGGCACAATGGTAGAAGATTTCATTTCCTGAGCATGAGATTCTGGCTTCAAGTTCAGCATATAGCTTATGGAAGTTGGGAAAGTGGTCTATTTCCTAAAGAAATGTATCCTTTATTCAAAAAAAATTTAAAGTTTATTTATTTTGTGTTTGAGAGAGAGAGAGTGGAGGAGGAGCAGAGAGAGAGAGGGAGAGAGAGAGAATCCCAAGCAGGCTCCCTGCTGTCAGCCCAGAGCCTGACACAGGCTCAAACCCACAAACAGCGAGAATATGACCTGAACTGAAATCAAGAGTCAGATGCTTAACCAACTAAGCCACCCAGGCACCCCTAAATGTACCCTTTTTTGATTAAAATCAATCTTCAGAAATATTCACCAAGCACCGCATGAAACAGAAAAAAGGTAAAAAATAGTTTCTTGAGCAAAATCTAGTTTCCTCAGACACAATGGAGGAAGAAAGAGGATGGAGGTCAAGGAACTAGAAGTAGAATTCTGATATACTTTCTTATAAACATGGAGACAGGTTATACTTCCAAAAGAACAGTATCATCTGATTTCTTTTCCAGAATTGACCTTTCCAAATTGTGGCTACCTACTACTGTTCCATCAACAACCACTGAATATCCTCTGAATATCTGGCACCGAAATTAACCTAGAGTTAGAAAATAAATTAAAATAAATGACCTTGTTGAAGGTGAGATGGTATAATTTCAAGTAACTTCATACACAGTTTCAACATGCATTCTTATAAACACTAAATCCCCAAATTCCAAAATGTGATATTTATTTATTCAATAAATATTTATTAAGTATATATTTGAGACAGGATCTGTGTTAGCTACTGGGAATGTAAAAATGAACAAGATACGTGCTCCTCCCTCATACACGTTCAGATACAGATAACTAAATAAGCAGTAACAAAGAATCGTATACGTGATAATAAAGGAAAAGAAAATAGAGTGTTCTGGGTCCAAATGAAAACAGCACATAACCTGGTCTACAGGTTATCATGGAAGTCTTTTCTGAGAAAGTACTGAAGGGTATGGAGAAGTCAGCCCAATAGAAAGGATAAGGAGGGAACATCAAAATTATGCTTAACATGGTAAGCTAAGTGTTGTGATCAAGTAAGCACAGTGATAATAACTCAAGTAATTTATAGAAAACTTTTCAAAGAGAAACTTCTCTGACAGGTGTTCGTTTAGGAAATCACTGCTTTTCATCTAGGCTCTAAGATAGCTTGGATTTTTGCCCCAAAGGAAAAACTGAGTTCTCCTAATATGCACATTATAATTCTGAGCATTGCTGTTATGTGAGGGGAAATTCTATTATCTCAGCCAACATAAATGTTCAAGAATTCTAGCTATAAACGAACGCTAATCATTCTAATTATCCAGATGTTGTTACTTTAGATTTGAAAAAAAAAAAGAAGAAGAAGGAGGAGGAGGAGGAGGAGGAAAAGAAAGTTGAGAGTGGCTAAGAGACCTGGTATCCCTGACAGCAAAGTCTCTATGATGGAAAATAAGTAGTCTAGGGAAAAATAAAATGCCCTATCGTACTGCCTAAACTTTATCCACTGAATGAAATGTTAGCTAGTGAAGCTGCTGTCTTCTGCTGAACAGAGTGGAGAGGGAGGGCAATGGGGCATATTTCAACTTAACTTGTGAATCGGTACCATTAAGACATGTCTGTCCTGGCTCTCAGCCCTCTTTTCAGCCTGGGATGGAAAGTGATGTGTATAAATCTTCCCTAATGGATAGCGTTGTCCACAGTTTGCCATACTCTTCCCTGACAAGAGATCCAACATCTTGTCTGACAAGAAAAACAAAGTCAAAACTCTCTGCGTATTCAACACGACTGCCTGTCTCCTGACATTTTTTTTTATTCCTTGGCTCTAATTCTCACCCACAGACCCAATTATGATCAAATCTACCATTTCAGTGTGAAAGGGAAGATGGGAGGGAAAAAAAAAGTTCATCTGTCCTTTGCTTGATTACCCAGGGATTTGTCTAAATTAGTCTTGATGAGGGATGGCCTATGACTGTAGCTTAAAAAAATTTTAAAGCCATATGGCACTTCCTTCAAACAAAACCTTATGAGGAAGTCCATATATAAAAAATATGGTGTGAAGCTGCTTTGGCTTAGCCCTTTCCGTTCCTTCAGGACTCTAAGGCCTAAGAAGTTCCATCACACTGAGACAGTGTGATGTCTAACACACTATTGTGTGCCTGACTAACCCTCAGACAGTCATAGTCCCGTGAATACTCCTCTCAGACCCATCAGAACTACCCACCAATGTCCGTTCCTTCTTATTTGCCTCCCTCATCACCACTAACCTAGATCTCTCTGGCCAGTTGTTTTAACATGTCTCATGTCCACATTTGTTTGTTCATCTGCTATTTAAACTTAATCCCCACTCTTCACCTCCCCAAGCTCCTTTCTTATTAATTTCTCAGAACATCTCCTTCACCTTCTTACCTTAGCTGAGACCTAATTCTCTGAGAACTTTTCTTCTCTAACTTTTTTCAAGTAGGAACCATATTCTGTCTTACATACACTATTACCTCAGAGCCAGAAAGTGAGGTTAGTGTCCTCCTTGCTTCCCCTTGTGGCTTCCAGACTATTAGACCCCTTCCCCTTACAAAAACCACTACTCCTCTAAAATGTATACCATCTTGATAAATCACAGTCTACCCTACTCACTACACGTACCTCCTTACCTCCTTGTTGCTTCCTTTATTTCCTCAAAAACTTTACCACACAGCTCCTCTCTACCACAACTGTTGCCATTATTCACAGTGAATTCAGTGTCCACATTAATGAATCATTCAATTTGCTTCTCTTTTCCTTCAAGTCTTCATTTTCCCCCACTACCTCCCATCAACTCAAGTACATGGTCAAGGGCACACTGTGTACCATGTGCTTACCAGGAACTCAGTTGTAAACATCCTATTTGACTATTTTCTCTAAATATCCACACACACGCCAATTTTCTCTGGTACTCCTACTGCCACAATTCTTTGATTTCAAAAATATGCCATTTATCCTCACTTGTCTCCACTTTCTTGCTTTTCTGTGATTATTAAACTCCCTTGCAAATGCTCTGGGCTACCTCTGTTACAGTCTTATAGTCACCTGGGAAAACACCAACTCTGAGAGAATCATAACATTAACCTTTCATGTACAGGTGTACCTCATTTTATTGTGCTTTGCTTTATCCCACTTCATAGATAATATGTTTTTTACAAAGTGAAGAGTTGTGGCAACCCTGAATTGAACAAATTTATTGGTGCTATTTTTCCAACATCATTTAATCACTTCATGTCTCTGTCACATTTTGGTAATTTTCACAGTATCTCAAACTTTTTCATTATATTCATTATATTAACTGTAAGTGTTTTGGGGTACCACAAACTATGACCGTATAAGACAGTTAACTTTATTGATAAATGTTATGTATTCTGATTGCTCCACTGACAGCCATTTCCCCATCTCTCTTCTTCTCCTTGAGCCTTCCTATTTCCTGAGACCCAAAAATACTGAAATTAGACCAATTAATCACCCTACAGTGGCCTCTAAGTGTTCAAGTGAAGAGTCACAAGTCTTTCATTTTAAATTGAAAGCTAGAAATTATTAAGCTTTGTGAGGAATCCATGTTAGAAGCAGAGATAGGCTGAAAGTTAGGCCTCCTGCACCAACCAGTTAGCTAAATTATGAGTGCAAAGGGAAATTTCTTGAAGGAAATTAAAAGTACTACTCCAGTAAACACAAGAATGATAAAAACAAAAATAAACAAACAAAAAAGAGAAAAACAGCCTTATTGCTGATATGGAGAACATTTTAGTCACCTGGATAAAGATCAAACCAGTCACAATATTTCCTTAAGTCAAACCCTAATTCAGGGCAATGCCTTGATTCTCTTCAATTCTGTGAGGGCTGAGATAAGTAAAGAAGCTACAGAAGACAAGTTGGAAGCTAGCAGAAGTTGGCTCATGAGATTTAAGAAAAGAAGCCATCTCCATAACACAATAGTGAGGTGAAACAGCAAGTACTGATGTAGAAGCTGCAGCCAAGTTATCCAGAAGATCTAGCTAAGATATTTAATGAAGGTGGTTATATTAAATAATATATTTTCACTGTAGATGAAATAGCCTTCTATTGGAAAAGGATGCCATCTAGGACTTTCATAGCTAGAGAGGAAAAGTCAATGCCTAGCTTCAAAGCTTTAAAGGACAGTCTGACCCTCTGGTTGAGGGGCTAATTGGCTGGTGACTTGAAGTTGAAGCTAATACTCAGTTACCATTCTGAAAATGCTATAGTTCTTAAGAACTATCTATTCTTCCTCAGCTCTGTAAATGGGACAATAAAGCCTGGATGACAACACATCTGTTCATAGCAACACGGTTTACTGAAAGCTACTGTTGAGGTTAAAAAAAAAATTCCTTTCAAAATATCACTCCTCATTGACAACATACCTCATGACATAAGAGCTCTATTGGAGATGGACAACATGATTAATGCTGTTTTCGTGCCTGCTAACACGACATCCATTCTGCAGCCCATGGATCAAAGAGTCATTTGGACTTTCAAGTCTTTTTATTATTGAAGAAATCCATTTAATAAAATATAGCTGCCATGGATAGTAATTCTTCTGATGGATCTGGGCAAAGTGCATTGAAAACCTTTGGAAAGGAGTCAGGTGCATTGAAAACCTTTGGAAAGGAGTCACTATTCTAGATGCCATTAAGAACATTCATGATTTGTGGGAAGAGGGCAAAATATAACATTAACAGGCATTTGAAAGAAGGTGATTCCAACTCTCATGAATGATTCTGAGGGTTCAAGACTTCAGAGGAGAAAGTAACTGCAGATGTGGTAGAAAATAGCAAGAGAACTAGAGTCAGAAGTGGAGCCTTAAGATGGGACTGAAGGGCTGCCATCTAATGATAAAACTTGAATGGATGAGCAGTTGCCTCTTATGAATGGACAAAGATGGTTTCTTGAGATGGAGTCTACTCTTGATGGAAATGCTGTGAAGATAGTTGAAATGACAACAAAGGACTTAGAATATGACATAAACTTACCTGATAAAACAGCAGAAACTTTTTTTAAGACTGAGTCTAATTTTGAAAAAAAGCTCTGCTTATGGGTAAAATGTTATCAAACGTTATCACATGGTTCCAAGAAATCATTCATGAACGAGTCAATTGATGTGGCAAAATTCATTGTTACTTTATTTTTTTCATTGTTGTTTTATTTTAAAAGTCATTTTTAGAGGAACCTAGGTGGCTCAGTCAGTTAAGCATCTGCCTTAGGCTCAGGTCATGATCACACTCATACACAAAATGGGTTAGAGGCCTGCATTGGGTGCTCTGCTGTTCCATGGAGCCTGCTTCAGATCCTCTGTCTTCCTTTCTCCCTGCCCCTCCCTCCCTCTCTCTCTCAAAATTAAATAAATAAAATTTTTTAAAAGTCTGATTTTTAAAATCATTTTGTCTTATTTTAGAAATTGTCACAGCCATCTCAACCTTTAACAACCACTATCATGATCAGTTAGCAGCCATCAACATCAAGGCAAGACCCTCCACCAGCAGAAAGATTATGACTCACTGAAAACTCAGATGATGGTTAACGTTTTTTAGCAATAAAGTGTTTTTTTAACTAACATATGTACATTATGTTTTAATAATGCTGTTGCACACTTAATAGAGTACAAAATAGTATAAATAAACATAATTTATATGCACTGGGAAATCAAAGAAGTCACCAAACTCATTTTATTGTAATATTCACTTTATTGCAGTGGTCTGGAACCAAACCTTCAATGTCTCTGAGGTATTCCTGTACTTTCATCTAAATAGCCAAACATTCCTGCAAAAGCTTCACAACAAAGCCAACTTCCTTATTTTAGTTGCATGATCATGAACTTTAACCAGGACCTCAATAATGTCTGGCAATCCCACCATAGTGTACTAGAAAAGTCACTCTTTTGTTCACCCAGAAAACTTTCATACATTCTATTCTTGCCTCAACACCCCTACATACCCCTTTTTCATTTTAAATTAATGGAAGATTTTCCCTTGGGCTTCCTTAGAAAAAACAAGGACAAGTCACCAACATTGACTTTCCTCATTTTCTGATCACTTTTTCTGTTAACAAACCAGCTGCGTCCATGGCCCTCTTCTTCCTCATTACAACAAAGAATGGCCTTCACTCCATCAAGTCCGGCTCCATAGTTTCTGCAGATCCCATTCATTCTCACCATCTCAAATACACTAATCCTTTAGTTATTTGCTCTCCTTCCAACCTCTTCCCCGGCTTCAGTCACAGAGGAACTTCTTAAAAGATCTGTGTACATGCTTCCTCAAGTTCCTTCCTTCATTTCTCAATTTACTCCAGACAAAAAAGGTTACAAATCAAAGTGCATATTATGATACCTTATTTTGAAGAATACATACTTATGTGTACATAGGTTGGAAAGCTAGACATCATAAAAGCTGTAGTTCTCTCCAAGTGATAGCATTGCATACATTTATTTTCTTCTTCATGCTTAAAGACATTCCCTTCGTTTGCATACACACACTCATACACAAATTTGTAATAATATATTATTTTAATTGGAATTCTGATAATTGGAATTCCCTACACATTTCATGAATGCATGTCATACCACTGATAATTAAGTTTCTAGATTTGCTTATTGGGCTTAATGACCTTGGAAAAGGGGCAACCACTCAAAGATTCAGTACTTCCACTCCCACAATTCTAGCAGGACTCATTACTCATATTTTACCTAGTTATCCTACATTCTATTACAGCAATCTGCAATCCCATATGTTTGCTGCCATCATTGCCATACTTCTTAGGCAGTAATCTCTTAGAAAGCCCCTGCCCTGAGGCTACATTTGTCATGCCCTGATAGGCAGTTTTAAAGAACTCATAGATGAACAATACTCTTTGAGAGTAGTTAATAGCAAAAAAGAAAGAAACCAAATACACCATTAAAGTATGAAAGACAGTAGAGTTTTGTGATGATAGGAATAAATTATCAGTAAGTAAGAGAGAATAGATCCCATGGAGGAAAGTAGACAGATGAGCAAAAGAAATATGAAGGTTTTCTTTTAATTTCTTGGGTCATTGGTGGGGAGTGGGAGGAGGAGGGAAATTTTCTTGCACTAAATTTGTAGCTAAAGCTGTTTGTAGCTCACAGATGATAACTGCTTCAAATGTTCCTTTGGCTATTTCTCATCCTATAATACTTGTATTTCTCCACACAGGAATGGCAAGCTGCTGTCATTCTTTAATTTGGGTGCCTCTTTGGGATGCCTCAGCTTACTTCCCAGCTCTGATTTTAATGCTTCCATGATTGGCCATTTCAGGCAGACAGCGTGTTGCAAGATTTTTCACATCATAGCTCTATTAAATCAATCCTATTTGAACTCTTTCCTTCTCACCACTTCACCGAAAATAACTTCCTGAGGATTGGAGGGTTTGAAAAGGGCAAAAAGCTTTAGTCATTGCTTTGAAGAAAACTTTGTGTACGAAAGAAATATCAGACAGATCCACTTCTATTCACGTATCATGTTTACACATCCATTTAGGGCTACTTTCAGAGGTCATCTGGCATAATGACTAGTGAACTGACTGCAATGGAGAATAAATGGAAATGTACGTTATGAAGGGATGAAGAGAAAGATAAGTGGTTAATGACAGCAGCAGTAAAAATATAAAAATACATGCAAAAACCACCAAACTGTTAGGATTCAAAAAAGCAGATAAAGTGCTTGCTTTGGCCACACATATACTAAAAAAAGAAAAAAGAAAAAAGAAAAAGCAGCTGGAAAAATCCCTACAAATGTTTATCACAGGATATCTACTTTCCCACTAAAGGAATTATTTCTTCCTGCTTTCCCATCCCATACCTTAATTTTAGATATAAAACAAAGGATTTTGGGGGCACGTGGGTGGCTCAATCAGTTGAGCATCCAACCCTTGATTTTGGCTCAGGTCATGATCCCAGGGTCATGGGATGGAGCTCCACTCAGCACAGAGCCTGCTTAAGATTCTCTCTCCCTTTCCTCTGCTCCTCTCCCCCGCTTGCATGTGTGTGCGTTCTTGCTATCTCTCTTTCTCTCTCTGTCTCTCTCTCTCTCAAATTAAAAAAAAAAAGATTTTTATGTAACACCAAGATAAATTTTAAAAATTTCAATAGGAGATCCCCAGAATCAGCTGTCACAGGTTCCCTCCATTTTAAACTACAAGGCTCTTCCTTCTCCAAAAGATGCAAACTGCACTCAACAACATAAACTCCCACACACATCATTTGACAATAATGATAATCCATACAATTTCAATGCATGTTTACAATTTTTAAAGCACTGTCTGTGCATAATCTTTTCTTAATAATGCAAATCATAAAATTAACGTCACTGTCCAATCTATCAAAATCTGCTACTGCAGTATGTGAAAAAGTTCTGTACATTTTTCACAGCCACACACAGTGAGCTCAAACTTCAAGTTTTAAAGGAAAAAATAAGATCCCCCCCAAACACCAATATTGCAACTATGAGCCTAATTCATCCTAAGCCCCTGGTCTTCCCCTTTCCTGCCATCCTACCTCTCTTCTCTTTCCTTTGCTTTCAGTATCGTATTAAAATAGAGTCCCTATTGCAGTTATGTGTTATTTTGTGTTTCATAGTTAATTAATTTTTTAAAGTGCATGAATATTCTATTCCATATTATTCTCACAACTCCATGAGATAGATAGTCCTGGAATGATTCTAATCTTCCAGACTAGGAATATAAAACTCAGAGAGGAGAAAAACCCAAGGATCTTGATGCAACATATTGCACATTAGTGTTTAGAGCCATTACATATACCTCTGGCGATGTGTGCTTTTCCTGACTATGTCATCATGGCGACTTACACCCTACCCCAGTCCAGTTACTAAACCCACTGAGGTAGGATCTCTGAATGTGGACCAACAATCTGGTCACGAGATAAGACATCAAATATAATCTAGGAAGACATAAAGTACAAAAGAAAGAGACATTTTAAGAAAGGCAATATTTAGGCTTGAGGTTTCTGAGCTTGAGCATTGAAAAGCAAACCTAGATATTAATCACATAGCACTTTAAAAGTGTTTAAAACTGTGTCATGTGAACTATGGTATTAATTTTTCTTCAAATTGTTATGTCAGGATGCATAAAATCAAATAACTAGTATTTAGCTTTGAAGGTTAGAATACTATATTAATAATAAATTTAATTTTAAAATTTAGAACATAAATATTAATCTCCTGGTCCAGAAAACTTGGCATATGACAAAGAATTTAGTTTCCTCTTAAAAACTTCACATGGGACTTCATATGTATCAGGGGACACAGCTACTACAATTGTAGGGACTATCTCTGTGTAGGGTGCTTGCCTTACAAACATAACCCTATTTTAGCAGCAAACACTCTGGGTAAAGCATGAGGGGTGAATCAACAGACAGCCCATCGCAAATTCAGCAGATGTCCACAGCAGTACTGGTGTTAGAACAAACATCCACCAATTTCTAGTTTTCACAAGGTGTGGCCTTTCACTTTTGATCAGATTCTTTTGGAAATTAGGAGATCATGTAAGAGTGCACAACATTCAGGATATTTTCAGGTCATTTGTAGTGGAAAAGTATGATTTAGCAGAAAGATGATTAGATGTGATATCAGAAGACCCTCTGTGCTAGCCCTGGCCCTGACTCTAAACTATCCCCCATCTGTGAAATGAGACCATTAAGTCCTTGCTAACTCCTGTAGCTTCTGGGACAAAAATGTCGGTTCTCTTTGTAGATGGCTTCTAAAGTCAGCAGGATCTAGGGTTAGGTGTGGCAGTAATGTAGGAGGGACCCGTGGGAAGACATGTATTGACTGAAGAATTAAGAGGAGAAGAAGCAAAATAACACTGAACTACTTAAATACCAAGTACAAGTACAAGTACTACTTAAATACCAATTACTCTCAAGTGTTGTTTATTGCTTATAGTTTTAGGCTCCACAATCAGTCCAATAGAGATTGGTAGATAAAACCCTTTTTACTTACAATCCTGGTTTTTCAGAATTATTTTTCACTATGGTAATTGCCTAAAGATAGTAATTCTTTAAAATACAGAATATATTCAATGTAATGGTAGAGAAAGTAAAAATATTATTGCACTTCTCAAGTGAAATGTCATTTTAAATCAATTAAATTTGTTTACATAACTAATAATGTTATTTTTTAAATATTTGGAAGAGATCTGTGAGGCAAATAAAGCAAAGCAAGAATAAAAATATTGCTGTTTCACCCAGAACTATCAAGAGCTACAGGAAATGGGACTGGAATATCTTTGCCGAAGCTTTGGTAACTCAACTGCTTTAAGACAGTATATACTTCCCAAGCCCTAAAAAACATCCTCAAACTGTAACCATCAAGAACACATCTTGTAATCTTTAATTATTTTTCTTTTGTATGCTCTATCAGGAGTGAAGGCAGTGTTAAATCTTTATGTTTAAATTCTAGTTCAAAACATGGTTGTTTTCATTGAAAAAAACACCAAATAAAATGACCAGCCATGAGAATGGACATGTGGTCAAAGCTTGTCCCAAGTTAATGGCAAGCTGAGTGACTGGTTTGGTCCTTAAGCTACCAGAATGCAGATCTATTACTATAACTGGAATTAATTTTAGTAATATCTTTCATTTAACATATCCAAAATATTATCATTTCATCATGTAATCAATATAAAACATATTGGTAAGATATATTGCATTTTTTCCATAATAAGTCTTTGAAATATGGTATTTATTTTACACTTAGAGCACATCTCCGTTTGAAGAATAAATTTTCATTGCAATATTTGATGTATATCTATATTTCATAAAATTTACAGTTGAAAAGTAAATTCACATACCTAAATTGTTCCAAGCATGCTGAAAAGCTTTCCAATAACTGAATCAACTACAAGTTTTAAAAATTTAAGTTAATTAAAATTGAATAAAATTAAAAATTCAATTTCTTAGTTCCAGTAGCTACATCTCAATTATTCAATTGCCACATGTGGCTAGTGGCTCCCATACTTAACAATGCAGCTGTAAAGGAGGAGAAGGGGGATGATGCCCAACTGTGATGTTCATAAAAATCCTCAACATTTCTGATAATTTAATAAGTCTAGGAGGCATAATATTTATGAAATAGGAGGCATAATATTTATGAAATATTACATCCTGTGTTATTTTTCCTCACCTACACGTTAGTGTTCTAAGAACGTGGGAACAAATTACCACAGGGCAATGGCTTAACTTAAAATGACACAGAGTTACACTCTCACAGTTCTGGATGCGCGAAGTCCAAATCCAGCAGGGCCACCCTTTCTAGGGGATTCTAGGGAAGCCTCCGCCTTGCCTCTTCCAGCTTCTGGTAGTTACAGTGGTTCTTGTTGGCTTGTGTCAGCACCGCTATGAATTTCTGCCTCTGTCTTTTGTTTTTATTATTATTTAAATCCATGTTAGTTAACATACAGTATTGGATTCAGGAGGAGAATTTAGTGATTCATCACTTACATACAACATGCAATGCTCATGCCAACAAGGGCCCTCCTTTTTTTAAAGTTTCTTTTAACATTTATTTTTATTTTTGAGAGACAGAGACATGAGTGGGGGGAAGGGCAGAGAGAGAGGGAGGCACAGAATCTGAAGCAGGCTCCAGGCTCTGAGCTGTCAGCACAGAGCCTGATGCGGGGCTGGAACCCACAAACTGTGAGATCATGACCTGAGTCAAAGTCAGAGGTTCAACCGACCGAGCCACCCAGGCACTGCAACAAGTGCCCTTCTTAATACTCATCACCCATTTAGCCCATCCCCTTACTACCTACCTCCCCTCCAATAACCCTCAGTTTGTTCTCTAAGAGTTTCTTAGGGTTTACCTCCCTCCCTGTTTTTATCTTATTTTATTTTTCCTTTCTTTCCACGTGTTCATCTGTTTTGTTTCTTAAATTCAACATATGAGTGAAATCCTACAGTATTTGTCTTTGACTGACTTACTTCACTTAGCATAATACAGTCTTGTTCCATCCACATCATTGCAAATGGCAAGATTTCATTCTTTTTGATCACTGCATAATATTCCATTGCATGTATATGTGTGTATATACATATATACATATATACGTACACATATTCCATTGCATGTATATGTATGTGTATATACATGTATATGTGTGTGTGGGTGCATATACTTACACACACACACACACACACACACACACACACACACACACCAAATCTTCTTTATCCATTCATCAATTGATGGACATTTGGGTTTTTTCCATAATTAGGCTGCTATAAACATTGGGGTACATGTGCCCCTTCAAATAAGCATGTTTATATTCTTTAGATAAACACCTAGTAGTCTGCCTCTGTCTTAATACTGCCTTCTCTTCATGTTTCTGTTAACAGCTCTTTGCCTTCCTCTTATAAGGACACTTAGAGGTAGTTACTAAAGCTTGTGATGGCCTTTAGGGTTCAACCAAATAATCCAGAGCAATCCCCTCATTTCAAAATCCTTAATTACATCTGTAAAGAATCCTTTTCCAAATAAGGGACGATTTCCAAATTCCAGGGATTAGGACTTGATATCTTTGGGTGGTCATTGTTCAACATACTAAAATTTGTAAAACTCTAGAAGGTTCTCCTTCTCCCTGGACATTCAGTGCATTCTAGTGCAAACAATCTGGGCCCAGCAGCAATCTGTTCTCCTGTAAAGGGTAGTGACAGGATGGCCAGAGGATCCTGAGCCAGCAAAGAGCTAATAAGCTACACAAGACCTAAAGGGAACAATTGGAGAAATATAGGTTGATACCCAATTAACACATAAACTCCTCTGTACACTTTCTCTCTCTCTCTCTCTCTCTCTCTCTCTCTCTCTCTCTCTCTCTCTCTCACACACACACACACACACACACACACACACACACACACATACCTATACCTTCCTCCCAAGATAGTTATTGGCAGAACCCAGGATTTTTCAATAGAATACTATCTGAGGAGGTGCAGCTGCCATTGCCCAGTGTAGAATGGTCTAGGGTATAGAATACTCCAAATGAAAATTATAAACTACAGAAATGAGCTGTCATGGAGAAACACAGATGCTCTTAAAAGGAAGAGATGAGCAAATGGCTTATGCACATAAATTGCACAATTTCCAGTACTCCAGAAATATAGCTACGATGGTCTGCATGTATGTTAATATTGTCATTTAAAAGATACTGACTGTAAGTAAAAAGAAATATTTAGAAATGGTTTTAAAAGATGAAGTTTGAATGTAAATAGGGGGCTGGCAGAAGAAAAAAATGGAAAGATCCTCCCATATGGTTCCTTTATCATTGCAGAAATTGATGGATAAAACTAAGGGTTCCAAAGAATTCTGACCGAAGTAATGTAGTCATCTCCTGTCTCCGTGAATGATAGCTCCTGATTTATTATCAGACAGCTAGAGGTAAGATCATAGACTCCAAATAACAGCATATTAATAGCTCTACTTAAAAAAAAGAAGAAATGGCAAAGCATCACTTATTACTTTATTATGGAAATTAAGCATTTAGTATTTATCTATATAATCCTTTTTTGAATTGACAAGGGAAAACTTGCTCACAGAGAAAACAAGTTTTGGTTTCTTTGCTTTCCCTCAAGGATGGAACTTTTAACAATAGCAGGAGACAATTTTAAAAAAGCTATCTCATACTCTAGTTTATTCTAAATTGGGTCATCATCCCTCTAAATACAAAGCAAGGGAATCCTACTCAAAGTGTTAAAACAGTTGACAGATAAGCACATTGGTTTTCAGCTTTTGTTTAGAGTTTCCTATTAGTTTTGGGATTATCTAATTCATGAAGAGAATACATAGGATCTTAAAAACAAGCAAAAAAAAACACACCAAAACCCCACCAACTTTCCCTCAAGTCAATATAGCAAACATACAACGAACACAGGCTTGGATGGGAGATTCCATAGTCTGTGGAAAAATCATTTCTCCACAATGGTAATGTTATTAATGGTAATAACACAATTATGTGTTATGAAAACACATCAGAGCCTCCAGTTGTCACCTAATCTAAGGGAATCTTGAGTCACTGATCAAAACAATTTTATTCTCAGAACAGTTTTTCCAACAACCCCCACCCCGATATCAGCCTCAGCCCTATTGCAGCATACTCTTTCCCAACTTCAGAGAAAGTTCACTAAAAGACTGCAAACAAGTGTTGGTAATTGGACTATTACTGGCTTCCATGGATAATCTGGGTAATTCTCAGCACTGTCACTGAATGTCTCTGTGGTCTATAGGGAAGCTGAAAGTAAGGCACGTTCTTAGACGGATTTTGAGATGGTTTCTATTTTAAAAGGCAGCCAACCACCACCACAATTGGCCCTAATTGCTTCTCTTGTTGGCAGTCTCAGGAGAGAGGACAAGGGCTGAATGAGCAAGGGAGACTTATACTCCTCATTAATAGCTCAGCCTCCCTGGTTGGGGCTGAAGGCCCTGGGGGAATAATACCTACAGCAGGGGCCCTTATAGCTCTCCCTGTCTTACGATACACAACATGCCAGCCTAGGATTTTCAGTTTAGCATTCTCGATGGAATAACCTGAACTGATTAAATGAGAAGAAAGAGGACAGAATGAGGGGCAGTGAAAATGAGGGGAAGCTATCTTTGATTAGCAGAGATGAGAGAAATAACTGACTACTGTAATTCAGGGGTTCAGAGAGTTTTCCTCTACCTTGAATTGTGAGATCTGAGGCCACACCTTATCTGAGCTATCATGAAGTTACGTTGGATATTCTCTTCCTTTCTCCTTTCCCCCATTATGAAAATGATATTCGCTAATGAGGAAGAGACGATCCTCTGGGTTTCAAAAGGGTCTGCCCAGGCCAGTCTCCTAGATATCTGGCAGTTTACAGCCCTTTATCTCACTGACAGTCTCCAACTTCTATAATAATTTTAAAATATGCTTTTATGATTTGATGAAACAAAATAAAGTTTAAAGGAATCTACATAAGCATGTTTAAGCACATTTAAGGACTACTTTCTACCTCAACTTTGCTAACTCAATTCCACACCCATATTTTTCTTATCTTTCTTGAGTCCTAAATGTCAAATAGCATTGAAGGGCATTGATGCAAACAGATTTCCCAGTAGGAAGAAAATATAATGCATTCTTGGATTGCCCCAACATTGCATTCTCAGGGGTGTGTGAAAATATTTTTTCCATTTGTTTATTTTTTTTTTTTCATCTAAAAGGGTTTTGTATACGCCTGTGTGAGCAACTTTTTGAAGGAGTAGCGGCAGTTGCAGGACTCCCTCCAAAGAAAGATGCGATGGGAAGGAATGCTTGAGTCGCTGGGAGGGTGAACCAAAAGATGTAAGTATTCATTAGAGAGATAAAAGTCACAACTAGTTCTAGCTTTTTTCTCTCTCAAATTAGACTCCTACACATGTATATTCTTTATGTACCTAAAATAGTTACCTAGGAATTGTGCCTGGTAAAATATGTAATTCTTGAGACTAGAGAGTTTCCAAAACAAGAGTCCCTATCTCCCTGCCAGTCCTTCCCTCTCTCTCCCTCTCCTCCTCTCCCTGCTTTCTGCATGTGTGTCTGTGCATGCATATATGTGTATTACATGTATGCACCCAAAGTTATGCCTGCACTGTAGAAGTCATAGGCATCAGGTGCAAAAATTCTATATGTGTTACAAAGTATACCAAGTGATTTCCACACACTGATGCATTTCATCTTCTCAGCAACCCTTCAGGTAAGTATTATTATTAACACATCATTTTAGATATGAAGAAATAGACTCTGGAAGAAGTTGAATGACTTTCAAACAACACACAAAATTACTAGGAGAGCAGGATTTCAGAGCTCAGTTCTCTCAGACACCAGGGTCTAGTGCCTTTTTACATCTAGTTCAATCCAGTGTCAAACATCCTCTCTGTTAAGTTTACCAAAAGAACATTTTAGAGTATCATGCCTTATCTAACACTGAAACTCCCTTTGCACTGCTTTTCCAAGGAGTACATTAACATAAATAACCCATAGATCTAGATGACGACATCTATGTAAGACAGAAAACACTGTGATGCTTCCCAAAGTGGGATCCAAGTACCACTCATGTCAAAGTTACCCAAGGTCGTGATCAAAGTGCTGATGCCTGAGCCAAGACCTTGTCTGCAAGTATCGTCATACACAATTTTTTAAAAAAATATTTATTCTTGAGAGAGAGAGAGAGAGAGAGAGAGAGAGTGAAAGTGGGGGGGGGGCGGTTAGAGAGAGGGAGACACAGAATCTGAAGCAGGCTCCAGGCTCTGAGCTGTCAGCACAGAGCCCGACGTGGGGCTCGAACTCACAAACTGCTAGATCATGACCTGAGCCGAAATCAGACGCTTAACCAACTGAGCCACCCAGGTGCCCCTGTCACACACAATTTTTAAATTTGCCAATGGTGCCCTCACAGCTTACCTTTTCAGTTTTCAAATACACCAGCACCCTTTTCATTTTAATTTGGATCAAAGTTGGTTTAGACATCTTCATTAATGTGGAAAATGAATTCTAATTTGTCTTTTTGGCAGGAGCTTCATAAATAAAGGCAGAAATAATATAAAAGGCAAATGTTCTTAGATGTCAGAGATGGCAGACTATTATTTAAAAATCCATTAATGTTATAAAAAACTACTAGAAAATGCAAAATATGTACCTACACATGTGAGAAAGAGTTGGAAGATGAGTTTGTCTTGAAGTTGAGGGAGGATTGGGGGTAGAGGCGAACATTAAAACAAAACTAAGGCAGGAAAAGGAAGAAGGGTGTTCTGAACAAAATCATGATAGAGCAGAAAAGGCTCCAAATACTGGAAAATCTGGTGAAAAAGACTCTCCCACTCTCAAAAAGTCATAGGAATAGACCTCCAGGCACCTTAAAGAAGTCTAATCCTTAAGTGTACCTCATTCCTAACTTTTTCCCTGGGAACCCTAAGGACTAAATCAAATTTATTCTCCATGTCAGGTTAGTAGGTATAGTGTCACTTGAAACAGAAAAGAGACAAAACTCCATGGAATTTCCCCTATCTTTTCTCTGATTCTAAACCTTCATGGGTAAAGGGTAGAATTCTCTCCCCTCACAAAAGGAAAAAGTAGAAAGGGCAAACCCATATAAAGGGAATTCTTGACAGATTAAATGGTATTTTTCTACTGTGGAAAAATAAAAAAAATAAAGAGTTTTCTCCTTTCACAAGAACTAAGATCTAATTCCAGGATCGCTTGTCTTAGGTAGGAAGGTGTTGATAGCTCTTTGGAGGTCAGGGTATAAACCTTGGTTTTGGAAAGTTAAACCCCGACAGGGGTAAGTAAGGAGTCCTCTGAGGGTGGGAGGGGACCCAGAAAGCTGCTTGGGCTGGGAAAGGGCAGTGATATGATAGTCAGGTCACTTTACTCAAATAAGCCACTGAGATGTGACATTATAGGATACATCATCATTCCAGTAATGTTAGAAGCTTCAGAGTGGGAAGGGTGGGCAATGATGGCTGTATGTACAGCAGGACTGAAGGATACATGTGAAGGGTATCAGGCTTCCAGTTTCCAATATACACAAAGGACCAGAGACCTGTGAGAAACAAAGCATTGCAGAAGGGGCTTCACTAACAATGGCAGTGACCAGGAAACTCTAAAGATGAGGTTTGTGCCCAGTTCTCTAGGACCCTTTAAGACCCAGGAATCTGATGAAACTGAGTGAAAGAGAACCCTCTTACACATCCAATTGAAACAACAACAACAACAACAACAACAAAATACTTGTCATTACAACTTGCCATGGCCCAAGAAACCTGGCTGCTCTTTCAGCCTGAGACTTGACCCTTACATATTCTAAAGTTTTACCCCTAGCACCGCTGACACCTGGTTCTGTGGACTGTATTCAATCCCAACCCAAACTTGGAAGCTTCTAAATTTCAGTTTCAACAAACTTACCCTACAGACTATTCCTCAGTGTGCTTTGACCCTCAGCTCTGTGCAAACCCAGTGTCTGATGCTTTGGAAGTAAAACAAAATCTTGCATTTACCTCACTGTGTCTGGCTGACAATTGTTCCACTTGATCAATTCAACTGAAGTCTCCTTCATCCCAAGTTAAGATCATGCTCTAGCCCTTGTCACCCCGCCCTCCACTTCTCTTTCTTGCTAAATATCACTCTTTCCTGGAAATTCTTACACCCTCTCATTATTCTGATATTTCCAGTAGTAGAGAAAGCAGAGACATTTGGCTGGAAAGGATTACTGGAAACAGAACATCTGTAGCTCAAAGCAGTCAAGAGATTTGTGGATATTGAAGAGAAAGCCAGGAGGTTCAAGTCCAACTTCCCAGCCTTCATCATTTTGTCCAGGGTCACTCCTAGGGGCTAGCAACTTGTGCTAACTCCAAGAAAACCTGCACATGGGATACTTCTTCACATGCGCTGGACAAAGAGTCTTTTACATTTTGTTTAATTTATAAAGACATTGGAAAGCTTTCATAAAAATTTGTCTTACCATTTTTACTAATCAAGTTATCACCGTTGGGAAGTTGAAGCATTTTAAAGAAGCAAATAACTCATTCTCCATAAAGCTCAGAGAAGATTGGCTTTATCAGAAGAAAGAGAATTTCATGAACAATTATCAATAATAAAATGTTCAATGCAAACTGATAGAAGACTCAAAGAGAAATCTGTAAATGCTTGTCTGTGACAGGTTGGGCAAGAAACCCCACTAGGGGAAAAAAAATTAAACCTGTGACCTGCCTGCGTGTGGGGGTAATGCAGTGCTTTTAATTTATTTTTTTGGAGTGTGATAGCATCTCTTCAGATGGGAGATATGATGAAATCACAGGAGAGTCTGTTCCATGTGACTTCAAGGTTAATAAGAGGGAAGCTTGGCAATGACAGGCCAGCAGACAGAGAGAAAAGCCTCCCTTTAAAGATACAGATCGAAGGGTTAGAGTGATATCTATGTGACATTTCACCACTGATGTTCCTGATTAATTATCAACAATTCAAAAGAATATCAGTGTAAAGAATTGGGAGCTCTTGACAGTTAAAAGGACATAACCTCATTAAATCTTTGGGATACAGCTTCTCTCAAGTCATTTCAAAGATGGGAAAAATGATCTCAAGTGTGTAAATCAGAAAGAAGTTACATCAAATTCTTAGCATCAATGTGATTTCAAAAGCATTTATTTATAACAGTAGCATTTGCCATATCAGTTGTAACACATGTTCCCAAAACATGTGTTATAAATTGATTAAATATTTATTGCAGAATTGTTTGTAATAATGCAAAATTAGAAAAGAGCCAATATGTCAATCAGTAGGGGAATCGCTAAATAAAATATGGTATATTCGTATATTAGAATTTGCTGTTAAATAACGAACCTGATCTATTTGTAATACTTATATGGCGCCTACAATATGTCAGGCACTATTCTACATGGTCTACATGTATCATTTCATTTAATCAGCACAACAAACCTGTGTGGAACACCATATTATATCCCAATTGTACCAATGAAGAACTGGGGAACAGAAACATTAATAACTTGTCTGAGGTCACACAGCCAAGCAGTTTTGCTCCACAATCTAGGCTGTTAACAATCTGCTTTACTTTCTCTGGGTTATCTCAGCTGCATAATTAAAAAAAAACAAAAACAAAACAAAACAAAAAAACCCACACAAATTTGCTAGAAAAAAGACAAACTGAATAATACTAAAAAGCCACATTAGAAAAAAATCAATATCATATCATTTCATACTATTTATGGATATCTATTAGAGATTTTATACACACACATACATGCATATGTATATATGTATGTGTACTCATATTTATGTATATATACACACATATTTATGCACATATACATAAACACATATATACACACATATACATATATATGTATATAGTCTAGAGTTCTGGTAAAACTGGCTTGCCCTTCTCTTTGATACTCTAATTTCTAAATTAAGAATATGTCTATATATGTCTTATATAATTAAGAAATAAAATAAAGCAGGTCTATACAAGCCTACAGTCTTTTCCCCAAAACAGAAGACAGATGATAAAGTATCTTCTACTTCTCTTCCAAAATAAGTATGAACTACTTAAGGCCCCTTCCTCTTTCCTTCAGACCTTTTCTCTCACCCCAACTATTCATATTGGAAACTGTTTTTCAAACATGTGCAGGATTCTCTAGGTCTAGACCTTCACCTATGGTCTCGGGGAGAGTCTCCTCGGTAAATTCTTTGGGGAGACGTTTAGTCACACCTGCTGGTGACTCTTGGAATCTGGAATATAGATACTTAGCTTTTGACCTGTGCGTTGGGTGCCGGCCCCAATTACACTGTAACAGGAAAATTCTTGTTCTCCATTCTGTTAGGTATGAATCTTCCTCAATAACCAGCTAGAGACCTGGGACAGAAACAGGTATACAACAGAGACTGATGGACAGAATCCCTGAGAGGCTCCAAATGCAATAATGAGAAGAGAGGGCTGGGGAAATGGACACACCATCTCTGACATTGTATTTGGGAAGACTCGGTGCCATAGGTTCACTACCTCTACATTCCCTTCCCACTGACCCCATAAGGCAGATCTCTCCCTGCAAGTCTGTTGGGGTTTGAAAACACCCATGCATCCCCGTACAAAGCAGTAGCCCCATGACTAGGTGGGCACCGGAGCAGAGCTATAGCCCGGTGACCCACAGCATCTTAGGTGACCTCACTTTCCTGTCCTGCTGGCTCCTCAGAAGCCTGGAATTCTGTTTTCCTTTTCTTTTCTCAGGACACCTGCATTTGCCTTAAAAGCAACCTGCCTCTTGAAGAAACCCCCTTCTTAGTTGTCCCCTCCCATGCCTTATGTCTCTTCTCTCTGCTCATTTCCTTAGATCTTTACTGCAACTCAGTAAAGAATGTTCACCAGCTGATTCAGTGCACAACTGCCCAATACGTGTTCACACACATTCCGAGATCTCCACTGATTTGTTTTTCCTTTTAGTTTTAACTTCACAGAAGTATCTGTAAACTAATCTTGAGAGGTGCAGACCTCCACAGAAACCAAAACCCCAAAATACTGACAAATTATCTCAAAACACCATGAAGTCAGTAAGTGGAAACTTGATAGTTCAGAAACATATGCTTCTTTCATTATTCTACCTATAAATGGAAATACAAAAGAGAGAGGGAGGAGAGGAGAAGATGGTATGTCCACCTTCAGGCCTTTCTATACAGTCGTCTTCTCTCCCTCTCAGAGACAAACACTTTAATGTATAAGAACTATCAATGTGCTTGGGGTACCTGCGTGGCTCAGTCGGTTAAGCATCTGACTTCTGCTCAGGTCATGATCTCACAGTTCATGAGTTCGAGCCCCACATCGGCCTCTGTGCTGACAGCTCAGAGCCTGGAACCTGCTTCAGATTCTGTGTCTCCCTCTCTCTCTGCCCCTCCCCTGCTTGCACTCCGTCTCTTTCTGTCTCTCAAAAAATAAATAAATGTTAAAAAAACATTTTAAAAAAGAACTATCAGTGTGCTTAAATCCAGAATCTCACTAGCCCGGGATTCTGTGATTGACAATCCACAGAACCTGGTTGGAGGCTGGGGTGGGGAGACATAGGCTAGTATTTACTCAGCACCAAATCCTTTATTTAATACCCTATAAGATCGACTCAGGCTCAGAGAGGGTAGGTAACTTGTCCAAGTCACACCGTGAAAAGCAGCAGTCAGAATTATACCCAGGTCTGCCTGATCCCACAGGCCATGCTATCTCCTCATCACATACAGCAGCTAGGGGCAGCCTTTTGGCCAGCATTCCTCAGTCCTGTAACTATCAGAGTCAGCTGATCTTTTGTAGAACACAAATTTTGGGGTCTTATTGTTTCCCAAAAGTTTTATTTTTGAAATCTCAGGTAGGGCTATGGAAGCTAAACGCAGTTTAAAAGCACCCGTAGGTGAGTCTGATGATCAATCGAGTTTGAAGACCACTATTTTAAGGTATCCACAGCAAAAATGAAAGATGCATGGCTTGTTTTGATCAAAACTCATTATGGGTTTTTCCATCACAAACCTATCAAAACCTACTTATAGTTACTTAGCTTATACTGCTACTGAAAGGTAGGGAATTGTACACATGTATCCGTGCTACGTACAAAGCTAGTCTTCTATTCGTCTCTCTGCTCTCCCTAAGCTCCTGTGGCTTTCCCCATGGTTATGGCACTGCAGGGTCTGGCCATCTAGTCTGTGTTTACCTTGTCTGTGCCCTTCATAGTTTTGTAGAGGGCAGCATGAAGAAAAGTGATCATTTTAATCTGCTCTCATCCTGCACCCTTTTTTATCCCTCTGATCATTTTATCTGCCCTTCTCTAGACCTTTTCTAGCTCCATTTCCTCTCTTTTAAGGTTCATCAACCAGAACCACATATAGTGCAGATGATCTAAGGTTTTGTACAAGGGCATTGCCCTTGGTGTTCCTGGGGGATGCACTGTAGTTATCCTAAAAAAGGCAAATCCCAGGCTTTACAACCTGAAATAGTACGAAGAATACAAAGGACAAGGAGATAGGCACATGAATAAGACCTTCCTCTTTGCAGGCTTAGCCTCTTTATCCTTTCCTTCCTCCTTATATCTTAAGAGTTAAAAGAGTGGGGAGCTCATAAGGGGACATTAGAGGGGCTATAGAGATTTAGGGAAGCAGCGATGTTCATTATGTCCAGTTGGTTTATACAGAGTTGAGATGGTTCTAGGCAAAATTCTCTTGTTACTGTCTTTCTAAATCCACTCCTTCTTGGTTTCCTTCTCTCCCTTTGTCTTCCCCTACATTTCTTTAAGTGGTCTATTGGCTGCCTAAGGTGTACCCCGAAATCACCATCTGCTCCCAAACCCTGGCCCTCCCTCTCTCCTCCCACTCTCAAATAAAATTGTAAATTTGCAGGAGAAATTTTGCTGAGCCAGCACCCCTAAGGAGCTGGTGATCTGATTATCTGATTAAAGCAATTTGCTCTGTGAATGAATCTTAACCCTTCCAGAGATCATATGAATTTTGAAAGGCATCTGTCAAACCTAAATAATCTATGATTGACTACATTTTTTTGGAGCATTGGATTATACATAAGTGCATGGGTGAGGGTTTTGTGTTTTGAAAAGATATCTGCTACTTTCTGGTTTTTTGCAAACTACTAGGCAGAGTGCATGTGTGTGTGCACGCGTGTGCTTGTTAAATGAGGAGGAAAAAAGCAGCACAAAATGCACGCTTGATTAAGTAGAGACAGAGAATGCTTTGGGGGAGAGATACATGTTAACTGACAGAATCTCAATTTTTTTTTTTAAGCTCAAAAGCTCACAACTGTAAAGGAATTTCCATGTTTCAAATTGTTTCCCCCTTTAATACCTTTGCCTGCCCAACAGCATTGCTTTCCATTATTCTCTTGCAGCCTGGTAATGTCTTCCTGGAGTTCATCATCAATTCCTTTTGTATTTCCTTTTATATTTCTCTCCCTGCAAATCTTAGCGCCAACTGCAAATTGAATCTCAGCCTTCTAGAATCTTGGCATTGGAAAGAACCTAAGAAATCATCCAGTTACACTTGTCATCCTAGTTTTAATAGGCATCTGTCATTTTTGCAGCCCATTGTCTAGTCATCCATTTTCCTGATAAACGATTAGTGTGAATTGCTTTTCAGAAACCACTCCTCCATATCCTCAGTGCAGGGGGTTTACCTGAGTTTGACCCCATCCTCAGGTGGGGGGATGGAAGGCCCTGTCTGGCTTTGTAAGAAAACAACTATTCTAGGGACACCTGGGTGGTTCAGCCAGTTAAGCGTCCAACTTCAGCTAATGTCATGATCTCAAGGTCTGTGGGTTCAGAGCCCCATATCTGGCTCTGTGCTGACAACTTGGAGCCTGGAGCCTGCTTCCGGTTCTGTGTCTCCCTCTCTCTCTGCCCTTCCCCCGCTCACACTCTGTCTCTCTCAAAAATAAACAAACAAACAAACAAACATTAGAAAACAACTATTCTATACACCACCACCCTGCCCACAGTACTTGGTTCGAGGATGAGAACAGGGGCCAACTATTGCTAAGGAAAATTAGGTCTAGGCTTTTCACTCTACTGCTGATTATGTGTTTCTTTCCCTTAAATGTAAAATAGAGGATGGGAGTTCTAAAGGCCTGCAGCCATCGTGCATCATGAAACCAAGCTCCTTTCAGGGTAAAACCACATGAAAGGAAGGGAGATGGGTCCTGTGGGCATCATCAACACTATGCATCTAGCCTTTGCTTGATGGAGGATAGACTAAGCCAGCCACTTCTCAGCCTATAAATTTGCCTTTTGATTAACATCATTTTGAGCAGGGTTTTCAATCATTACTATCCGAGATACAGACCTATGATGGGGAATGCATTTATTTCTACTGTAGCCTGCTGCAGTTTTCTAAATGTTAGGAAATCCTGAGTATCTTCTTCTCTGAGCCTTCTGCCCATTTGTTCAAGTCTTTTTTTAAAGGTTTACAGAGATGATCAGAATGTCTTTCATTCTGTCATCCTGCAAGTATTTAAACACAATTAGCCTGGCTTGTCCTCCTCAGATCCCCAAGTTATCGATTCTGTAGGCTAAAGATTTTGAGTTACAAATTTTTTATGTGTCAAATTTCAATCCACTAAATTATACATATTGTTAGGACTCTTACTTAAAAATGGTTCCTGGGGCGCCTGGGTGGCTCAGTCGGTTGAGCGTCCGACTTCGGCTCAGGTCATGATCTCACGGTCTGTGAGTTCAAGCCCCGCGTCAGGCTCTGTGCTGACTGCTCGGAGCCTGGAGCCTGTTTCGGATTCTGTGTCTTCCTCTCTCTCTGACCCTCCCCCATTCATGCTCTGTCTCTCTCTGTCTCAAAAATAAATAAACGTTAAAAAAATCTTTAAAAAAAAAATGGTTCCTATAAAAGAATATCACCATAACTATGTGGGCTTAACAGCTCTTTGCTACCTCTCCCACCAAACCCCACTAAAGCTTTATTGTTATTTATGCAACCTAATTATACTCTTTTTTATTAACTGCTCTGTCACACTAGTGGTAACTTTTGTCCTCCAAATAATCCAGAAAAATTTTCACTTGAAATGGCTGTCACCTCAATCTTATCTTTTTGTGATAACATTTCTAGCATGCAGTCAATACATATATCTACAAAAAATTAGAAGACCTAGATAAGCTTAAGAAGAAAATCTCATACCTAAAATTATCAGCCACAATGACATATTCCTGGATATACCTCTATACATGTTTTGTTTTTAACATATTTGTATATCTATATACACTAACTTTCTTTTATAAAAATAAAATACATAATATTCTATTTAAAATCAGAATATTCAGTTTAAAGATCATGAATACTTCACAGCTTTGGTTATATATGTTCTTATTACCCTCCAGAAAAATCAAACTAATTTACAATTCCATCAGAAACATCCTGCACATCACTAGGTATTATAAAACAAACAAACAACAACAAAAATAATGCTAATATTGAGGACATACAGCTTTAGCATATTGATTTTGGCCCAGGAGTTTAGGCTGTCAGGATTGTTTTAATTCTTTAATTCTTAATTCTTTTACTAATCATTATTTATATTCACCTCCTGTCACATTATCATCTATAACTGATAAGTTACTTCTATGACATAGTGAATAGCATTGATAAAAATCTTGACTAGGACCAGGACTTTGTAAGGTTTGGTCCTTTGAGAGGTCTTTCCAGGTTGACATTAATTATTAGTTAATACATGCTAGGTTTAACAAGCAAATGCACCGCCCTCACTATCACCCAACCCATATCATCATCTTGTCCACTAGATTTAGTGTCTAAACACACACACACACACACACACACACACAATCAGGATATGCCTATGTGTGGATTTCCCCACCACATCTCCATCCACCTCTCCCTCGAGATTAGAATTAAGCCCAAAGTAGCAATTCCCCACTGTAACATCTTCTACCTTAAGAAAGATGAAACTGTCAGCCAAGCAAGTCAGGTCAATAATTTATCAGAGTCTGCTTTTAGTAGATATTTCAGTACGAAAGCCCTCATCTAGACCATTTATAAAAGTGTCAAAACTGGCCCCAGGAATAATTCCTGTGAGTCTTAATTATTAGCCTTTCTCTACATATAGAAATGTATATTTATTCCTATCTCTTTGCCTCTTGTTTTCTTTCCCTTCTTCTTCTTTCCTCTAATCCAATACCCTATTACAAATTATTTAACTCCACAGTGATTCATTGTAATAGTTTTTATTATGTAAATATAGTAGTAACTTCTAATGTTCTAAAAATTATCTTAAACTTCTCAAGAATATGAATGTATAAAAACATGCATGCTAAAGTTAGGGACTGTTCAGGCATATTCAAACTGGCATGGGAAAGAGACAGAACTTAGGCAAATTACTTAACATGAAGTGCAATAGTCTTAGTTTGTTCCTTTATCTATCAATCAGATTAATACCTATCATGTATATTTCAGAAGATCCAATAAAACAAATGGAAAGGGTGGGGGGGGAAGGTGTATCATCATGAATCATCAGAAAATAAGGTATAATCATTAACGTATTTAATAACAGTAAATATATATATATATATATATGTATATATATATATACATATATATATATATATAATACAAATATCTCATTTAATCCTTAGTAAATTTAGGGTTATTATCTCATTTTTATTTTTAATTTTTTTTAATGTTTATTTATTTTTGAGAGAGAGACACACACAGTGCGAGTGGAGGAGGGGCAGAGAGAGAGGGAGACACAGAATACAAAGCAGCCTCCGGCTCTGAGCTGTCAGCACAGAGCTGGACAGGGGGCTTGAACCCACAAACTATGAGATCATGACCTGACCTGAAGTCTGACACTTAACCAACAGAGCCACCCACATGCTCCTATTATCTCAATTTGAGTAGATACGGCAATGGACCTCCAGAGTTTGCCATCCTCCTGAGTAAAAGTCAGAACTGAATCCGTAGCCCCAGCACTTAAGATTCCAAACCAACAGCAATTTGACTTTACAGGTTGCGAGATATGTGGTTGAAAGTAATTTGCTAGGTATTGTAGTATATCAGTCTATAAACCAAACAATAAAAATAAATACAATTTAGAGTGGTTCCAAATTATATCTTTGGTTATGTCATTCCTACTCATTGGAATTTCATGCTCTTTCCTGAGTGATATAAAAAGTGGGTGGAGGTGCAGCTAGTATGAAATTATTTATATTTAACATCCAGCCTTTCTGAAGGCCCAAAGGGAACAACAGATACTGACACCACTTTAATAATTGTGTTGACTATGAATTATTGCTGTGCCTGACTTCACTATAAACGCTCTGGTGTTTTGTCACAATCTGGGTATGCCCAAGGGAGTATGTTGAGCACATGAATGTCGTCTGTCATACGTGTCACAGCAGAAACAATGACTGGGAATGCTAGGCAACACCAGGCTACAGCTCTGAATGAGGTATGGAGTAATTCATGTACTTTTCCTTAAAAGATCTCCTCACTGAACTATCTGGTGTGTGGAATTACCTATTCCACCAAGGACAGGAAATTTCATTATTTTCACTTGAGCCCATATAACTAGACTTTGTTACCCTAAACAGGGTCCTATTGTAATCCCTCAGCTACCCATATCCCCTTTAATTAAGATCCTTAAAACAAACGAACAAACAAACAACAAACAAACCAAACATTTTACAAAATGGATCCTTGATAGTAGAACAAGTACAGATGCCTGGAGGGACAGACTTCATAGTTACACAGAGAGGAGCCAATACGCTAAGGGAAAGAAGACACTGGAGGCCTGGGGATAGAGAAGTAGATGTTAATCCCAGTTTTCTGTTGACCAGCTGAGTTGAAAATACTTAAATAACTAAAATGTCACATCTAGTCTTGTGGGATCCCCTTTAAACAATGACTGTTAAACCCAGCAAAGGAGTTCCTTGGGTGTATTTCTGAATGGGCAATGCTGGTGGCTAATGTAAATTTTCAACAATCCGTGTGGCTTAATTTATCTACTAAAGATTACCCTTGCCAAACTCCTACGTAACGTAGAAGGCATAACTAATTGTAGGAAACTCACTTATTTGACATCATCCGAGAAGACAGTGTTACATATAAATGAAATTTTCTGTATACTTAAGGCCTAAACCTTATGAGAGTCAGGTCTTCAGCAGTATGCAAATGTGGCTAACCTTACTCAAAATGGGTCCCAACTACGATGATGAAATTTAAGTTCCTGTTGCCGCTCTGACAGTAAGCAATCTGACAGCAAGAAAAAAAAAAGCCATGGACTGAAAAAAACCTGATAAGCAAGTCTAAACAGATCATCTCATGTAAGAGTAATAGGCTTTGAAGGGCAGTTTGAAGGGAAAATTCCCTGAACTTTGATACATGTGTAGCATATACAACTTTGAGTGTGAAAAAAAAAAATCCTTGTAGGTACAGATAAGAAGGCTTTTCCATGTTGTCCTTCAGATATCATACAGTATCTCTGCTCATGAGGCTCGTTCAGCCTGTACTCAACTGGGGATTGATTCTTCCTGCCATGGGCAGAGTGGGTAAATCCCACACCATCTCCCTCTCAGGGGCTAAACATAGAAGAAAGTGTCACAGGTATATCAAAAAGAAGCAATGCTGAAAAATGTATTCAGGGCAACAGTTGAAAACACACAGCCTCAAAGAATATTCTAAAACAACCAGAGAATATCTGTTTCATAAAATATAAAGAGAAATCATGTCAGATCTCTCAACAGTGGAAGGTACAATGTAATCCTTTTTCTTTTCTTTCTTTTTTTAAAGTATACATATTAACAGAGAGAGAGAGAATGAGAATGCATGACAGAAGGATAGACAGAGAGAGGGACAGAGGATCCCAAGCAGGATCTCCACTGATAGCAGAGAATCTGATGCAGAGCTCGAACTCACGAACCATGGGATCATAATCTGAGCCAAAGTTGGACACTTAACCAACAGAGCCACCCAGGCATCCCTAACCCTTTTTCATCTATAGCTGGTAATGACTCCTTTTAAAAAGATCTGAACTCTCAATAATTGCTGAAGCCAAGGTTTAGGTTTGTCTGCAATTAATAACAAGGATCCTGACTGCAGCTAGCTTTCATCCTGGGCATACTCTGCGAGACAAGGGAAGAATTAACAAAACCAATGTGATGAAAAGACAAGAAACACTAGATACACTGCACTGTCACCATGTCAGAGTGAGTGAAAAGAAATCACAATATCAGAAATCCATTTCATATTATATATTGCTTATTGCATTCCATTATGCTTAAATTAATGCAATAACACACTACACTTGAATCCATAGGGTACATTGAGTCTTTTTAAGTTCTACATTGTAGTTACCCACCAAGTATTATTATATAATACTACTGTCAATGACTGAACCAGGAGGACCCTGAATGACACCTGCAGTTTACATTCTGGTATGCAAAGAGTTTAGGAATGTGATCACCAATCAGGATATACACAAGTTAACACAGCATGTTCATATTAGTCTACTAAATAGTACAATTGTTTTTCTTAGGCGGATTTTATCTTTGCTTCCTTTAGAAACAAGTGATGTTTTTGGATAAGAGCAATACTACCTATTCTATATTTTAAAGGTAGAAGAAGAAACCAAACAAGAGGAAAAAAACAAACTTCTGCTCTAAGTACAGGGACTTGTTTTTGAAGTTTAATTTGCAATTTCAAGTGGGTTGACCTGATACACAATAAACAACAGATAATGTGCATGATAATACTGATGCAAAGTATCTAAATTACTATTTCCTGACTGACTTTCATTTCTTCCCTTATTTACATGTATCAACGATTAAGCTGACTCTCTTTTTAAAGTTTGTTTGTTGGTCTAGAGAGAGCACCAGTGGGGCGCGGGGGGGGGGGGGGGGGGGGGGGGCAGAGACAGAGGGAGAGAAAAGATCCCAAGCAGGCTCTGCACTGTCAGCATGGAGCCCAGACTTGGGGCTAGACCCCACTAACTGTGAGATTATGACATGAACTGAACAAGCTGACTCTCAATTTTAGAACGCCAAGTAAATTTCAGAGCAAGTATGTGAATGGTGGTAACTGATTTAATTTTTACAGTTCAAATAATCATCTTTTCACTTAAATAATAATTTTATCAACTCTGAATAAAGATCATAGTTTTTAACAGTCTACAAAGAATTCAGCACTTTTGAAGGCTGAGTATATACGGAAACATTCAGAGTGATGAAACTCAACTCCTTACCACTCTTCATTATCCTTTATTGACACGTATAACAATGTATATCTCCTTTTCCACAGCACATCACAGGTATTCACCATCTTATCAGCAAAAGATATCCCTCATCTTATCTTTCCTACACCTTTGTACAGCCAAAGGTCCTCTGCCCTAGGGAACACGCAGAATGGTGACACTCTGTGTCAAATGAAACTTTTTCTCTAAAGATCACTGGGGGTGGGGGAAAGGTAGAGGATGACTGATTAGGACAAGCTATTAATGAATAGTTTGCAGTGTCCAGAAATTGACAAAATGAGCAATAAAAAGTGCTATATTCCAGTGAAGGCAGAGCATCACATGACATTAATACTGGTATAATCATTTACCCATAAAATAACAGCAGATGCTGCCTAAGATCTCCCCTACTTTCTCTCTGTCAAATTGTCAACAGGGTCCTATAGATTTATTTTTGCCTTTATACTCATTTGATGGTGACAGAAACTGAAAAGCTACAGTATAATCTAAAATAAATTCAGAATGCTGACCACAATCACATATACTCAAAACATCCACACTAATTTTATGGTTACTTAAATATTGTTAAAGCCTTATAAGAAAATTTTAGAATGAATTTTAAAATATCAATAAACACACATCTCATAGGACAAAAGGTATTATTGGTCAAGAGCAAGGATGACATGTTAATGAAAATCACATATTTTGGGGTCAACTGAATCACTTTCTATGAATGACAACACAGATTGCAGCCGAGTGAAAGACATGGTCTTGCTTGATAAAAAGCAAGATCTTGATCTGCATGAAATTCCATAAAGGGAATTAAAACTGTAAATTGTTGTTATGCTTTCAACAAAGTCTACAAGTTTTAAAGTTTTATAACTGAAAGTTGAGCCTCTTTATGAAGAAGTTTACAGAGCGGGCTACAAATTGTGAAAACTGCAAGCTTCATCAGAAAGAACGTGTATCAGTGTTAATTACACATTCATTAGAAAAGAAGGCTAAAGTGAGCCATGGGAGAAGAAAGGAAGTAATATCTAGCTGTTAGTAATTTAGAAAGTCAGAATAACCTGTCTTGATTAGAAGTTAAGGGTTACAATTTTGGGAGGAATACAGAAAAAAACAGCAAAGAGGTTTTTTCTCTTGCTTTTCAGATTTTTCATTTTAAGACTTCAAAAGCAATTGTGCAATAAGACTGAATGGATATTTTTTAAAGGTCAGAATATAGTGAGAAAGGAACCACAATGCAAGTTTTAGATCTCCTCATAAGGACTGATTAAGAAGGCTATTGTAAAAAAGCTAATTAAGGCAATTAACCCAGCATCAGGCAGAGCAGCTGGTGGGGATTTTCCAGGCAGAACCTGAACTACCTTAGATGTCCCACTGTCAATGACTTAGTCCGGGGGCTCCTGGCTTTTACAAAAAGATAAGAGTAGATTTTAATTTAGGCCTGGGAAGGAATCCAAGGGTTTGATTAAGTTAAGAGATAATTGATAATTGCTGAGGAGAAGTTAAAACTGCCTAAGTGTACTTAAAAGTAATAATGTATACTGAGAGAGCCTCACAAACTACAAGGGACAGGTCCATTTTGACTTGTTAATTCATCTCATTTTGACATTAAATCTAACATCTATTACTTTAAGGCAAAACACATCGTTGTTTTGCAAAATTTAAGTGGTTGGACCATTAGCATCACTTTTATTAATCCCATTGTCTAGTCATAGGTCATTGCTTGCCCAACACAGCATGATCACAAACCCAATGGAGAAAATTAAAGTAGATGTTCTAGTCTATAGCATTTACCTTTCAAATTTGAATTATTTGTTTATAAACAAGTTAGAAAACAACAGGTAAGAATCCTTGGCTGAACTTGAAACTTGAACTCATTTGTAAAGAGATGGAAATTACTTAAAGAAAATCACCTGATGGAAACCTACAGTTCATTGTTAGGAGTATCACAGTGATAGGAAAACGAAGGCCTAAACAAAGACAGAAAGCAGGGCAAATGGTCCAAACCCGAAAAGAGCCGAATGAAAATTATGAGTTTAGATGGTTTTGGCTGAGGGAACAGAATTCTGTCAGTTGAGCTTGTAATAAAGGAAGAAAAGAATCTTCTCTACTTAGAGTCTAAGAGAAAAGGGAGTTCTGTTGGATGTCCAATGTTGTGAATGAAGTAGAAGCCTATGCTAATAATTCGATTCCAATCAATACAGATTTGCTGCTATGTTTTGTGCAAAACTATTTAAGATAGGAGTTTGCACTCTACTGAAAGCAATTAAAGCTTAAGAGTCAATATACTTTTATTTTTTTTCTTCAGTTATAATAGCTTCTATTCAGTGAATACTTCCTAAGTGCTTTATTTAAGTACTTTGCAGGTACAATCTCACAAAATTTTTTTGTATTTTTTTTCAAAGATAGAGAGCACATAAGCCAAGCTGGGGGAGAGGGGCAGAGAGAGAGAAAGACAATCTCAAGATGTCTCCACACTCAGCATGGAGCCTGATGCGCAGCTCTATCTCAAGACCTGAGCTGAAATCAAAAGATCAAAGTCAGATGCTCAACCAACTGAACCACCCAGGCACCCTTTACAAGAGCATTTCAACCAACCTTTTGAGGTCTGTACCATTTCATCTCCATTTATACATGAGGAAATGGAAGCACATGAAGCCAAGTCACTTTCCCAGAGTTACATTGTTAGTAACATTGATGCTACAAGTCTACTTGAAAAAAAATTTTTCACAAAGAAAAAAGTGGTTAAATATAGACTAGTGTAATCAACACTTGTTTTTGTTGTTTGTTTTTAAGAACTGATTGTTAGATTTAATAATGTTTGTCAGAGTCCAAGAACTATTCTTTTGGGATTCCAATTAAAATTGCATTGAATTTAAAATTTAATTCAGAGAGATTTCTACAACTCAAGATATTTGGATTTCCTAACTATACATGTTCACTGCACCACTGTAAATTGTCTATGTCCTTCCTTAATGTTTGAGTTTTTTTCATAAAAGTTGTGCTTATTTTTAATATTTTTATAATAGCTTTGCAGTTTTTGTTTGTATTGTGAATTGTATCATTAAAATTGATTATATTTTGAATTGGTTATTGTTGATAGAGAAGATCACAGCTGATTTTTCCAGGTAGATCTTGCTGAACTAGAAACATCTGATTATCTCTGTCCGCTCTCTCTTAGGCAACTTCGAGAGTCACCATTTATTCATTATCAAATATTCCCTGAAGAAAGAACCTATTATATATAATCATGCCATGCAGAGTAGTCAATGAAAGTGGTGAACGAAGGCCCAGTCTTCGCCCATTCCTACAAACTAATTCATGCATAGTGCTTCAGTGGACAGTGGCAAGGCTCATCAGTAGTAAAACACACAATACACAAACAGGCACCTCTAACATCCTCACAGCTATTCTTCCTGGAACACCGATCAACTCCTTTTTGATTTAAGTATATATGAAGAAAAGCATACAAATCAGGAGTGCTTGAATTTTCAGGAGGTGTCAAATTCCACATAACCAACATCCAGATAAACAGAACATTCGGTGTATTCTTCAGTTTATTGGTCTACCTAGCATCCCAAGTCAGAATACCTAGAATCTCTGCCCTCTCCATATCTGCATACAGTTAACACTAACTCATGCTGATGGCACCTCTGGATCCCTCACATCATTGCCTCTTTCCAAGCTTCATTGTCATTGCCTTCTTCCAGGTTCCTATCTCTCCTTCCTGAGAAAACTGTGATAGTCTTTCACCTGGCCTTCCTAGTTTCCAGTCTTACTCTTCTCAAATCCACCATGTGTGCTATTATTTCTGGGTTATCTTCTCCAAGAACACTTCCTGGAGACCTCAGGGTGAACTCTACTGTCTCCAAAATGCCATATCCCTAACCCTAGTGCTCAATTCGTATATTGTTTGGGAATTTTTTGTTCATAAGTCTGTTTCCCCAAATGAACTGTATAGTTGTACCCACAAAATTTAGTAGAATAGCAGACACCTACAAGATGGCCATTATATGTCTAATCGACTAAAGGCAAGGGGTATAACTGCCCATCCTCTTTTTAATAGGCAATCCTCAAACCATTGCTTTTTTTTTCAGATCAATTAAATATTGTGCTTTGGGATTATTTTCCCCTTATAGGTCACTCTTTGATTTATCTTTCAATTTGATTTTATCTGAGAAATACTGTTGGGTGACAGGGGAGCTGTAAGATTTTACGTTCTGATTTATGGCTCCAAACAATGTATGGGAATTAATCCTCAATTGGATGAAAGGAGGTGCTTTAGTGTAGGTATGGGAGAACATGCGTGCTTCTCACTAAGATGAGAAGAAGCACATAGACATCTCTGTAATTGAAATTTTAAGAATGCATGCAAAAGACTCTAGGTTTACAGACATAATTTTAGTAGTACTTTATCCAGAGTCACTATAATCCTTACTAAATTAAGAACCAGAGAAGAGGTCATGTCTGATACAGGAGACTTTTCTGTAGTTCATGACAATTCTAATACACAGTGCTCACTACCTCTGTTTATTACTGTTGCACAGTTTTGCATCATTCTGGGGGTTTTGTTTCTCTTCTAATATCTGTGATGAGGGAAGGATAGAAACACTTCAGAAATGAAAGATTAGTTTCCTAAATCATAAAGATGAGCTTTGTAATCATTTTCCTTTAAGCAAGGAATTAAAGGATAATAAAAGCCCTAATTAAGGACCTCATTAGTTTAACTAGATTTTCATATGCAAAACACTGTTAGGAAGAACTGCCGTAGAATGGAAACATGTCCTGTCCGAGGCAAACCCAAAGGGAAGCATTCCTTCCCCGACTTCTCTTTTGCTTCTTTCTGTGCTCTCAGGTTGTTCCCCTTTTCCATGACTTCTAATTCTCTTCACCTTCTCCATGATTCTGCCTCCTCCTTCTTTTGGTTGCCCAATCTTTCAGGCTTCTTTCTTGTTTTAAAATGTTCCATGATTCATACATTCATTTATTAATTCAACCTACCATTACTGAGCCTTCAATATGAGTGGGCCACACAGCTAGGACTTTGGGAGGCATGGCTTCACAGAACATGTTCTCTTCTGTCTTCTTGTCCTCTGGACAATTCACTTATGATTAGCCTCCAGTGTACTTACCTTTTTGGTCCCTCTTTCTCTAAGGGTAAAATGGATCTTCCAGAGCACTTTTACAACCTCCCACATTCTTTCGGTTCTCTTCTTCTGTTATGCAATCACCCTGATATAGTATTAGCTACTTTTGACTTAGCCAAATCTGCAGTTGACGTGAATGATTCCTTCTGTCAGTCTAGAAACGTGGTAATAACACATATTCTCCCTATAATAGCATGGTGCTTTGGGAGTTAATATTTAATCTAACACACTATAGGAACTATTAGGTGAGGGACTAAACATTCTCAAATTACTTCAGTATAATCCTTTGGTTTTAACTTCAAATTCAAAATCTAAAACAGGGAGTTGGGTTTCTCAAGTCCTGAGATTGTACTCTAGGCTTATTGAATAAGAATCTCCTGTAGTGGAGTCTGTGGGTTACAATACTTAAAATATACCTTGAGAAATTCAAAGACTAAAGCTGAGAACCACTGGGACAAGCTTTGAAGCCAAATCTTGGTTAAAATCTCAGCTCCACCTTGATTCCTCCCATGAACTTTGGTTTCCTCATTTGTAAAGTAGTATTAAATAAGATCTAGTTTCTGGAGTTACTAGAATTAAATGAAATGTACACTTTTTAAAAAGTACCTAGTTAATAAACAGCTCAACAATTAAAATATTTTCTATATGTATTAATGAGATTTCTTCTATTTTCATATCGTTAAATAACAATTTGTTCTTACTTATACTTTGTCAGCTTTGCAAGTACAAACAATACTATACAGCACTAGGGCACCAAAAGCCAAATAGAAAGTTTCTTTAAAAATAAAATGAAACTGGGGACACCTGGGTGGCTCAGTCAGTTAGGGGCCTGATTTCAGCTCAGGTCACAGTCTCATGGTTCGTGGGTTTGAGGTCCGCATCAGGTTCTGTGCTGACAGCACAGAGACTGGAGCCTGCTTCAGATTCTGTGTCTGCCTCTCTCTCTGCCCTACCCCAGCATTCTCTCTCTCTCTCTCTCTCAAAATAAATAAGCCTTAAAAAACTAAAAAATAAATAAAATAAAATAAAATAAAATAAAATAAAATAAGTAAAACTTACTGGTAAATTATTTGATTAAATAAAGTAGAAAAACTAAACCACACACAAAGAGTAAAGGAAATGAATTTTTGTTTGGCTTGGCAGTTCACTCTTAATTCTGTTAATAACAGCTGGGTGCCTACGATGCATTAGGCTCTGTAAAAAGAGCAGAAGTCAAGAGTATCTGGGCCCTCAGGAGGTGTATTATTGATCCAGGAAAGGCCTCACTGAAGATGTGAGCCTAACAGGGGAAGACAGAGTGCTAACTAGTTGAAAACTCGTGTTAGAAGTCCTAGTTAGCAGGTAAGAGGAGAGAGTTCTGGGAGTGAGAAAAGGAGAGAAGGTAGAAGTTAAAAAGCAGGCAGATTTCACTCTGCACTGCAAGGGCAGACAGAGGTACAGCAGCCAGGGAGGTAGAAAGTGGTGGATTCAATAAGGGTCAAGACTAAACGCAGCAGTGAAAGTATAATCTGTTCTAGTATATTTCATTGAGAAATAAAGAAAGCAAAACAAAACAAAACAAAGAGAAAAAAAGCCTTAGCCATCTGCACTGTATGAGGTAGGTGATGGAGTACATGCTTACTGAATGAACAATAATGAGGAAAGAAAGAAGGTGATTAAGTAATAAACATTTATTAATGCAAAAGATCATTCTGGCCTTCAATAAATACTCAGCACCTAGTAGGTGTAATATGCAGTGCTATATTGTGTGTGTGTGTGTGTGTGTGTGTGTGTGTGTGTGTGTGTTCAATGAGGCTTGGGTACAAAGATAAATAAGAGTTCAATCCCTGACCTCAAGTGTGTAGAATATCGAGAATAATAATAGTTCAGATGTGTAGCATTTGAAAACCCAGTATTATTAAATATAAAACAAGTCATGGTGATTCAATATTTATCACCATATTAAACTAAAGAACGACAGACTGTATTGGCTTTCCAAAGCATCCATTTAAGACTTTTATGTCTTGAAATAACCCCAATCAATATTAGATTTTATTTCACTTTAATATATTTGGATATTTGCTAATATAAGATAGCTAGTGTAAAATGATTATCTCAGAAAAAAAAATGTCATTGGCTGGTGTGAAGGTCAGTGTATCATCTATGTACAGCCTGAAATAGCCGCTTCTGCTTCTGCTCTTTAGCCAGCCTCTTGGTAAGAAATGGTTTTCCTAAGGTTTTCAAGGTCTTATTATGTGCCAACTGAGTGTGCTGAGTTATGATTTTCTTTTCAGTCACATAGGGATTATTTTTTAACAAAACATGGCCAAAGAAAACTTAGCCATAAAATTCATGTTGCCTAAAATTGAATAAGCATGCTATCATTAGAGAATAATATTTATAAGTACTCTTAAAATAATACATAACATTTATTGTCAACTTGCTATATTACAGGAACTGTGCTAAGCACTTTCCATGTATTAATTGCATTTATGTCTGCCAACAAACTCATGCGGTACATATTGTTGTCTCCATTTTACAGATGAGGAAACTGAGGCAGAGAGTGGTTAAGTAAATGACCAGATTGCACAACTCTATTGTTTCTTTTTAACTAATTAAAACGTAAAAACTTAAAAAATAAGTGCCTGGTTGAAACTTTATATTCTAGAGAAATAAGGAGAATGATAATTTTCATCACCTGGACACTCCAAAACTGACAATGAGATGAAAACAGATGAAGATGATAAAAAGTAGAATGTAATTCTTGTTAAAACTCTAAAAGCAATGAATAATATATACATTGTGTTATTTTCGAAAATCAGAAATAGATCTCATTTTTAACCCCAATTATTCAGTGAAGCTAGCTAGTGTCATCTCTCTCTTAAGATATTTCTTTCTAGCTAAAGCAGAGAGGATACCTGAGAGTTTGACATTTTCATTTTCTCAGAGCCAGTATGCCAAAAAGGAACAGGACGACCAGCAGAGAGCTGCCCAACAAAAGTGGTGGTGGTGACAGCAGCAGATGGAAAGTAAACCATTGGCGTATTGGAAATAATCAGACATCATCCTACAGCTGGGAAATCAGCAAGAAATGAAGATCTGGCTTTCTCCTCATTAAATCTGTAATTAAGGTCTCATTCTGCTTCACTGAAATCCTGCTGTGTTGGTGGGTAATACCCTCTCTGTACCGGGGTGAGGGAACCCCTGCAAATGTCAGTGATAAGTTAATCAAAGTGTTGTATGAAGATAAAGCAAGGTTGGTAAGAGATTTAGGAAGAGCCATAAAGAATAATGCCAAAATTCTGATCAATTTCTACCTGCCAATCTCAGTCTGATGTGGGACTTGAAGGATCTGGAAAGTACTGAGGACTCTGTTTGCCAATATCAGTTTCAATAGTAGGAATAAAAATTAGAAACTGTTCTGCAAGCTTAATAAATATAAGCCTCTGGCATATATAAAAATAATAAAATATTTCATTTGCATTACAACCTTTACTGAGACCATAAGAAATACCACAAAGTCAGATCCATGGTATATTTAGCCACGTAATTAAATTTGAAAGAGACAACGAAGAATGATTTATAGGAAAGAATTATTGCCCTGTCACATCAGCATTTGAATATAAGGCATGTATCCAAATATTGCCAGACTTATATAATAGTCAGGTACTGACTTATTATTGACAAGTTTATATAAAACATGTTTAATTGTTACTATCATACCAGTCTATCCAAACTCTTAAGGTAACATCTTCTGCAACTTTATTAATTTTGGCATAGGTCCTTCTATTTATAGGCCTATAAATTTCCTCTTTCAGACTTCAGGAACTTGCCCAACTCTCATTTTCCTGAAGCTGAATGTACCAAAACTGACCTTTCACAACTTAGTAAACCAGAGTTATAGCCTTCTAACTTTCTCTCATTTGGAAACTACTTGAAATACCTGTTGAATAAAAGGCAAGTAGCTTTTGAAATAACTTTCAATATTGTCTTAGAAAACTCACAATATATCATTCTTATCTTCATGAGAGTGAGAAAGGTAGCATGTAATTGATTATATGTAAATGAGATATGAAATCCAAAAGACTATAGCCGTTATAACATAGAAGACACTTTACCTTGAGAGAAGAAAGCAGGGTCTACAGTCTTGTTTTCTTTTTATGGATTAGACACAGGCTTAAAATTCTCTCATCCAACTTGTTCCTAAATTCTGTCACTGTAAGATTCTCACAGAAATGTGGTCCCCTCAATTTGCCCTTGTGTAAAAAGACCCAAAAAGCAGGAAGTCTAGATTTGGACCATAAACCTGTCACTCATGAGTTGTGTAACTATGTTCAGTAATCATGCACAAGTGATAAACCCTCCCAGACCATTTTCTCACACGTCAAAGGGAGATAAAATACCCATATCATAACAAAACAAAAATACCCAAAACATAACAAAAATGAAAGTGCTTTGTAAATGGTTAAGGGCTATACAGATCCTAACTGTCTGATGATGTGGTTTGGGGGAGGGGGCCTAAAAACTCCCTAAGAGATAAGATACTTTCCCTAAGAGATTTCCATTTTCTTTGGAGAGCCAACACAGTTGCTTCCTTAGATATCGGACCCCAATTACCAGCAATGTTTTCCCAGACACAAAGAATAACTCCATCATATTTTAAGGAAATCTTTTTTTAAGGAGGCTAATAACCTTTAGAATAATAATTATTCCATTTGGTACAATCTGTCAGATGCAGTATATCCAGATTTCAACACATGTTCCAGAAAAAGGCCTCTCAACACTTAATATTCTCACAAGTCACCTGAGAAGACTATCCTTAAATCCAGAATTTGATACAGAAAGTCTAGGATGGGGCCTAAGATTCTGCATTACTCATAGGGTCTCAGGAGATGTTAATGCTGCTGGTCTCCAGGCCACACTTTGAGTGGCAAGGCTCTAGATCTCCTAGATTCTTCAATACAGTAGCCGATAGTGACATGTAGCCATTTACATTTAATTAAAATTAAATTATATTAATTCATTTCGTCTGTAGCACTAGGCACATTTCAAGTGTTCACTAGCACATATGGCTAGTGCCTAGCACACTGCACAGCACCAATATAGAACATTTCCATGATTGCAGAAAGTTTTATTGGGTGCCTCTGCTCTAGAACACAACAGTAATAAAACTTGACTGCACCAGTTTCTCCACTGCCTCTACAGTTGTATTCTAAGGCATATACTTGGCATCGATGGTTTACCGCATACTTTACATACGTGAGGTTATAAGGATATAAGTGACCTCATCATAGGTACATACTTGGAACCATGGTGATAGGAGAAGGATGGGTTTTCTGTGAGTCTGAGTTTTTAGATAAAGAGGAGAGAGACTGAATGCCAATTCCCTGCCAGCAGGAAGGAGAAGCGGGTCCAATGATACCCAATGAGAGAATGAGTAAGAGCCAGCCTTGCCCCTCTCAAGGGAAGAGTGAAGTGATATTAATCAGCACACTATTGTATACAAAGAGGATTCTCTCAGGAGAAGAGCAGTGCATCTGTCCCACTCACACATCAAAGAGGCCCAGCAGCTGAAAATGCTTGTGTCAAATCTCCACTTAGACTCTTTTTCTCCTTGCTTTCCTTTCCTGGTTCATTTGCTATTCTGTGGGCTGTTTAGCAATAAGCCCTTCATCTGATTAACATTTCAAACCCATTGTTGGTCTGTGCTGGCTTAAATGAACTAATCATCATTAGTACTTCAAAACCTGTCTGGCTATGCCTGCAAGGGGAAAAAAGAAGAGAAGAAAAGGAAAAGGAAACAAGCCTGACTCATTAAATAAGTCACCCATAAGTAGTTGGTCAAGACTGGAACAAATGCAGAATCCCAAGTATTTTAATCATTCATCAAGTCATGGACATAGATACCTAGAGAGGAAGTGGGACCTTGAATATTTATATCCATAGGTATACAGATAGGTATATGTACAGGTATAGATACTGATATATCTCCACCAGGCAATGATGGTATAGATCTTCTTCAGAAAGATGAAGAAAGGAAACCCGAAATTCTATTTATTCCCTTTCCTCTGATCAACTTTCCCCGTGGGAAATATTAGTTTATAACTCTGATTTCAAAGCAAAACTTGTCATAGAACTAGTTTTCTATTCTTTTTGCTTTATCTATTTCAATTGAACTGTATTTCCCAAAGTAACTGAGGTGGGTCATCTTTCTCTTTTATAGTTGCATTGATAGTGCGTTACTTTTAATGTATGTTCTGTATCATATTACGGAATGTAGTTGAACCTGCCGCCTTATTGGGCCAGATAAGCCATCAGCTTCGGCTTAAACTGGGTTCACCAGAGGAGCTTTTTGCTAGATCAGACTTTCCGAGTAAATATATTCATTGTTTACTCTGGTTTATACTAAAATCTTCAACATACTTGTAATTCTGAGGCTTAAAAAAAAAAACCAACATATCCAGACCATTTCCTACTCTTGTCTACAAGACACAGAGAAGTGTTAAAGCATGTTCTCCATTTAAATGGTGAATTTCAAGCTTAAGCAAAACATTTTTCTTTCTTCTCTTGTGAAGTCAACATTTTCCACAGATTTTCCAACTCCTGTGATCTAGAAGTATGGTTCCTAAAGTGTGAGAAGTGAAAGAGAGATGACCAGGGAGGATGCAAATTCACAGCCTTCCCTGTCATTGAATCATACACTGTGTACCATATTCTGTTCTCAATTCTCTTTCAATTATTTGATCAAGTCAAGGAGAAAGTCTCATTTGGCACCTTATGAGTTTAACACCATTTCCACTTGCCTTAACAAATAAATCAGCCCTTAAACTCAGAGTCTTCTGAGGGGAATTGTACCTGGATAAAAATGAGTAATGTTTTGTTTTCATTGAATTTATTATTTTTAACACTTTCCTTTTATCTATGGCACATTATGCTGGGTTTTTTTTTTTTTCTATTCATGGTAGTAATAAAATGTTTACTAAAAATACATTAAAAGGTAATATCTAAAGAATGTATTAACCTTGTAACAAAACAAGTGAATACGGCAGAGATCATGAAATATTAGTACTAATCTGAAGCACTTTTTTGGCAAGATGAGGGAGAAAGTGTCTCATTCTTCTGTAGAATGACTAGTTAGGGCTGAAAAAGGTCCCAGGAGCACAAAGCTAGTTGAGTGCCAGGAAGCAGCAAGCATTAAAGCAGCAAGAGAAGACGATGTGCTAAAGAGAAAGAAAGAAAATATTCTTCACCCATTCTCATTTGGTTGATTTCAACAGGGAGAGTTGCTTAGAGTTTGTCACAAGGTTTTCTTGAGGGTGAGATTTTAAGTCTCTCATTGGTTTCTTTGGAAGGGGAGAAGAAATGCAAGGTTTATTAACTATGTTTAAAACTCAGTGTCACTGTGCCAATTTTTGACAAATGGGACCAAATTCATTCTAAAATGAAAATTTCTAGAGCTCTTCATCATTAATTCCCTAATAAGAACTCAAAATACTAGTTCCCATCTATGGATAATTTGTTAAGATGAAATCCCTCATTTGTGTTGAATCAATAATCATTTATTAAGTACCTACTATTAATGAAATAGTTGGTGTTGGCCGTGTCAAGGAAACAAAGTGGTGTCCTGATACTCAAAGTGTGGTCTGTGGTATCACCCAAGGAGGCCTTTAACAGCCCTGGTATCACTGGGGAGCTCTGCAGAAATGCATATTCTCAGGTCCTGCCCCAAACCTACCGAATGAGAATCTGCACTTTTAAAGTGATTCATATGCACAATAAAATTTGGGCAGCTCTGTTTTAAGATACAAAGACTGTCTTCAAATAGCTTAACATCCCAGTTTGGAAATAATACTGACACTAAAATCATCAAGGAACAATAAGTGATAGTAGTATAAATGACATAATGTGATTTTAGACAAGATAATGATCTCTAAAAAATCACGGAGGAAGTAAGACAGCAACTTTGTCTAAAAGTCTATCCAGAATTAGGGGTGTTTGGGTGGCACAGTCAGTTAAGTATCCGACTCTTGATTTCTGCTCAGGTCATGATCTCATGGTTCATAGGATCAAGCCTTGTGTCAGACCTGTGCTGACAGTGCAGAGTCTACTTGGGATTCTCTCTCTCCCTCCCTCTCTCTCTCTGCCCTTCCCCTGCCTGTGCATGTTCTCTCTCTCTCTCTCTCTCTCTCTCAAAATAAACATTTAAATAAATAAAAAATAAAAATCTATCCAGAATTAGGGACAGAAGCATGACCCCACCTTGAAGTGTGGTGACAATTTTTAGGCAGAGAGGACAGAACACTGTGTATGTCATCTTAAACATAGAGAAAAAAAACCTGTGTGACCAGAGTGAAGGGTCCATGTTGGGAATGTGGAAAAGCAGACTCAATGGGAAGTATGGGGCATTTTTTTTTTATCATCAAGCAAAGGAGTTTACCTTTTACACAAGAGGAAATAGATGCCATCTCTGAAAATATGCAGACTAGGAGGTCACAAAGGTGAACTGGTCTCCTGCACATAATAAATGCTCAGCATTTGCAAAGTTGAATTGGTTAAACTGTATGTTCAGGAGTGATTACTCTAGTCCCCTGGTGGGTAGGATGAATTGCAGGGGAAAAAGTCAGGACGGTAGAGTCTATAAATATCCTTGGTGTGGGATCAGATGCCTCGAATAATGTCTGTTTAGCAAAAAGATAGGCAAAGGCCTGAAAACAATAATTACATGTAAGAGACTAATATAGTCAAACTACTGTATCACAATGACTATGCTGATTTGAATTTGCCTCAATTAAGGAGCTCTTTCATTGAAATAAAGTTTCTAAAAATGTTACTTAATGGCACTACTACACTTCTGTTCAATTCATTCACTTAAACCCATGTACTTATTATGTCTGCTCTTATTCCCATGTTCTGTTGTAACCCAGACAACAAAACTGAGTGTAAACTATGGCATTTTAATCCAGGAAGCACCTTTGCTTCAAGCAAGGCAATACCCTGTGCTGGCAAAATCTTGAGCTGTGGAGCCACCCTTGGGGTTGAAACCTAGCTACGGCATTTTCTGGCCAGACACTGGTTCCGTTTGACATTAGTCCATGCTTCACTTCCTTCATTTGCAGTTTCTATATCTGTAGATGGAATGAGATATTACCCACCTCACCAGACTGTTGGCACAAGGCCTGGCACAGAATTGATCCTGAAAATAGGTGTTGCTATTACCATCCCGATCATTATCATACTCCTCTCACCTCTCCTGCTCTGCCTCCACCATCACCATCATCATTGACTTGATGAGAGGACCAAACCCGAAGCATATTACTACATCCTTTTCAGTTTAAGAGTATGGCTCTGCTTTTACACTGAACCAAGTTACTATAGAGTGATTCTGTAGTTATGCCACAAGCCTTTCAAACCAAGGGGGAAAAAAAGAGAAAGAAAAAAAGGAAGCATTTCATTTCAGCTGGGCGGTTGTGTTCTGCAAACATTCAAGTGTACTCAGGGACCAGGGATGTGCTGATGTGGGAACTCAGATGTGGGCAAGGCTATTGACACCTGGAATTCCTTTCCTCAACATTTCTTATCCTCAGGTTAGGTCCTGCCCTGTGAGTTCCACCCACTTTTATCCATCCTATTTTCTGACTGTTCTCTACCTTCCTCCTCTCTGCTCCTTTCTCTTTAAACCTAATTGTTATTTAAGCTATAAGCAAAGAAGCCCTCCCCATCACTCCCCCTTCCTCCTCTAGCACCAACCCAAACTGCCCACAAAAATATTCTTTCTCCAGAAGAGAGGAGAAAATGCAGGAGCCCCAGTGCCTGAGTCACATCTGCATAAACTTCCCATAAACTCCAAGAAGTCTAGAGTTTTCTGTTACCAACTCTCTAGAGCTTCCCAGGAGAAGCCAAAAGAAGCTTCTGATTTACAGTGGTAACTGCCTCTGGATCAAGTCTCTGATCTTTCGCTAGCACTCCTGGTAGCTAAGAGCATACATGATTACTGTCCTCTCCTGTAAACAAAGAGGAAGCTCCCAATTCATCCATAGTTGAACAGGTTTTTATTTGGAAGCCATCTGGTGGGGTCAGGAGTATAGCTGGTGGGAAGGACTTAAGCTGGCATCATTGGCATACACAGGATGGAATCTAGGGCACAGATTATTGTAATGACTTTTAAACTTTCAGACATTTTTCTAGGAGTGGAGCATCAGATTTGAAGAACCATTTCAGAGCCCAGAGGAATCTCTTCAATGCTCATGAACCACCTAAGTACTGTAGAGAATAATGGAATGCTACACGACAATAGCTTGAACATCTAGCCCAAAGTACTTATTTTCCAGTGGGCAAAGACACCCTTGATATGACTTAACCAAGGTAAGTCAGGGCCAAACGCACATTGCACTGTATCAGAGGTTCTCAAACGATGTTGTATGAAAAAAACAAGGGCTTGCTTTTTTCAAAATTAATTCATTAACTTTAACTGAAGTAAAAGAGAGGGGTGAAAGAGGTGAAGGGGGCTTAGAGGGCACATTAAGACACAGGTTTCTGGGCCCTATACCCAGAATTTCTGATTCAGGTGATCTGGAGTAAGGTCAGAGTATTTGCAAGTCCCCAGGTGATGCTCATGCTTCTGGCCTATGGACCACATTTTGAAAACCACTTCTTGTCATCATACTGCCTCTCAGTCATGCAGTAACATTAAGAAATGCTCACTAGAGAGTTTTTAAAATAGTCATATTAAATACTGTAGTTTCCATGTCTTAGAGGAGAAAATTTTTTAAAAACTGAATTATCTACTAAATTTTATCATCATCACCCCTTTCTCCAACCCACTCACTCATCATGATCTTCATTAAATCCCATCTTGTATGTACTTACCAGTGTGTTCTAGCTCCATGTTGGTTTGTCAGGATAATACTCAGTGGTATGTAAAATTAAACTAAATGTTATCATTGCTTTCTTTAAAGGAGGAAGCTTTTTAATATAAAAGGGCAATACTATTTGCTTGAAAATATCATACTGTGAACTTTCCTATATATTCCTTAGGGTGAACAAAGGGAAAATGTAGTTTAAAGATAAAGTGGCTTTTAGAAAGTAAAAACGCTGGGGTGGAAGGCTAAGAATAAAAAACAAAGAAAAAAGAAGGAAGAAAATTAGTATTTTTGAGTACCTATCGTGTGTCCAATTCCAGAGAGGTGCTTTCACATGAACTTCCCACCTGCAAGGTTCCTGGTGCAGCAGCTTGCATTCTTCTTTTAGTGCTGAGTGACAGTTCATACTCTGGGTCCTGCTCTCCCATAACGAACACGGGCTCGTCTTATCAACTGCATCGATGCAACATATATGTCCTGTACAACATGCCGACACTCTCTACAAAAACCCTTTAAGTCATAGAGATAACATTCCACCAGTGAGCAAAGAGTGGCGATTTACTCTAAGTCACAATGCCACTGCGTGCTAACGTAGGAACTGTAACCTAGCTCGTCTGATTCGAAGTCTACTGCCCTTTTCAAAGATTCAAGTGTCCACAGAATGCTGTACTGTTTTCGTTTTATACTGGACGCTACACATGAGGCTCTACATAGAAGCAAAGACTGAAGAACACAGAGAAATCAAACAGCAGGTCTGGGATGCACACATCTGAAATACATCTCTCCCTCTTTCTCTCGTTTATCATAGTCCCTCAGGCTTTCAGTGTGCCCCTAAGATTTAACTTGCTGGAACAGGGGCAGAAGAAGTTCAAGAGGAGAAGAGGGGAGGCTTTTTAGGTGTCCATGCTTCTTGCCTTGCACACTCCCCAAGAATGGCTTGTGGGCACTGCCACAGTCTCTGGAGAGATTTTTTGGTGTCTCAGATGCATTTCCCTGAATATCATGAATACTCATTTCATTCGCTGAGCTGGTCAGCACAAAGAAAAGCAAAGAAAACGAAATAGCTGCTATTAAACGGCGGGCTGCCAGAAATCTGAGAAAGCACATGACAACATAATATCTCAAGTCTAAAGGGAGAGTTCCAAGCCAAGATTTCTGTATCTCCCTTGACTATCCAGCCAATCAGCATCAGGGTCTCCGCTCTCAGACACGTGACCTTTTTACTGGGACACTCGACAGTCATCCCATAGATGTTCCAGGTGCAGTCGGAAAGCGGTTGCTTGCATTTCTCTTCTGGTGCTGAAGGCCAGTTTTCACTCTCTCTACCCCACCCTCATGTATATACACAGAGAGACCTGTACCTGTATCACATACAATATTAATAAGAGTATCCTTCTCTCAGGAGCTCTGTGCACTTGTTTCTCTTTCTTCTGAAAAGAAAACTAATGCAGGGAAGAAAGGAATCAATAGCAGAAATAGCACGTAGGCGCACACAAGAAGAAATCTGCTCAGCTGCTTGATATTAGCGCTCTGTGGTGAAGCAGTGTGCGACATTGGAGTGGCATTTCCTCCTGTTCCTTATGGAGTTCAGTGCAACTTAGCTGTTGGCTACTGAATTGAATTCTGAATTGAATTAATTTACTTTTGACACAGCTAGCATGGCACAGTGTGAGATGAAGCAGATGCTGATTTAAATTGTAACATTACAAGCCCCTGGGTCTAATATCTTCATAATAAGGAATGTTGCTACGGACATAAAGGAAATTGTATTTGCGTGTGCTCAGAACTTATGCAGGTCAGAACGAGAGCTTCAGAGTTTATTAAGTTAAATGACAGATTGAAGAGAGACAGAGTTAGAGCTGTAGAAATATTAACCAGAGTTTTTACCACATCTGCAAGTTCAAAGCATTAGATCGGAACAGACTAGGAGGGGTACCGAGTGATTCTAGCCCATGCTTACAACTAGCAGAAGTGACCATAAACCACAGGAAGTAGGATGACAGCTGAGAGCCAATAGGCCTGGCACTGAAAACTGACAGATTGGCCAGATGGCAAACATCATTCAAGTACATGCCGTATTTTGATTAGGATTATCTCTTAATACCCTTGATAACTCTTTAAATTCTATAACAGAGACAAATCTTTATATTATACCTACATTTGCCATTTTCCCCCATTAATAACATAATAAATCACTTAGCAGTGATAGAAGCATTTTATTTATTGTCAGTAGACGTTTTACAGTCTATGGTCAAAGTACCATAATAATACTTAAAATTGTCTTCCAGATGGAATTCTAGCATATTCACTTATAAAATCTTGCTATTTGTAACCTAAAGACAATCATCTTTCCACAAATTGTTACCACTTTTCTCTCTAGGTCACAATTAGAGGTTATGGTTTTATCTTCTCCCACCCCCCATGGTCCTTTATAAACTAACTTTTTACTATAGTTAGCTGTGTCAATTTAATTCAGTCTACAAATTCAACAAGAAATTAGTGAATAGCTATTTAGGGAATGAGAATGTAAGGAAGAAATAGATATAGTCTTGGTCTTTAGGCAACTTGAACTCTTCATTTCAAGATCAAAATTAGTCTAGTCACATGCTAGCAATTAAATTTTATTTATCATTAATTTTCAGACACTCTCTCTCTCAAGTTGGATTGGTCTCTCCACTCCACTCAAAATTTACTATGCTGATTGCTTAACACTCATTTTTCCCTCTGCCTTGAAAGGCTGTTTCTACCTGTATCAGTTAGGCTAGACTAGTTTCTATCAACAAATAGTAACAAATGAGCCCCAGATCTGAATGTCTTACAACAACAAATGTAGACTTCTTCTCTTGCTAGGAGTCCATTTCTGGTTACCAATGGCCCTATTCCAGTGAAAAAACCTCCTTCTGGAACACTGCCATTTGTGTAGCAAAAAGAAAAGGCATGGTAACAAAGCATGCACTGATCCCTAAAGTTTCCTCTGGAAAATGGCACACATTTCATTGGCCAGAGCAAGTCACATGGCCAAGCCCCACAGGGATAGCAAAGTACAATCATCCAGGAACTGGACAGGCAGTGAATATGTACAAACCACAATCCAACCAACTCCTTGATACCAACCTTACCTATTTAGCAACCCTCAGCTCAAAGCCCTCTATTAAATTTTACCATTCCAGTTCTCACCAACCCTTCTAATGTTCTTCAGCAGGGTCTCTATCTGTAATACGCATATAAAAATTCATCTATGATTTATTATCTTGTGATATTTTAAAATAATTTTATTTTTGTTGCACTTGTCTTTTTTATTCAATTGTAAATTCACTGAAGGCAGGAACCTTGTTTGAAATTTTTCCCTTGTACACACACACAGTTCACAGAAGTCACAGAGTGGAATACTGCAGAGATTGCACTAGCCTTGAGTACTTCATATTGATTGGCTTCAAAGAAAACTCATCCTATGCATGCATTGGGTTTCAATCAAGGCAACTAAAAACAAGATCCTGTCCTCTACAAGTACTTTAAAACTAGGTATGTGTATAACAACATATGTTCATAACATATAGGAAAACTGTGTTATATATAATATTACCATAAAATTCAGGTCAAATGCAAAAATTCAGTTAACATTATATAGAAAAGTGAAGGTTGCCATTATTTGAAGAAATGCAGAAACTTCAGGTTTCTTTTCTTTTTTAAATTTTTTTTTAACGTTTATTTATTTTTGAGACAGAGAGAGACAGAACACGAATGGGGGAGGGTTAGAGAGAGGGAGACACAGAATCCGAAATAGGCTCCAGGCTCTGAGCTGTCAGCACAGAGCCCGACGCGGGGCTCGAACCCACAGACCGCGAGATCATGACCTGAGCCGAAGTCGGCCGCTCAACCGACTGAGCCACCCAGGCGCCCCTTCAGGTTGCTTTTCAAGACAACATTGGGATAGGAAAAATACAAAGTTACCCAAACAATGATCTAGAGAATAATTAGGCTAAAGATTACAGCAAATGAAGAAACTATCACTGAAACAGTTTAGCCTACGTGTAATATAATTGGAGAAAAACTGTTCCATGCAAATGTGTCTCACATTAGATCCAATATCATATTTGTCAAAGCACTCTGAGTATTGGCTGTGATTTCCCTGCTTATAATTATAGAGGCACTGGGTGCATAAACTTGTATATCATTTGCTTTTTAAAAAGCGTTTGGAGGACTGATAAAATAATTTGTTTGGTAGTTGTGGTATTCAAGGGGGAACACAATGGAACCTGATACAAATGTGTTGACCGCATGTGCTTCCAAAAGAATGTGCAATTAGGAAATGGAAACATAAGCAGGCAGATATGTAACAACATCAGAATTTTAAGGATCCACTTAATAACAATCAACTAAATACATCATATGTATTTAGCTCCTTGAAATCATTTCATTAATCTCAAAATTAAGCATATGCTACTCCTGAATGGAAGAACAAGGGAGACTGGTTTGCTCGGGAGATTGGGGAAAGCACGCAAAGCTATTTATCTTGAGATTATAGGTCTGGCTTCAACCAAGAAGCTAAAGACAGTTATTGCTACTTTATGGTCCATATGAAATGAACTATCATTATCAGTTTAGATGCTCATTTCAGCAGGCTGTCACCATAATATGGGTTTGGATAGCCCTAATGGATATGTGGACAAATGTCGGCTTGGAGAAGTAATATAGTAGTGAAAAGAGCCCTTGGCTGGGAATCAGGAGTCATTGCAACTCTGCCTCTAACACCTAATATGGATGTCTCCCCTCTGGACAGGGTGGGCAGGGAAAGGAAGGAAGGAATCAGATAACCCTTCCCCCAAATCTCCCCCTAGTCTTAAGGTTAGAGTCAGTGTAGAAAAGTCCCTTTAGGCTCTACCCAACAGGAACTTTGTCCTTATCTTGCCCAGACTATAACCCGAATCATCTCTGGGCTCTTGGACCTGATTATTACTGCTTTCCCCTGTAGATAAAAGGGATAGGATGTTATCTCCTCCTCTTCCCCTGAAATGTGCTATCTACAAACTGACCTTTAATCTAGGACAGATTCGTAGGCCTAGTTATATGGCCTATCTCCCTCGTCAAGCCCTTTTCTTTAATCTTTATGATATACCACCACGTATTACAGAAGGTATAAGGAAACTGTCCAAAGTAAATTGGTTTCAAATAAATTTTTAAACAAATAATGCTGTATTTGAAATATATATGAAAAATAGGGTGTGATGAGTTCTGAGTCCCTATAATGCTGAGTTGTCCTTAGCTCTTTGAGAGGCTCATGGCTATTAAAAAAGGAAATAGCAACCAGGACAGAATTGTGCATCAGTTCCTAATTATAACCTACCTATAGTCCTTTCCTTCATTGGCTATTTCTTGCTGCTTTCAGTGGAAGCTCCATGGTGTGTGTGTGTGTGTGTGTGTGTGTGTGTGTGTGTGTGTGTGTGTGTAAGGAAACTTTAATTGCAGATTATTAAGATGACAAGGTTTACTTTTTTAAAATTTTATAATTTGAAACTTGAAGATTTGGGAGGTTAAGACAAGGGAAAGTGATGTTAAAGTTCCAGCTCTAAACTGGCATCATGGCACCAAGTTAAAGGTGTTGGGAAACGATTACATTCACAGGTGACAGGGAGGAGGGGACGGGAACTGACACTATTCAGTGCCTGCCACAGGGAAGGCTCTCTGCTGCCTTCATGCACAGTAGCTCTTTGAGTCCCCACAGCCTGACAGGTAGAGAAACTGAGATCTAGAAAGCTGATGTCACTTGCCCAAGGTTGCATAGGGTGGAACCAAATTTGTGCTCTGACAGTCTGACTCTGGATCCCTTAACCATTCAGCCTTCCCATCTTAAACAGGTATGCAGGAGGTAGAGGAAGGAACAGGCTTCATTTCTGTATTTTTCTAGCTTCGAAACCCATGCCTTTACCCTTTAGGCCAAGCTTCCTTTCAATAACGAAGAAATAGAGTGATGTGGGGTGGAATAACAATAAACAAGCCAAATTCCTCCTCCCAACATCCCCTCCCCTACCCCCTGAAAGTGCTGAACAACCTGCCACTGAGGTCCTGTGCTACACTCTGAAAGGGAAACATTGCAGCCTAGGAAAACTCCCATCAGCCAGCTTTCTCAAAGAGACCGAGTACGGGTGGACGTTGGTGGGAAATGGAGGGGGAGTATCTCATCCCAGCTCTTCAACTTACCAGTTGCATGATCTTGACCAAGCTACAAGGACATAAATGGGCTTCAGATTTTACATTTGTAAGGTGAGGACACCAGACAGAATGTAAATTATTGGTTTTCATTCCCCACCCCCCACCTCCACAAGCAGTAGAATCCATTGTTTAAACCCAACACAGGACACAGATGTAAGTGGCTTTCTCTGGGTGATCGAGGACTCACTATTACCTCTCATCACACCCCATGCCAACAAGGGGCTGGGGACTCCTTGGTGCACAGGTGCAAACACCTGGTTTAGACCCCTTAGGTCATCTCTAAGCCCCTTCCCAACTTTGATAGCCTATGAAAGCTTAGGATTGCTTTGAGTACTATCAAGGAATCTACTATTTGTTAATAAAACCATCTCTGTCTCCCTTGAAGAATGCTAATCATAAACCTTGCAATTAGTCTCCTTTGAATTACAGATCTGATTTATTTAGTTTTAAAAACACTATGACATCCAACACTTTAGACAGATTTACTCGTCAGTTCAGAGGAATGAAGAACTGGACTTTGATCCATTACCACTGTGCCAGGAATTGATTTTGGGGAAGGATATGTGATTATGGGATAGAATGTGAATGGGGATGGTTTGGGTTGACCTCCACCCTGATTCTCCATTTGTGTGTGGTGCTGCATGAGTGACACGGGGCGTGAGGAGTGCTTCATAAGACGTAAAAAGAACTGATTGATTTATCGATCTAAGGAAGACAGTCTCCTTGACGGAGACATGCTGTCAAACAGTGGCAGGATGTGCTGCTAAAAGCCCTCCAGATTGATTACCCTACCTGGCACCTGATGCCTCGTCAGTATGGCAGGTGAAGAGTGCTGGAAATGTACTCACAGCTGCATTAATAAGATAGGAAGAGAACAAACAAGGAAGCCTGGGTCAGGCAAGGCTCTGGCTGAGAAGAGGGTTTCCCACTGCTCTGAATTTCCTCAAAACAGAAAGGCTCTCAAATGGTGTGACCCACACAGGCTGAAAACTAGGCAAAATAGCTAATCCAGCTGAAAACGTGTGTGGCAGCAATGACACCTCTGGCTTCTGAAGTTCTATGATTTGGTTTTCCCATCTGTTACTACTTTAAAATTTGACAATTCCCGTTTGAATTCTTATGTAATTGGAAAATGCTTCGGAAATAGCGTACTAAGAGATACACCTGGCATAATATGCAAAACACTTCTCCTTGTAACCATGCTAGAGAATCTCCACACATAAACACTGCCACATCCTAACATGTGGATCAATAAAAAATTTTAAAGGCACACACACACACACGCATACACTCACGGAAGTAATCTTTAATGCAGGCTCTTATTATAGGCATGTCATAGCCAAGATCAATGCCAACGGATAATCAGGGTAGGCATCCAGCTAACACTATGTGGACAAAAGTAGAAGGGGGAAATAAGTCAATTATAATGGTGTTGAAAGAAGGTATTGATGCTATTATTTCTCAGAAGACCAGTACAATCTGTGACAGGTAGAGTCACACCCTTTTGAAAGGAGACAATTCAAAATCTTGAAGTGTTAAAAGATAAATTAGCCAGCTCCAAATCCTGAAAGAAAATTGGAGTTTTTGACACAATGTTTATTTGCTCAAAAGGATGAAAAGAGTAGCAACAGATGTGAATCATTAAAAATGTTACTCCAGTGAGGTGCCTGGGTAGCTCAGTCAGTTAAGCGTCTGACTCTTGATTTCTGCTCAGGTCACGATCTCATGGTCCTGAATTCAAAGCCAGAGTCAGCCTCCATGCTGGGTGTGGAGCCTGCTTAAGATTCTCTGTCTTTCTCCCTTTGGCCCTCTCTCACTCACATACATGTGTTCTTTCTCTGTCTCAAAAAAAAAAAAAATGTCACTACAGTATTTCTAGTATTAAAATATAAACTGTAGAATTATAGAAAGTTTGATCCAGAGAGAACCAGAAAATTATCAATCACCTTATTTTGACTATGAGAAAATGGAAGGCAGGGAGGTTACAAATCTCCCCAAAGTCAAACCTCATGGTAGTGGAGAAGGAGCTAGGATTTGAACCCAATCTCCTGACTTCTCTGAGTGCAGTGATCTCCCCACTATACTGTGAATGTACGTTCAACCTCCTCCTTCGCCTGGATCTTCCAACATCTATTAAATATGCCTCAGACCTCTCTCATTAATAACAACAAAAACAACAATACTAATAAACAAAAACAAGAAAAAAATACTCTCCGGTAGCCACAAGATCACCAAGTCTTTTATACTTAGAGTCTACTAACATAATGATCTTGCCAGCAAGGCCCAATTGAAATAGGCCTCTGTCCTTGCAGGGGAGATAGTAACACCCCACATGGGGCACCCATCATCATTCCAGAAAGTTTACTCTTTCATTGTGGTGTCAGAGATGGAACAGATGAGGTAGTGTCAGATGATGGTCTTGGGGAGAGGAGAAGTCATTAACGCAAAGCTAATTTCTAGTTCCATGGAAATAAAATCTGGCAGAAGCAGCAGCATACTCTACCAACCAAAATTTTAAAGAGGGACAGGGACAGCTGAATTAGATCTCTAAAGATAACACTTTAGATTACAGTGAAAATAACACTTCTGAAGCAACAGTTCTAGGCAATTTCACAGCCTACTGAATACTCCTTCTGCGCAAGGGTTTTTTAAGAGGGGATCTGTGAACTTGGACAGGAACAGAATTTACATCATTGTTTTCAGTAGGCTATAAGTGAATTTAGCCATTCCTTCAATTATATCTAAGCAACTATCGTAGTATTAAAAGTACCTGTGATGTTGTCTTTTAAAGAATAACCTATATTTCCATATTACTTCAGATGATGTAGATTTTCAAAATGTAATTCATGTTTTTCTTTATTTTGAAGTTGCACTATAATTGAAACACGTTTTTTTGTTTTTTCGTTTTTTTTTTTTTTTTTTGGTCTATGATTGTACAATTGTTGCATACTCCATCTGTTGAAAAGCCCATCCTTCCTTAAACGTTTTACATTTTTGTAAAACACAGCGAGCACACTTGTGTGCATATATTTCTGGATTATCTATCCTGTCACACTGTTCTATGAGTCTACACTTTTGACGATACTGTTCAGTCTTAATTACTGGAACATAATAATAATAGGTCATGAAAACCGGCAGATGGATTCCTCTCACTTTTTTTTTCCAAATTGTTTCAGGTATTCTAGTTCCTTTGCCCCTCAATATAAACTTTAGAATAATCTTGTCCATATCTACTAAAAATCTTTCTGGTATTTTGACAGGAATTGCATGAAACCTGTTTATCAATTTGGGGGAGAACTGCCATATTTACTATACTCAGTCTTCACATCCATGAACATGGCATGTTTCTCTATTTATTTAGCTGTCCCTTAATTGTTTCCTTCAGAGTTTTACAGTTTTTGGTATACATATTCTGAAAATGTTTGGTTAAATTTGCATCTAAAAATTTAATTTTTGAGCAACTGTAAATAGTACTGTATTTTTAATTTTACTGTCCACAAGACATTGCTAATATATAGAAATACTGATTTTTAAATATTTATCTTCTATCCCACACCCTTTATTAACTCACTTATTAGTTCTAGAAGTTATCCTGTAGGGTATTGTGATTTTCTACTTACACAGTCATGCTATCTCTAAGACAGACACTATCATTTCTTCTTTCAGATCTCTATAGTTTTTATTTCCCTTTCTTGCTACTGCACTAAGTAGGGCTCCCAGTACTACATTGAATAAGATTAGTAAGAACAGATATACTTACCTTATTGATGATATTAAGGAAGAAGTATTATCTTTCATCATTAACTATAATATTAGTTGCAGGGTTTTCATAGATGTTCTTTTTCAAGTTGAGAAAGTTCATCCCTATCCCTAGTTATCGGAGTTTTTACCATGAATGGGTGTTGAATTCAGCCAAGTGCTTTTCCCATACCAATTAAGAAGATCAAATGACTTTTCTTCTTTAGCTTGTTAATATGGTAGATTACATTGACAAATTTTCAAATATTGAACCAATATTCTGTCCCTAGAATAAAACTCACCTAATCACAGTGTATAATTCTTTTCACAGATTTCTGAATTCTACTGGTAATATTTTGTTAAGGAATTTTGCATCTATATTCATATTTTTCTGCATTTTCCATTCTTATACAATGAAAAATTGTCTACTTTTTAGTTTGGTCTTTGTATGTGGAAAATGCTGGCATCATAAAATCAATCAGTAGGTCTGCCCTTCTGTTTTCTGGAAGAGAGTTTGTACAAGTGGTGTTAACTCTTCCCTAAATGTTTAGAAGAATTGTTTCATGAAACCATCTTATCCTGTTTGGGAGAGTTTTAAAAGTACAAATTAAAATTTAATAGTTATAGGACTATCAAAATGTCTATTTCATATTGAGCGAATTGTAGTAGTTTGTGTTTTTAGAGAAATTGGTCCATTTCATCTAAGCTGTCAAATTTATGTTTGTAGAGTTGTTCCTAGTATTCCCTTACCATCCTTTTATGTCTGCAGCATCTGAAGTGATATCCTCTGTTCCATTCCTGATATTGGTAATCTGTCCCTTCTTTCTTTTTTCTTTGGGAAGAAACTGGGGGACCAAGAAGTTTTACAAGCGTTTGTCAAAGAGCAAGCTTTTTGTTTCATGATTTTATTGTTTTTTCTGTTTTCAATTTCAATTATTTTTATTATTTCCTTCTTCCTACTTGTTTTAAGTTTATCTTGCTCTGCTTTTTCTAGGTTCTTCAGGTAGGACTTTAGATTATTGATTTGAGATTTTTACTTTTCTAATTTAAGCATTTCTTGCTATCAATCTCCTTCTCAGCACTATTTTAGCTGTGTTCCACAGTTTTTGATAAGTTACATATTCATTTTCATTCAGTTCTTTCTCTTTCGTCTTTGATCCACAGATTGTTTAGATTCCAATTGTTTGGAGTTTTTCATGTGATCTGTTATGATTTCTAATTTGATTTCAATTTGGTCAGCAAACACACGTTGTATGATTTCAATTCCTTTAAATTTGTTGAAATTCATTTTATGACTCAGGGAACCTACCACCATGTTGGTCTTTTAGTCTCAAGGTGCTGGAGTTGTCTGCCCTCTTCTCCCCACCCTTCAGAATCTTATGTTTCTTTTATGTATAATGTCCAAAGTGTTTAGTTGTACTTCATGGTAGAAGAGGGAAAAGCACATCTACTTATCTTCCCAGAAGTCAAAGTCTGAATTCCTATATTGTTCGTTTGTATATTAAAGCATTATTCTGAGAGTAAGTCCACTACCTCTATCAAACTGCTAAAGGAAGTTGTGGCACACAAGAGGGAAGAGAACCCTTCCCTAGACCTTTCCCATAGAGTGAGTAGCCTACAGTCACCCTTCCATTCTGTACCTGTAGCTGACCAACTGACCAGTTATTATTGGTATTAAACTTATCCATGAAATCCTACCTATGAGGTTACATTGAATGTCTACCAGTTTCTAATCTCTCAGCTTCTGAGTCTACACCCTGCCTAACTATGCGTAATATATTTGTTTCCCAACTTAATGGACACATTCATCGCCTGACTTCAAACACCACCTATGAAATAAGCTATAAGCTGGACTTCAGGTTAGCTTCCCAACCCAGGATTTTATTGAAATCATCATGACATTTTTCAAGGGGAGAAAAAAAAACAAAAAACAAAAGAAAAAAAACAAAATGACTTTAATTGAGCAAATACAATTTTTATTTTAAAACCCTGAGTCAATTGGAGCACCTGGGTGGCTCAGTCGGTTAAGCGTCCGACTCTTGGTTTCGGCTCAGGTCGTGATCTCACGGTTTGTGAGTTCGAGCCCCACATAGGGCTCCCTGCTTGGGATTCTCTCCCTCTCTGGCCCTCCTCCGTTATATATATATATATAAATAAACTTAAAAATTTTTTAAAATAAAAAAATAAAAAAAATAAAACCCTGAGTCAATTAAGTTGTTTTCAAGATACTGAGGAAAAACAAGATTCAAGCATTCTTTTTGAAACATTCATTCACAAATGAAAATAAATATCTTCATAGCTTAAGCTTCAAAATCAGTAGTGGTTCAATGTAGTTCCTCTCAACCTAGGGACATAAATTTCTGTTTGAGAAAAGAAGGGTCCGTCAGCTATTGCGTAGCCAGGTAATTCCATTGTATCTTTCTGCAGGGATAGAAGTTTGTCAGGACCCCCGAAAGCCCCTTTTACGGATAAGGCCTTTTGGTGGCAGTTATCACAGTTTCCGTAGCAGAGATGAAGAAGAAAAAGAGAAAAAGGATAAAAGGATAGGTGGATTAAAGTAGAGGGTGAAATCTGTGTCAGCCAGGATGAAGCCTGCCATGCTCACTAATGTTCTTAAGCCCTTAAGAGGAAACTGCTGGCAGCTGTAGAATTATCAAGTTTTGAAAATGAGGGTATTATTCAAGGGAAATATTTATTGATCTCAAAATGTGGAGAGTGTGAGATTTATGATGGAGAAATTATATTAAGTAATTAATTTCTTTACTTACATAAGTGCTGATCTTGGATACCTTGTAAATTAAATTAACAAGGACAGAGTCATGAAAAGGACAACCATGCGTCTCTATGAGGTTAGTATCTAAGTCAGGAAGTATTTGGGGCCTAAAACTTGGACTACCTGACTTGGTTGGATAACCACTCATCAGCTCTCTGTAATTGTTAATAATTTGTTCATCTGTGGCTGAGATGGTTTGTCCAAGTAGAAAAAAGAACACTGTAAGTGGAAAAGTACTAGACAGATGTATAATTATTCTCTATTCCTCCACCCTGGGCACTGGAATTGTTTACATTGAGCAATTTGAGATACACTTAAGATGCAAGCTGCCGCTTTCCCTCAATACTTGGGAAATACGGTTACAACGTTTGACTACAGCTGCAGTCCAAGGATTTGGATAACAAAGGAACTTCAAATTTAAGAGTGAGGTGAACTATAGGAAGACATGACAAGTTTCCACTCACTGATTTTTCCAGAGGAGAGGTTTTACATATTCCTTTTTTTTAAGTTTACTTATTTAATTATTGAGAGAGAGAGAGAGAGAGGGAGAGAGAGAGAGAGAGAGAGAGAGAATGAGCAACGGAGGGTCAGAGAGAGGGAGAGAGAAAATCCCAACCAAGCTCCATACTGTCAATGCAGTGCCTGATGCGGGGCTCAAACTTACAAACCGTGAGATCACAACCTCAGCTGAAATCAAGAGTTGGATGCTTAACTGAGTCACCCAGGCATCCCAGGTTTTCCGTATTCTTACAGCTCCCCTGGATACCAGCTGACTACAGGGACACCTGGGCTCCCAAAACATGAAGTCAGAATAGCACTGGTTCCCACAGCATCCTCAGGCTCAAGAGGCTGCAGAGAAGAGGTGACTGGGCACCGGTGGACAAAGAGAAATAGAGTTGCTGTACAGATGAATATGATAGCAACAATTTCCTGTTCCCCTGTAGCCTGTGACCATCACTGCCCTGCCAGACATCCAGACTGGGCACTGCAATGGAAGTGAATCCTAAGGCATATTCCAAAACCAAGCAGCCAGGAAATAATAAAGTAAGGACAGGGATGACTGCTGAAAAACGTTACTTGAGAAAATCATTGTGTGCAACAGATATGCTCAAAATGGTACTGGAGCCTGTGTTATGCAATCCCAAGAAAAGGAAACCCATGGAGTTTTTCTCTTGTTCTTTGTTGAACAGAGGATACTGACGTGGCTGGACAATGAAATGAGTGTCTAAGACCCAATATCACTACCTTGAGCTTGTTTTCAGTTATCTCCAAAACTGGATTGATACATGATCTCCAATTACTAGGACATATTCCTTCAGCAAAAGGGACAAAAACACAGTGATTGACATGGGATTGTTTCTAGATCAGAGCACAGCTTATCTCTTCATTTTCTTTTTCACATTGTTCAGATGACTGGGAGGAAGTCTGAAAGGGGCTTAGGGCTGTAAGGGTGTGGCTACCTTACACAGCCCTTTCTTTTATCAAAAGGTCTGGGGAGCACCTGGAGGGGCTCAGTCGGTTAAGCGTCTGACTTCAGCTCAGGTCATGATCTCACAGCTCATGAGTTCAAACCCTGCGTCAGGCTCTGTGCTGATAGCTTGGAACGTGGAGCCTGCTTTGGATTCTGTGTCTCCTTTCTCTGCCCTTCTCCTGCTCATGCTCTGACTCTCTCTCTCAAAAATAAACATTAAAAAAATTTTTTTAAAGATCTATAAGTATCTTTGCAAAGTATCTCTGCTGCAACCTTGGGTTGCAGCAACCCACCTGCAACAAGCTGCAGAGGGAAAATGTGGTGGAGGTAGAAAAGAACTAAAGGATGACAGAGATGGGAAGGAAGGAAACAAAAACCATTCCTTCAGTCTGTTCTCCCACTATCACTGCACCTTTGAGTCACGGAAGATTGTCTTTCCTGAGCTCTCTTTACTGTGAAATACTGGGGAGATAACAGACTTGGAAAAGCCAGAGATTCTGAAACTCTACAAAACATCATCAATAATATATACCTTCCCCACAGCTCGGTGAAAATAAAATATTAATATGCCCAATTTTAAAGAGGGAAACAAGACTGTGTGTTGGAATGTTATTCATCTTAGAGCGATACTCTTGTTGATACATATGGGCTCTAGTGAATTCCATGGTTTCTGTTCTATCTGCCACCCTGTTTGGGCACTTGTGACTCAGTGAGGAGAGAGATGCCAGGGGCTCTTAGACTAGTATACAACTTGACTGTGGTTCGGGGGTGGGGGGGGCACACAGGATGTCATTATTTTTAGTTTGGATATCCTCCAACGGCTCTCTTTAACCTTCCTCAGGGCTCCTTCCCCTCATCTTTTCATACTGGATTGTTCAGTCAATGTAGGGCCTTCACACTGCGCATTTGTACCCCTCCAACAGGCACTTCACTTGCTCTAAGATATCAGACTAGTTATTGAGAGAAGACTGTAAAAAGCTAAAAGATTTAGGTAGGTTTCATATCATCTCAGCCCAAGGGAAATGTTAATGTGTCTTGATGGGACATCATTAAGTCTTTATGACAGTATAAAAGCAATAGTAGAACTGGTAAGTAAGACATAATATCCTTCAGATCAAATTTGGAAAGCTAGTCTTCAGGAACTCTAGGACTTAAGCTGGAACATGCACACATACAGGATCATTTATCATAGTCGTATGTTTCATTATTTCCACCCCCCCCCAAAAAAAAAATAAAACAGCAACCTAAAGACCAATGGCAAATTTCATTTTTGCAGCAAACATTTAAAAGTATTCATGAGTTCATGACAGTTTAATATGCTTCTTTAGTCATAAGAAAAAAATGCAGCTTATATATATTTAAAGATACTTATTGATATTAAAGTACATCACAAAATAAATCTAAGATACATGCAAATGACATCAAGATTTACAGAATACTGGCTAAAGGAACACTAGGGAGTATCTTATACACTGGTTTCAAAATGATTTTTGAAGAGTTCTAGAACTCTACGGAAGAGCCTCAGGCCCCAGGGGTGGGTACGAGAGGGAGAAACAGACACCTAATAAACAGGGCTTGGAGGCTCAGTTTGCTATAACTGGGGAAGCGCTACTTTTAGCTGTTTTAGAGCATATCATAGTCTGACATCAAAAGAGAAAGCTAGAGACATACTCAATTACCCCCTCTCTATTTTTAGAAAATATCATCTTCTTTAAATGTTTCAGGAGGATTAAATGAAATATCATAAGGTGGAAAATAATATATAGAGTGTATATTTTAAAATAAAAGTAATATAAATATTTTGTGTAATTGAAGTTATTTTTGATAACAGTATATTGTATATGTGTATCACTGAACACTACGGGACTCCCAAGCCTGCCAAAGTTCCATGTCATGATTTTTCTCAACTTAAAATTGCATTATCATATCCACAAAATTAACATTCTAAATTACTTAAAATAAATATGTATGGATGTGCACCTGTGTATTGGCCATGCAAATTAGCACATGCAAATATGCCTATAGATTAAAATGAACGAGGGTGTAGAATTAAATGAAATCAGTTGGTCAATTTAAATTTTAATAAATTCCACCACTCATACAGATTTAGGATAAGTATTCATTGTGATTTCTGAGAATTCTCCATCCCAGAAGATTTCAGATACCCTGAGCTGTGGGGAACAGCCTGTGAGGGGCAATGATACATGATTTCTGATAGTGCTGCTACAGCTGCTGAAGGTGATCTTTTACAAAAGACAAGAAGAAAACAAACACGTCCACGGCAATCAAGGAAAAGCACCCATACAAGGCATTATGATGTATGCCACACAAAGCAAGTTTACACTATCCTTGCAACCCAGAAGTTTACAAACTGAACAGCCCATCTATCAGAGGGCAAATATTAATAGGATTATAAGTAACTGCTTAGGAGGAAGAATATATCAATATCAAAGATAACAGTTGTTATAGCTAGAAATGTTACCGGTAATCACATGAGATATTAAAAACCCCACTGCCTTTGGTGGAGTGGGCTGGTGGAAGACAAGTGAGCAGGTTGGCTTTGGCAAACCATAAACAGTCCAAAACGGACAGCTTTTCACCATGTCCAGAGCAGAGTAACCACTCAGACATGATGTTATCAGTGATTCATTCATCAAGGAAAACTAATATATTTTTTTTAACTTTGCACTTAATTCAATAAATAAAACAATAAGGACCAAATGAAACATGACACTGACTTGGAATCACTGACCCCTATGACTGCAGAGTTTAAGCTATGAGAACTGAGTTCCAGAGAAGTAAATGGGGCCCCGGGGCTCCAAAGTGGCCACTTGCAGCTTAGGTTTTAGCTCTTCTAACCCTTAAGCAAATAATCTGCATCTTGGAGATTATAAAGGTCAGGAAAAATTTCCCTCTGTTCTATTTCTCACATTTTCCCTTGATTTCTGGCTTGAATAGTCAGTTGTGTTACTGGCTTTTGGTTTCAGTTTAACAAGGTATGGGGCAGCTCAGTGGGGGCCATACTGCAAATGAGCCAAGGCCTCCTCATTCTACTCAGTCCCCTTCTCTTGAAGGGTATGACATCGCACTCTGATTGGGTCCAGACTAATCCATCAAGGCTCCGAGGGCCAAGAAGTTACCTCCCCCTACCAACTCCTTCTCCCATATAAAATTCCAGAAAAATCATACCCTCCCTCCCACTAATAGCTGCAAGTTATTTCAAAGGTTTTAGGCCAGAACATATTTGAACAGCATTCATTTTCATCTCTCATCCATGTGCCCAGTTTTGAAGTCATTCCACTTTAAAAAATATTTTTATTTTGCTATTTCCGTTTCCACTTTTTGGCCAGCATTCATTTCTGTCAAAGGAAGGAAGCAGGAAAGCAATGGTATACGTGTCAGATGGAGGGAATCTGCTAAGTGTCATTGAAGTAAAAGACAACGGCCTATATTCTGCAGCTGTTATGCATGAGCACGCCATCCATAAGAATAGGGTTAGGGTTAGAGTAAATTATTCCTGAGAAATAGCTAGTGCAAACATACGAATCTCTAAACAGTGTCTAATAAAAATTAAGCAAGGTTCTCTTTCTATCTCATTTCTACGTAAATGGGTGTCTTGCCACTTAGCATTATCTCTAGAAGTAACCTTGTCATACCCTGCCAGCTGAAGAGTATTACAGCTTGTCAAGGAGGATGGCTGAGTTCTGCAGCAAGTTCCTCTTGCAAACAGAAAACACACTGGCTGACAAACAAAACGTGGTATTGTATGTGTTTTTCTACTCTCTTAATTAGAAACTTATGCCTAAGCTTAGGAGTTGAGTGAAGAGAATTATGTGTTCTAAAAATATCTAGGCAATTCCCCTAACTCTTCATGTAGTGTTAGGCTAAGGTAAGGGATTCAACTGGACTTTAATCACCAAAGAGAGTTACACTTTTTACTCATTCGGAGTCCTCCAAGAAGACTGTAAGCACGGACATGTCTAGGAACATGCTAGGTATAAAGAAACCACAAATAATGTAATATAGTCTTCTGCTTTCAAGTGTAAAGATCAAGCATGACCTATAAGAGAGTATTTTGACAAGATGGAAAAGATTTCCAAATATTTGCATGTCTAATATCAAGTAGGATTTCCTTTGATTGGTTGTGCCTGAAGAGATTCCCTAACTAGGGTGAAGACATGGGAACAGACGGTAGAATTCTCTGGTGCAAAGAATCAGCTTTAGTTTACCTCTTGTTCCTATCTGATTCCTTCATAGGTGGGCCATGTAAGCATTAGGAAAAATTCCCACTGAGGCCTGGGTAAAGGAGTAGCTTCGATCATACTACATCATTCCAAAAAAAGAAGGCCACATATCCATTCAGACAGTGCAAGAGCAACTCGAGGTAGTCCCAAACGCTAGGGTTCTCTCTTGCTTAGGTTCCCAAAGACAAGCCCCCTCTGGCTGTCCAGGGGATGGCTGTCCTGTCATTAGTATGTAGGGCCAGTCCCCTATTGAACAAATAGGGTTCTTGCAAGACAGGGGTTGGGGGTTGATCTTAAGCAAATGGTTAGAGATACAGAGCTTTAAGCAAGAAAAAAGAACGTTATCAACATCTCTGAAATTGCCCTCGCCTCAAAAATAACTAACAAGCTTGACTGATGTACACTGAGTTGCCACATTAGAATATAAGCTCCAGGAGAGCAGAAGACTTGTCCACCTGAGCCACTGTTTTATACCCCTGATTAAGCACAGGACCAGCATATTGTCTTCATTTCATATGTATTACACTAATACATTAAAAGTTAAGGATATTTATTTAATCTAAAATGTTCATTCTGGATTGAATTTTGAGTAATTTTTCCTTCATGAACAGCCAGGATTCTCTTTCCCTCCATCTTGTACATACACAAAATAACAATATTGAATATAAACACTTGCTGTAATCAAACCCCAGAGTCCTATAGAAATTAAAATTTCATGAACATTTTTGCCCTGTGAGCTGTCTGGAGAAGCGGCCGTTATCTTTTGAGTGACACAACCCATAAACCACTGAGTGGAGAGCATCTCTGTGCCTGGTTACAGTTCACCTGGGATGGGAAACTTCTCCCGGACACATTTGCTATAAGGGATTTGTTGGTGCTACAAATACTAATGAGTATTCTAAAAATGTCAGGAGCTCTTTCCATGATGTGAAGGAAAGGCTTAAAGAACATCTTTAATAAAATATTTTAAAGTCCGTAATAAATAAAAAGTTTGCACTCATATATAATCTAAGTACCTTTTCAATATACTAAGCTATACAGCTTTAGGGCTATCTTTCAAATGTTTAGAAATTCTAATAAGTTTTATAGATATTAATTTAAAAATATGGATATTTATTAACTTTACATTTTTATTTAGACTACCAAATCAAATTTGGTCTCCTATTTTCACTAGGTTGGAAAGTCACAAAAAGGATTATTCAATTTTTTTTCCATAGTATGTATGATTGATTTGACATAAGTGCATCAACTATAATGTGAATAAATATTATTAGCAAATGTATCAAGTAGCAACATCATAAGAGACCACGGGAAGGAATAAAGTGTCAAACTGAATGAAATAAATTAAAAATAAATCCATAGGTACATTAATTAATTTAAGAATTTGAAAACCAACCATTATGCTATGTGTTGCACATAAGCCAGAGAGGCAAAGAGATGTGGATCCTGCCACAATCATCATACAAGGCAATGGGGGAGACAGATTATTAATATAATAATTGCATAATTGTGAAATTTCAAAATGCCACAAGTGCTCTGAATTAAACAAACATTTTCCCAGACAACACATATCAGGGGAGCTGATCCCATCTGTGGAGACGCAGGGGTGCTTTCTTTTAAATTTTTTATTAATGTTTGTTTATTTTTGAGAGACAGAGAGACAGAGCATGAACAGGGGAGGGGCACAGAGAAAGGGAGACACAGAATCCAAAGCAGGCTCCAGGCTCTGAGCTGTCAGCACAATGCCTGACATGGGGCTTGAAACCATGAACCATAAGATCATGACCCGAGCTGAAGTCGAATGCTCAACTGACTGAGCCACCCAGGTGCCCCAGGTGCTTTCTTGAGGATAGATGCCTGTGCTGAGATCTGAAGGGTGAGGGAAAAATGCGGTAGACAGGGAGACCTGTGGTTAGGGTAAAGAGAGCACAGCAGGACCCATGAGAGGAGGGAGCCAGTGCTCTCCATGACCTGGAGTTGGCTAGTATAGCCTGAGCAGAGAGACAGAGGCAGAAAGTAGTTTCTGGTATGGCTCAGAGGTCAGAAGTTCATACAGGCAACTGAGGCCATGACAGAGATTTTAGTTTTTATTCTCAGAACAATGGGAAGACATAAAAGCTTCCTAAGCATAGGTGACCCTTACTGTGCCAAGACTTCTGGAATGGCAACATGCAGAGGGGCCAGGAATGCAGCCCAAACTGAATCTGGGAGATAAGTGCGGGGATGAACAAGGACAGTTGTTTGGACAGAGGTGGTAACGGTAATGGCATAGAGGAAGAGAAGCACGTGGATCTGAGCAACGTTTGGGAAGTAAAAGTCGTGCACTTTAGTTACATATTGGATATGAAGGATGAAGGAGGGAGTTGGTAAAGGTACTTTCCATATGAAAAAGGCACTCCGAGGCACCATTACATGGTGAACTGTGCCCTCCCAGAAAAGATATGTGGGAGTCCTAACAGCACCTCAGAATGTGACTGTATTTGGAGGTAGGGTCTTCACAGAAGTGATCAAGTTGAAATGAGGTCCTTAGGCCCTAATTCTACTGGACTGATTGGATACAGAGGCAGACCCAGAGACAGGGCAACATCAAGACACAAGGAGAAGGCGGCCATCTACCAGCTGAGGAGAGAAGCCTACAACAGATCCTTCCGTCCCAGCCCTCAAAAGGGACCAAATGTACATGGAATTATGGCCTCAAGAATTTTAAGACAATTAATGTCTACTGTCTAAGCCACTCAGTTTGTAGTACTTTGTTATGGCAGCCCTGGAAACTAATATAGGCACATAAAGCCTAAGTGGCATTCTTTCCACAACAGACAAAAGCTTAGTAAGTAATAAACAGAAAGTTCCTGTATACCTCCACCCAATTTTTTATACTGTTATCATCTTACATAACCAAGGAATATGGTCAAAAACTAAGTAATTAACGTGGTACGAGACACCTGGGTGGCTCAGTCAGTTAGGCATCTGAATTTGGCTCAAGTCATGATCTCACAGTTCGTGGGTTCAAGCCCTACATTGTGGGGGCTCTGTGCTGATAGCTTGGAGCCTGGAGCCTGCCTCAGATTCTATATTTCTCTCTCTCTCTGCCCCTCCCCGACTTGTACATGCTCGCTCGCTCTCTCTCTCTCTCTCTCAAATAAACATTATTTAAAAAAAAAAAAAATTAACATGGTATATAACTATTGACCAAAATTCAGACTTCACTCAGATTTCATCAATTTTGTTTTTAGTCACATCTCCTTAGTCTCTATTTGTGATTGTTTTTCAGATTTTCCTTGTTTTTCATGACCATAACAGTTTATAAGAGTACCGGTTAGACATTTTGTAGAATATCCTCAAATTGGGTTTGCCTGATGTTTTTCCCTCATGATTCTACTGGGGTTGTAGGTTTGGAGGAAGAATACATGATAGGTGTAACTCCCTCCTAATCATATCATATCAGAGCTATTGGATATAAACATGAGTTACCACAGGAGATATAACCTTGGTAAATATGATTAGCATTTGCTAAACTTCTCCATGGTAAAGTTACTATTTTTCCTTCTCCACATTCTCTTCTTCAGATGTGTGTCATCATGTCCCATATGCATTCAAGGAAAGGAGGATATACAGATTTTATTTTTAAAGGCCAAAAGTAAGTACTCTTCTTAGAACTTCTGCTTGTTTATTTATTCATTTTTACTACTGGTCTGACCCACCCATCATCGCTGCATGAAAACAGCTAACAGAGTGTGATCTAGCTGGCTGTCAGAGCAGAGGCTCCTGGTGCTAAGCATCATTTTTAGATTGCAAGAAAATTATTAGTGACTGAAAGGCAATGTAGAAATTGGAAGGCAGAGTACAAGATCAACTGAAGACACTGGGTAAATTAAGTACATAGAAATTATTTACGAATATTGGCTATGAGTTAGCAGATAAAGGTCAGCATATGTTCTTGGATGACAGCACCTTGAAAATAAGGTCAGAGAATTTGCTACGTTGTGACAGTGTCGGCGAGGCATAGAATAATTACTGGGGGTAATTGAGAGTGATGGTGAACAAGAGACATGGGATCCACTAATTTAGACAGTGAGAAAGTGCTCATTGAGGTTCACATCTCACAAAGTTGCACAGTATTTTGTAACCTGTCAAGAGTGATTTGCAGCAGTCGCTTTAACTGTTAAAGCCCCTTAGCAGTCCAGCACAGGATGGGTCCACAGGTATCACTCGTTGCAAACATCTCATGGAATAAATAGGGAACCAAAGTACACAAGACTTAGGTGGCATTGTTAAGTGTACAGAAAAAGTAATTGGCCTAGGAGAGACCGGAGTAAAAATTCCTGAGTATTCTCAAGTACTTTTCCAACTATCTCTTAATCTTTCTTCTTTCAGACTCTTTCAAAGCCAGGGATAAGATTAAGAGGGTTGTACAGCAGCTGGCCCATAAGAGACAGCCCAAGGCATATAGCCTTAAGTGATGATGAGGATGTATGAATAGATTCCACTGTGCTTTCAACTTTAATTAAACCCTTTGTATTCATACAAATTGCAGAACTCTCTTATAATATGGCTCGCAGTGACAGAATTTAGTTTAATATTAGGTCAAAACTTTTCCCCAGAATTTGGCTTTATCTTAGGTCAAAATCTGTTCCCGCAAATTTAACAATTCAAAAACTAAGGAGCAATAGCAGCTAGCCAATATATAATCCATCCAGAATAGATTTCATTCTTGTTCCCCAGTACCAACAGTGTAAGTCAGAGTAGCCATATAAACACAATGTTATTAACTTTCCTTCTCTTTTATATTTTTATATTATTTCTGGATAGGGCATCAATGGTGAAGTTCTTTTCAACATGAGAACTCTTGAAACACCTACCTAAGTTTAGACATATATATTTCCTTTTTAAATAAAATATTATTTTGAGAGAGAGAGTGTGTGTGGATGTGCATGCACAGGCAAGAGCCGGGAGGGGCGGAGAGCAAGAGAGAGAGATTGAGAATCCCAAGCGGGCTCTGTGCTGTCAGTGCAGAGCCCAACACAGAGCTTAATCCACTAACCATGAGATAGTGACCTGAACTGAAATCAAGCTTAACCCACTGAGACACCCAGGCGCCCCTGGACAGTTATATTTCCTTTTTAAAATTTTTTCTTAACTTTTATTCAGTTTTGAGAGACAGAGAGAGTGCATGAGTAGGGGAGGGGCAGAGAGAGAGGGAGACACAGAATCCAAAGCAGGCTCCAGGCTTTGAGCTGTCAGCATAGAGCCTGATGTGAGGCTCGAATTCATGAACCGTGAGATCATGACCTGAACCAATGTCCACCACTTAACCGACTGAGCCACCCAGATGCCCCAGTTATATATTTCCTTTTTAAAATGAGAGTGGGAACAAACAGAATAACAAGAACATTATTAGGTACCAAAAGAATCTGTTGAGATTAGTTGGTAAATTATCAAAAGTGGTAACATAAAAAACTGCCAGAAATTCCAGAGGTTTGGGTGTGTATTTTTTCCAAATTATACCAATACATACCGCCTATCTTTTACTCTGGGAAATAGAGCCATATTCGGAGTTCAAGACTTCCTGAACATCAGACATGAGCATAAGCCTGGACACCTAGTGGTGCACTGCATGAGTCAGACTTCTGTAACTCTGTGCTTGCATTTATTCATGTAATTTGAACAAATGAATTTACACAGTAATGGGAACAAGTAATTCCTTTCTTCTTGCCAGTTAAATCAACTTGACCTAGAACATCATTCCCTTCCCACTCTTCCTTCCTTATCTTCTTCTCTGATATCAGGCCTATCATCACCACCTTCACCATGACTTCTTTCAACATAGCTTCCTTTATCATCATCCCCTGCCTCTACTCCTGCTATTGTACCTCTTCCTCCGAGCAACCGACATGAGACCAATTATAAGTGGGCCAGTACTGGACTGGTAGGAGAAATGGAATGATTGCTCCAAACAATGGCCTGTGAAGGGCCTAGAGTCTGAAGAACACCACCAGGAGCTCTGGAGCTGTTTTTACAATATCCCCCAAATGAGAAATGCTGACCCATCATGCTCTCATTCAGTGAGCTTTGAAGTTATGTTTAGGTTACCTTTTCCTTTTATTTTTTTTTAAGTTTGGGTTTTTTTTTTTTTAATTTAAAAACACACTTTTGAAATGAACTCTTATGGTAATTGTGAAACTTCTTAAAATCATATAATACTTGTTGCTAAGATGACAAGAAATGAGGCAGATGAAGGGAACAGGGTCCATTGATCATTCTCAAATTCTCAAGTTGTACAGTGTGCAATAATACAGCACTGATTAAAACATGTAAGAGCCTTTGCCCAGGTTGAAGGCTACTCAAATATTTCCCCAGACGCAGTAATATTTAGCAATCTTTAGGAGATCATTTTTCAGTAGTCTGGCTTAAATCAATGTTATCTTCTTCCACTTACTTATCTACAACTTGTATGATCTCTAGAAGCTTTACTGAAGATACTACCCTTAATACTTTTTTCCCTTATAGCAGCAATGTGGTTGAGCCACTCAATCGTGGATATATTTACCGTAGGGAATGACATCAAACTTATATATATTGCAGGACATATCAAAAGGTTGGTATGGGAATCCAGGAGCCACAAGTAATCAAACAAACAAACATGGACCTGACATTCAATTTATCTCAGTATGCTACTAACAGGGAAAAAGGAATAAAGTATGTCAGAGCTTCAAAGTTGTATCTCTTCACCCACCACAAAATGACTAAAAACATTAAATGATATTCTATTGCATTATTTTGTAATAATTATACCATACAATGAATATGAATACACATTTCAGTTCCTAACGTCTTTTAGAAATGAGATTAATCACATGTCATGATGTTACGGATTGTGATAAATAGGAACATTTTGATTTTAATGGTAAACTGTTGTACACTTAACTAACTGGGTTTCAAATTGACTAATTAATTTATAACAGATAAAAAGAATTACAAAATGTATTGTAATGATGGTCACCACTTTACTGATTATATCATTACCAAATAAACTCATGGTGCACTCATGAAGAATAAGAGTTCATGACTTTCCATTTCAAAGTCTATACAAAAATCACGGTTTCAGGAATTTGAAGGAGTCAATGTCAAACTAGTGCATAATTGTGCACGTGCATATTTGCAAGATATTTGTCCCCAGTTGACAAAAGAAAATGCATATGTCCAATAAAATAAAGTAATTCAAATTCTAGTAAATGACTAAAATATTGGAAGGATATACTAGAAAAATGTCAATAACTTCAACTGATATAAAAACCATGACTTAAAATATGGTTGTTTAGGGACACCTGCAAGTCTTACTCAGTTGAGCATCTAACTCTTGATTTCAGCTCAGGTGATCATCTCATGGTTTGTGAGATTGAGCCCCACATTCAGAATCCACACTGAGTGTGGAGCCTGCTTAAGATTCCCTCTCCCCCTCTCTCACTAAAAAATAAAATAAATAAATAAATAATTTGTTCTCATGTTTATTAAGGTCAAGGGCCTGGGCCTCTGATGTCCCAAAGAGAAGTTAGGTTGAGTAGATACAACTCACAAATGTTCCAAGTGGCACTGAGGGAGCATTCACCAAGTGTATGCTGACTCCCATGGAGATTCACTGGGTCAGGGACCTCTTGTGGTTAACACAGTGATCCCCTGAATCAGTGGGAAACCTGAACATACATAATTCTTAAAGCTTGCTCCCAATAAGCAAAGCCACCACCAGGATTTCTTCAGCAGATTGGACAACGCTAAGATCAGTTTCAATGAACACCATAACATAAGCACTTGGAAATTTGTGTGGAGGATGGAAGTGATGAATGGCACTGACCAAGTTAAGATGAAGTCTGAGTGGAAAGAAACTCTTACTTGTGCTGTGGTCTCTTCCTCGGGAGGAGAGAAAAAGAATTCTGTAAGGAATTTAGAACAGCAACAACAAAAAAGCCACCCACAGCTGAGACATATGAAGTAAGTGATAAGTGAAAAGAGCAATGAACTCAGTTATTAGGACTGCCAGGCTTTTAGCCTTGATTTAGCAGATTTGCTAAAAAAAAAAAAAAAAAGGCCAGCACCTAAGCACTGTGTAGAAACTCCTTAAATAGTGCCCTTAAGTACCTCTTTAAAATACTTTCAATGCACTCCCGAGTGATCCTGCTACCACCTAACTTTGTAGGTGAAACACTAGTGGCTTAGAAGGTCAGATGCATAAAACTTGAACTAACTTGTAAGTCGAAGAAAAATTTAAGAGGCCAGAGTCAGATGATTTCAGTAGCCCCTAGGGGCTCGTTATCTGCCTGGTATCACTAACAAAATGTTTTATCAGACAGATATGAGATCTTTAAAAATATGCTATGATGTGGCTTTTGTCAGGCATGACAAAAAATAAAAACCTAAAATTCCTAGTATTTATACATCTACTAATTAATCCTTTAAACATTCAATGCCTCACACATGCTAAGGTATTTTTTTTTTTCCTGAATGAATGAATGCCTCACTGACTCGCCTCAGAAGATATAGTTTGTTACAAAAAGAACGTCTCACAGCACTTCCCTGATTAGAACTCAGGACTAATTCTCAGCCTTGTCTGACCTTTTCTAACTAGTGAACCTTCTACCACCTTCCATCTGAGTGTCTTTCTGAGGAAGAAGCTCATGTGAGGAGTAATTGCACACTCTGGTTAGATGCTGTCACCACTGGAACATTATGAGTTTGACATCTCTGGAAGGCGCCAAACCCCACCAAGTCTCCTGTCCCATCATCCATCCTGCCTCCGGAGGTAAAGGAACCTCAAGCTGTGATCATGGAGAAACAAGCAGGACATTCACACCAGAAGTTGCTATGCCCGCCTGTAATTTTCCACTTTCTTTTCCATTCATTCATTACAGTAATTAATGGCAGTATTTGTGTTTGAGTGAGATTTCTGCTCCTCCCTCTCCATTGTGGATGCTGGATTTGAGATCCAACAGTTTTGTTTTTTTTTAATTTGTTTAACGTTTATTTATTTTTGAGAGAGAGAAAGAGAGAGAGCACAAGTGGGAGTGGCGGGCAGAGAGAGAGGGAGACACAGAATCCAAAGCAGGTTCCAGGCTCTGAGCTGTCAGCACAGAGCCCGACGCGGGGCTCGAACTCAGGACCTGTGAGATCATGACCTGAGCCAAAGTTGGACACGTAACTAACTGAGCCACCCAGGCACCCCTAACAGGTTTTATTTGTAAGGGGCAAGAACTACACCATGAGGCGCCATAGTTTAAAAGGAAAGAAAAGATAAATAAGGAGAGGGAAAGCAAAGCAAGAATGAAAAATCTAACCTCTAGACTAAAATAAACTTGTTTTAACCAAGGATTACTTAATCAATAGTACCACCGTTTCTTGATTTATCTGAATTTTTTATTTCAGTTCCAATGAGTATATAGAAATTACTTGTCTCTGAAAATATGATTTATCTCCTCCAAATGCAAATCCCCCTTGCTATAAAAGGGCATCCAAGGCTAGGCTGTGTGAATTTCAGAGGGAATACTTGTAAAGGGAAGCCCATAATCAAATATCAATATAAAGCCTAGACAAATGATTTTATTGTTGTTGAGTGGTCCCTGGACAGTCTCTGTAATTTTATTTGATTTTTACAGAAACACCATGAAAAAGTACTATTATTCCTAATATTTTACAGGTGATGAAACAGACTCAGTGAGCTTATATAGCCTCTGCAAGGCCCAAACAGCAGAACTAGTATGTGATTCCAGAACCAGTGCTCTTAAGAATTACTCTACACTGTGACATAGAGACCTGTGGGATTTTTCATGAGAGAGGTTATATGCAAGGTAAGAGCAGTGGCGGGAGTGCACCTGGGTGGCTCGGTCCGTTGAGTGTCTGACTCCTGATTTCGGCTCAGGTCGTAATCTCATGGTTCTGAGACCCAGCCTCATGTGGGGCTCCATGCTAAGCATGGAGACTGCTTGAGATTCTCTCACTCTCCCTTTTCCCCTTCCCTGCTTTTGCACGCATGCAGCACACGCACACACAAACACACACTCTCTCTCAAAAAAAATAAATAAATAACAAAAAAAGATGAGAGCACTGAGAAGTCAGAAAGTGAGAATGTGAACCTGGGTTCCAATGTGCATTTGTTACTCAACTTCCACTAGGTCATCAATTTCCTTATCTGTGAGACAGACGTCATCGTTTGGCTATTCAACTTGTGGGTTGTCTCAAAGGCCAAATGAAATAAACACACACTAGCACTTAAGAAACTATAAAATTTATTAAATTGTAAATAATTATTATTTCAATATTATAAAGAGGTATATTAATATCCTAGCTTCTTAAGTGATAGATGAGGATGCAAGTGTGAGAACAGCTTTGCAGATACAAGGAGAAGCAAAGGAGATAATGCATAGTGACAGAGACAAGACCCATCAGAGGCAAAAATATGAGAAAGCGTGGTGGGCCTCATACAGCAGCTGGAGCTCAGGGGAAACCAAACACAGCTCAGAAGCAGGCTCTATCTCACAAGATCCAAAGGAGTCAGGCCTCCTGGGGCCAGACAGAGAAGAAAATCTGTTGGGGCAGAAAATTATTTGAGACCCTCTGGAGTCACTCAATCTATTTCCTGGAATACAGAATAATATAAATCAGACTGTCAAATCTTAGACAATAGTAAGTATTGCATGTAAATGAAAAAGTGAGGTAAACATGGGATAGGATCTGAAATGAGAAGGCAGCTCAAGTCTCATTCCCAAATAGGAAAGTATTACGTGCATCATTGTGGATGTAATTAGTTTTCTGCTCTTGAAAAGGAGACTACAATTGCAGCCTCCATTTTTACACCCATTCTCTCCCTAACATCTTGCTATTCAGATTCTGTCCTTAGCAGAATGAGATTCTTATTTTCTTCCCATTTCTTAGACTGTTCCATCTCTGAAAACTTCACTTTTTCCCCCCCTCCTGACCTCTGGGCACAGGTTCATTTCTTGGTCTTCTGCTCTTTGTTCTACACATGTTTGACTTTTGACATGTTATCTCAACCTATGACTTCTAATTGTATATAAATGATTTCAAGCCTTTAGCTCCAACCTGCCACCTTTTCTGAGCACTGGTCCTATATTCCCTACAACTTCTAATTCATATTCTTGCTATTAACTACAGCTTATTCTTCATCCTCTCTCTCATTCTCTACTATATCTCTGCTCTTTGGCTTTTCTTCATATTACAAGTTACATCACCATTTTCCTCATCAGCCAAGGTCAAGACCTCTGAGTTGATCATACCACACAATCATCCCCTTTGACACAACTGCAAAAATTATGTTGCAGTCACATCTAACTTGTTCATCACACTTACCCCCTTCCCCGTGGCCCCACAAAGTAAATTCATCTCCACAGCTGCTCCTTTATTTCTGTGCAGTACTTCTTCCATCCATCCTTCTATCCATCCTTCATTTCCTTTTTCAATGCCACCACCTTAACTTAGGTCCTAAAACTTCTTATCTTTGGAATATGGACAGAATTTTCTAATTGAAACCATTGTCTCTCACCTGTAGTCATTCAGAAGCATCACTTAATGCACATGCAGCCAGATTAATATTCCTAAATATGTTTTAGCCAAATCATTGCCCTTGTAAATAATATTTTCATTGGCTCACTAATCTGGGAGAACAGACCTCACCCAGGAACATCATTCTTTTCATTATATTCATACCAAAACCCTTAGGTTCTCTCAAAACATTTTTTTTCATTGCCTTTACACACATCTTGCATTTTCCTGCCTTTATGCCATCCATCTCATGGTATAGTCTGTCATTCCTTTTGTGCACCTATAACCTTTTATTAACTTTGAAACAGTATGCCTTTTATACACTCTAAGTTCCTGTTTTCATTACCGGCCATTTTGCTCGTCTAAAATTCTGTCACAAATATTCTATGTGTACCTACAGTGTATTTATGAAAAACAGTAAATGTATATTATTAAAAAAGAATAATTTTCTTAAAAGAGCCCCAGAATAATGTAAATTCAGGTCCTTGTAGTTCACTCTCAACTTGAGAAAACATAGACATTTCATGACCTGAAGGTCAACCCACTCAGGTTCACAGACAACACTCCTATGTAAACAAACTCAACTGTCTCATCTTATTTTCATACCCATCCATCAAGCTAAGAATCCTTAAGCTGTCACAGATGCTCCCTATGGCCACCTCCCATGTCTAGTGTTGCTAACCTTGGCAGCCATACCTCCCTTCCTTTCACCAGAGGAGAGAAATGCTGGTGGTAGATCATAACCTCGAAGCATCAGGAAGACAGTGTTGGACTTCAACCTGCTTCCTTTGAGACACAGCCACAGAGCCATTCAGCGAGCAAGGCACCTGCTGTTGGACAGGTGCCCAGTGCTAGGAGTGTTCATCAGCATTTGAAGCAGATCTCTGCCAGAGATCAGTGGGGCTCCATGTTTCCATCCGAAAGTTAAGTTGCAAATATAGCAGAAACAGTAACAAATATAGGACTAGCCCTGCATGCAGTTGGGAGAGAGGATAGAATGAGAATAAAGGCAAAGAAGGACACAACAGACTATGAGGAGGGTATCCCTGGACACTATAATGGGAATCCAAAAATATGGACTTGAGTTCAGTTACTCAGGAATCAAGTTTTCATCAATTAAGGGGAAAAAAGTTTGCTTTGGATGATCTTCTGGGTTATTTTCAGTTCTTTATATTTCTACAATTCTATGAAAGGAAGTATCAGAGAAAAGAGAGGAAAGTGAGTGTACTCTTGACTAGAATCAGGTAGATTTACCCATCAATTTACTCCTATAATCTTCTATCTTTAATTGATCAACAAGTTAATCAGGTACAATTATATACATTTATCACTCCTTTTTCATCTTTCTTTGCCCCTTTTCTTCTTTATTTCTTCTTTTGTTCTGTTTCTTTTCAATACTAGCTTCAACTGCCATCAAAAGCTCACAGGAGCTCTAAGGAAACAAATCCTGTAAGGCACATCTCCTTGTTGCCAAAGCACAACAGAGGTTATACTGAAGGAGCAGCCAGGAGCTTCGCACTGGCCAGAGTAAGGACTAACAAGAGATGAAAACGTGGAATCAGGGCTCAATGAGAATCTAGCTCTTTTCACATTCCTCATGGGCCCCCTATAATAATTTGCCACCACCTAGACTGAGCTTGGCCAGGGGTAAACTGTAGTCAAGATGCCTTCAAATTATCAGGAAAACAATGTAGCAGTCGGCCAGACCTGCACTGCCTGCCTAGTGTCTCCTGATCATCTCCCCTGCATTAGAAGTATTCAAGAAGAAACAGATGACCTCGTGAAACCCCTTTCTCTCAAAGACCTTCTGATCTCTTGCTAGATCAGAGGTGCTTAAGCCCTAGACATGACATCTCAAAGATAGGAAAATCCAAATCTCAGTTCATTAGCAAAGCAGTGGCTTTCTCTCCCTTTCTGCTCACGTTTTACCTAGCGTGTGTACTCCTTGTTTAAAGCATGTCCCTTGTAAACAGGCCTTTCAGGATGCTGCAAAGCTAAAGTAGAAATGATAAAAGATTTACATTTTAAGTAGCTTCGTGCATAATGGCTGTGTATAACTTAGGGTTAATATTTAAAAAATGAGGATCACCAAAATAAATGAGGACTGATGACCCAGTTTCTTCCATGAATACTTGCATACCCTCCCTCACCTAGCATACAGTTTTTCTGTTTCTAGAGGAGAGGAAGTGGAGTATATATGGATACAGGCCCCTTACACACACACACACACACACACACACACACACACACACACACACACACACACTTCCTCCATGCTTCCACTCACCCACACACCTTCAGGCAGGGACCAGAAGACCATGTTGGCTGTGGAGAAAAGACTTCTGGGAAAAAAGGTGGAATAAGTCTAGGACAAGAAGATTTTGGCCAGCTTGCCAACCAATCTGGTCACTCTCATCAAAGGTAGGCTCAGCAATTTTCCTCCAATATTCCTTCCCAATGCCTTTTCCAAACTTTCTTTGCATTACTCCATAACGGGTAGTAGGAAATTGCATGACTAAAGGAATTCACTTGTATATCAGATATTGTGTGTGACATAGGGCACCCATAAGTGAATTATTTGCCTCATTATTTTATTATTTCCAAAAGATCAAGATAGGCACATTCCAGGATGCCTATGATAGGTGGTTGAAAAATGGGAAATAGAAATTAAGCTTATGACAGTAGATAACGAAGACAATAAAGATGATGATGATATAGCAGAAGCTAAAATTTATCAAGTATTTACCACATGCAAGGCATTGTGCTAAAGCTTTGCATGTGTACTGCCATCACCACCTCATATAGATACACAGACATATAGAGATGTGATATTAAAAACCATGTTCATTTGACTGTGGTGAACCCATTCTTTATATTTCACTTGTTTCTATTGTTGCCAGTGTACAATACATAATAAGTGGCTGAGAGATATAGTTCTAGAACTGGACAAGCAAAGTTCAAAGTCTTCCTCTGGTACCCACTGTTTATATAAACTTGGAAAATTCTTTAATGTCTCTAACACTCCATTTTTATATTTTTAAATTTTTTTAAATGTTTTTTTTGAGAGAGAGACAGAGACAGCGAGTGAGAGAGTGGGAGAAGGGCAGAGGGAGAGGGAGACACAGAATCTGAAGCAGGCTCCAGGCTCTGAGCTGAGACATGGGGCTCGAACTCATGATCCATGAGATCATGACCTGAGCTGAATGTCAGACACTTAACTGTCTAGGCCACCCAAGCGTCCCTCACTCCATTTTCATCTTAACCAAAGAAAATATTAACATTTTTCTTACAAGATTATGTGAAAGTTATATTTATCACCTCATAGATCTTGACACAAAATGTCAGGTTTGGGTGCTCAAAAAATTTGTTTTTCACCTAGCACCCAGATCTTGATTTCTAACACTATTGTCTAATTCATGGAAGTAGAGATCTCTGAAAAAATTGCTCATTCTAGGACTGGGGTAAGAAATACTCAAGATGAGCCTGAACATCTTACACTGCCAGAAAGGAAGGAAATGCTCACAAAGCAACCAAAACCCCACAAAAAGCAACTGAGTGACCTCCCAGTGGCCACAGCTCTATAATTTAAGCAACAGAATTCAGTACTGCATTATAATCCAAACATAAACATTCTTGGGTTCATATTGTTATAAATAAATTATTGAATTATTAATGAGGGAGAAGAGACAAATCTTGTGTTCAGAAAAATTGCAAGTAATTTATACAGATGCCTCATCTTCAAGGAGATGGTGCATAACTTCCCACCTTAAGCATGGGTTCTATACAATGATTTTCTTCTAAAGAGCACAACACAAAGAAAGGGGGGAAAGAGCATTAACTTTATAGTGAGGAAACCTGTGAAACACTTCCTCAGCCAGGTATCAAGGTCAACGTCAACAATGACAAGTCATATTGATAGTATGTACCCTTGATATGTTATGTTGAAAATGATACTTTACCTCTGTGGTCTTCTTCCCAAAAATCCGTAACCCCAATCTATGAGAAAAATATCAGACAAATTTCAATTGAGGGACATTCTACAAAATACCTGACTAGTACTCCTTAAAACTATCAAGGTCATCAGAAACAAGGAAAGTCTGAGAAATTGTCACAATCTCGAGAAGCCTAAGGTGAAATGACCAAAAGTAATATGATATCCAGACGGGATCCCAGAACAGAAAAAAGGACATTAAGTAATAACTAAAGAGATCTGAATAAAGGATAGACTTCAGTTAAAAAATAATGTGTCAACTTTAGCTCATTAACTGTAACAAAAGTACCATACTATGAGAGATGTTAATAACAGGAAAATAACACATGTGGAGTAATTGGAGATGTTTCTGTAGTGTCTCTGCAGTGTTTTTATATCTCTAAAACTTCTCCAAAGTAAAACTTTAAAGTTAAAAAGTATTTTTAAATGTTGCATGCTTTCTCTTCTTTTATAACAATCAATGGAAAATTATTAATGCAAAAGTAGTATAGCAGGGGCTCTAGATTTAAGTAGCAAGAGTAGCTGTATATTTAAAGGGGCCGTGGCTACGTATTTTGTCTCTACTTCCCAAAATCCCTAACAGGATTGGGTCAGGGAACTTCAATTTTAAGAAGAGTCTTTTGGCCCTGAACCTGGGAAGCCTATGGTGACCAAGTGGGGTTAGGAAAAGTTTCTGAAGAACTGGAATAGAGGAAATGTGTTTTATTAAGGACCCTGAGCTCTGGACACAGGTTACTGTAGTTGACCATAAAGAAATATTGTTTAAAAAAAAAAATACACATGGTAAGGTGCCCAAGATACCTGTGGGCAACTTCTGCTCAGAAATGCAAAATGCAGTTGCCTAAGGTGGGCAAGGTTCAAAGGGACAGAACAGAAGACGTATAGGGGGCAAAAGGGAAGTAAGTCAGCAGAAGAATCAGAAGATGACTCTGGTTCTATGCTTTAGCAACAACAACAAAAATTCCCAGCTCAGGGACCTCTCTGTGCTGGGGTCCCCAGGACAGCCTGTGCATTTCCAATTCCCTCATTTCTCAGGTCCCTGTATCAGCAAAAGACAGATGGTCTATGACTGCCAGGCAATCAGAAAAACTGCCAAGTCAAGGAAACTTGGTGGAGTGAAATGATGTGGTAATTCCAGTTAGCTGAAGGATGAGGCTTAACTCACACAGAGTTGGGGAGGAGTGTGCTATATACAAGATAGCTCTTTTTGACTGAAAGGTAGGTTTACAAGCCTGAAACTAGCACCTTTCAACAGTGGGCCTCCTCCCACTTCTGGAGCTATGAGTAGGGGAAGCCCATATATTATATCTCAAGCTTGCAAGCTGACTGTGAAAAAGGCAGGACTGATTTATTTCTCTCGTGTGGAACACAAGCTCTATTGACATCTATCTTTCAGTGTAAAAGCTGAGCGTTTAGATGTTAAAGCTGCATCTCATAGAAGTTATGCTAACTTCATAGAGATGATTTCTTTTTCGGAGATAGCCAGTGTGTGCTGTACAGCTATTAGGACCATCTTCTGCATCAACTGACCATTAGTGATTTCCCTTCTACCCATCAAGGTCACATGACTCCACAGACATATTGGCATGAGAAAGGTACCCTCTGATGTGGGGCAGGGTGATTCATACAGGCTTCACCAGTGCCTGGGTGGGTTAAAGATTCTTCAGCCCAACCACCTGCTAATTTGACTTCCCAAGCCATCTGATATCTGGAGAGAGTCATCCTATAAGTACACACATGTATGTTAGATGCTAGGAAAATTTATCAACGCTGCCCATTAAAATATTGGTATTCCAGGGACACCTGGCTGGCTCAGTCAGATGAGCATGCAACTCTTGATCTCAGGGTCATGAGTTTCCAGCCCCATGTTGGGTGTAGAGATTACATACATACATGCATACATACATATGTAAACAGACAAACTGTAAAATATTGACATTCTGAGTTAAAAAAAAAAAAAGCCAAGAACAATCTTACACTGTCTATAGTCCTCTCAAACATACCTACTGGTCTGCCCACCCCTTCCTCTGGATTAATAAATTGCAGTTATTGCACAGAAACCTTTTGGGGGCACACCATCAGCCAAGGCCTTACGTGCCCTTCTACTAGCCATTCTTTCAGTATCTGTCATCTGACAAAGTAGAATTTACCTGGTTACATTACTACTAACATAGACATAGCTATTTCTCCCTACGTGAGCAAGACTAAGCCCTGAAACATTAAACACCAGTCATTCAACTTCTACTACAGCCACATCCCAGGCTGCTTATCATCCCCACTCTACTGCTCCAGTCTTTGTCATTTGGTCCTGCCCCTTTTTTTTTTCTTTTTTCTTCTTTTCCCCTTCTTATCCCAGCTGTACTCTTCTGTTAGACAGGTTTGGAAACATCCAGACCTGAGATCAGCCCTCTAGGAACATGTGCACAGCAAGGCCATCTGGAGAGGCTCACTCTCGCCATTCTCATTTGCTCTCACTCACCCCTCCCTCTGCCCATGCTTTACCCCCAATGGATTGTGTTGAAGGGCTGAAACAATCCTGGCAAGGTCACACTGTTTGATTCTGCTGTCAGTTTAAATTATGTCTCAGCTTTTATATCTAAATCACAATACAAGAGAATAACAGAGAGAGAGAGAGAGAGAGAGAGAGAGAGAGAGAGAGAGAGCACAAAGAGACATGGCAACATCCTACTACGAGTGGAGAAATGACATTTCAATTGGCCAATTGATCTGTTCCCTTGACAGCTGGCCCCCTTACTCACCCCTAGTCATTATTTAACATATAAGAACTCTGAGCCCATTCCAAGCCCTCTGTGGATGGAATGTACACTTTCTCCTGGAGGGCAGGGGAATAAAACATTTTCTGTAGTGGCAAAAATAACACTATTTCAGGATGACTACTTTTATTAATAAAATGCTTGATCATTTATGTTAAAATCAAGGCTACTTCTTTTCACTACTGAACTGCAATCTCCTAAGTTCCTATAGAATGTATGTGGACTATAGTGTCTAGATTTTATTCAGTTTAGCACTTACCAAGACAGGACTTCAAAATTATATTCCACTAGTGGGCTGTGTCTAAATAATATTTTCATAACGTCAAGGATAAGAAATGGCCAATCTGAGCCTACAGCAGTCTCCAGTTGTCCCACATTGTATATACCCCTGTCAAGAAAAGAGTAATTTTTTTTTTGCGTTACAAGTGAGTTGACTTGGAGCCTTTAACTGAAGGGCATTCACAGAGAGCTCTTGAAGACATCTGTCTGTTAGTCTTTTATAACTTCAAAATACAGCACCATGGTTATAAGAAAAGCAAATAGAATCAGGAATAGATACTATTCCTAGTACTCAGGGACTATACAGTCATGAGATACCACCCCATTTAAACATAGCGTGAAATGGTATTTTACTGATGGTATCACCATCTCACTAAAAAGGTTACAACTTTTATTATTAATTCTGTGATGACCCCCTATTAGAATGAAAAGTCTACTAGGTTTGTAACATTTCCTGAATCTGTTTTAGACTGAAGAAAGTTTTTTAGCTCTTGCTAGTGAGCTACACTTTTTTCACTGTTTATCCTGAAGTGCGGTATTAAGCTTATTCTGTACTGTCCACAACACAGGCCAGGATTTCCAAAGGGAGTTTACTTTGAGATCAGTAGGTAAACATTAAAAGATACTGAGTGACTTCAAATAACGTATAATAAGTTAAAAGTCAGAAGTCCTAATTCCATTTTCATTCTACTTCTATGTGATCATTAATTGACAAGTTCCTAAATTTGTCGGAGCCTCAGTTTTTTGTTGTTGTTTTTGTTTTTAATCTATGAAATCGAATTATCACTACCTGACAAAGCTACTTTCCAGAGTGTTCCTTTATAAAGGTTAAAAGTGTGACAGTGTGGCACTCTCTTTCATTGTAAAGCATTATATGATTGTACATTATTTTTAGGCTGCAATAATGACTATGACTTTGTTAACACCATGTACTAACCCTCTAAGCTAATAGGCACCTTTGGTCTCAAATTATACAAAGACAACTTTCTTTACCAGGTAGGGAAAAATAACTTCATATTTAATTTAATTCGATAAACTCTTGAATTATGCCCAGTGAAATGGTCAGTGGCAAAAAAGGCACTGGTGGTACCGTAGAATGGAATAGTTGGTTGTTACTCTCAAAACCCCCTTTGGGGTAATAAGGTTATAAGTGGTTATTTCTTACAGTCCCCCACTAGAGCACTAACAGTAGAAGAGTGTAGTTAATCTTGCTTCCCCTTTGTGCCATAGCAGGAGAAACGCTGACTTCACAACCCACATATCCACTACCCCCATCTTGGGCTGTAACAGTGAAATGGGTCATTTGCCAGATTGTGTACCAAATCTCTCAGGAGCATTATATTGTAACTTTCTATGTCTCACTGAGACTGAACTATGTTTACTACTTATAACTATTAGGTAGTGAAATACAGATCTCTCTTCAATATATTAAGTGCAAGAATACCATGATATTGTATCTTCATTCAAACCTTATCTCATCTTCCTTTGGTTTATTCCAGTCAAAAGTTATTGTATTTCAAACAGGTTTAGAGTAAAAGACTGTTCCACAAGTTTCTCGTTTCTCTTGTACATTCAAAAGTTGAAATAGAGGAAAGAAGGAAAGGAACTCCTAGGATAAGCATATTTTACATGGAAACTTGGCGATTTACTTATTCATACAAAGCAACTAACACTGCCAAATAAAAGACCAGGTCTTTTAAGCAATTCAACATTCCAGGAGTGACCAAGAGACAATAAGTTACAGGTTGGGCCTTATCTCTCTTTCCTAAATCCTGGGCTAAGAGCTACCAAAGCCAAGGTAGAGCCTGGGACAGGGGCTTGGTCACCATGGGGAAGCCACTGTGTGTGGACTTTCTCTTTTGTTTTGGCTTGTTGTTGTTTCAGTTTGGGTGAACCTTCATTAAAATTTCCTCCACTGTGGTCTTGAGTCAAAGAACAGTGCTAGAGATGTGTAGTTCAGTAGCTGGCCTTTGGGCCTAGTATAAATGCTTACTAGTCCCATATCCACTCCAATAGGCTGAAAATTCCAGTGGTGACAAGCAGAGATGGCTCAGTAGGGAGTCAGTCTCTACATGCTATCCAGCTCCTCAGCAGAGATCTGTTCAATCTTATTTAGTTTAGAGATACAGATGAAAATACTGTTTCCTTCTATGACTCCAATGCGGTCATCAGCGGTGGCTTCATGTAGGCACTATGGATCTCATCTCCCATTAGGAGGTTCCTGCATTGTCAGTATCCAGGTTCTTTTGAAGGCCAGTGGCTGTGACAGCCATGCTTCCCTCAAGGTTCTTCTTAAAGCCCATGCTAGAGCATTTACTCTTCAAATAATTGCCAATGTCTTCCAGCTCATTTTCAACAATATTCTTGTACTCCAAGGGTTTTAGCCCATTCAGAATAATGGGCCTAGTTCTGGCCTGATGATATCTGCCTTTTCCATTCCTGGTACCCTCCATTTTACTTAGGAAGCCCAGATACTGCAATTGGTACCTCTGTATCTGGTAATGCTAACATGGTAGTCAACGTGGTGAATTCAGGTTGCCATCTAAAGGTATGCCCAGCCAGGTTATTTAGAAATACTGACTTATTCACAGATAGAAAAGCCACCAACTCAATTTGAGCCTCACTAGCTCTGCTACCTCAAATCCTCCTGGCCTGCTGACGTCAACACACACTGAGGTGATGAATGCTCACTAAGGGTTAGTTACATGAGGGTAAGATCTAAAGCATGGTGACCTCTTCCTACTGAGGTGAAGTCAACTCAGCCCAGATCTAGTCGGCCCTAACTAAGCAGCTGCTCACTGTGAGGAGCCTTCCCATGGGCTCCATGGTGGAGGCCTTCCCTCATGAAACACACACAAGTGCAGCACCAGATCCAGCTCTGGTGGGACCTAAAGCTAATACAATTCCTTATAAGAATTTCAGAGGCTCTATTTAAAATATAAATTTTAAAATCAGATGTAAAAAACAGAGAAGCCTTAGGCTACTGCAGTTAGTGATTATGCTTCTTCAACTTTACGGAATCATGCAACCATGAAAACCCATTGCTAGGGCCCCTCCCAGGGCTTTGGCATGGGGATTGTGCAGGAGAGGAAGAGAAATCTGAAGTTTAAGTTTTGTAGTCTTAAAGCCAATTGGCCTCTAAATGCATCCTTTAAATTTAAATACTTTTTAGAAAGCATAAAAATCAGACTTTTCCCAATATGAAAATATGTCCAATAATGAATAAAAGAACCATATAAATCACGTACTAAAACTTCCAGTTTTTGACCTGAAAATTCAATTTTTATCATATGCCAGCAATGATATGCTAGTTGGGCTCTGTTCTGAGAAAGGTTCACAGATGAGTAAGAACTATACCTTATTTATTAGGAGTTCATAGTCAAGGGGTGGAGTCAAGCATATTTCTGAGGAATCCAGAAGATAATCAAGTAATAAAGTTCTGTTAAATCAGTTCATTTGACATAGGTGATCTATGAATACTTCTCTTAAAAGGTGGATTCTGAACTGGGCCTTCAATAAGTGGTACTTAGAACTACATGTGGGCAGAAAGGCTGATGATCAGAACCATGATCTTGGTAAACCTAGTCTTGGTAAACCAACAACTAGAGGCAAGAGATGCAGAGTACGTTTGGGGAATAAACCCAAAATTAAGATCCATGAATGTCAAGTAAAGAAGAAGAGAAATATTTGCAATGGAAAATAAGAAGGGAAAGACTCAGTGGAACTGAACTTTGGACAAATTTGATACATAAACACAGAAATGTGGTTGGTTTTCCTTTCCTGTGTACTATATGAAATATGCAGTTTGTTTGAACAGGGAGTTGGCATGAACACCTGTGGACTTTGGCCAGCATTGCCTGGTGAGGGTGGCAGGACCAGAGACTTGAAGCTGTTTGCAATGGTCCTGGTGAGAACGGTAGCAGTGGGGAGAGGCTCTTCAACGATGGAACTATGGAAATAAAAAGCTGAGAATGTACATGGAATGCAGAGAACAGAGCTGAGCACACTAACTAGGTGAGGGCATATGGAAAGAGAGAAGAGAGAAATGTAAAAGAAAACTGAAGTTTAAAGCTAAAGAATACGGTGACACTCTCAACTGAGATGGAGGTTGTTGAAGGAAGAAGATGGTAGGGAGGTAGACAAGAAGGAAAATAGGTGGGATTCATTTTAGACACTCACAGAACATCCATGTGTGGTTTCCCAGAAGGCATTTGGAGAGATCAGGAACTCTATGCGGAGCTGCAAATTCTTCTCAGACCTGAGGTGGTTTCATTCCTCTCCTGAACACTTAGATCTTTCTCCTAATTGGACATTCTCCAATCAAAGGGATGGCTCATGTATTCCCTTAAATAATCCTGTTCAAGGAACTCGTTCCTCATGGAATCCTCCATTGTTATCCCCAAACTATTCCAATCACACACTTTGCATTATATTAAATTGCTTTGATATTCATGTCTACTTTCTAACTGCTCTCACCCCCTTCCTTGCAGGTTACTGTAAAACTATTATAACAGGCTATCAGCTCTTTTAAGAGTAGAAAGCCAGATTTGATTTTCTAGCATACCTCCACAGTGACCAATTCAGAACTCTTTGCAAATAGTGGTTACAAATAATCACAGTCATAGTTATCATAAAGGCTAATATTTATTGAGTGTCTCGATTGTGCCAAGTACTGTTATGTATACCAAATCATATTCTCTCCCATGGCAATCCTACAAAATAAATTTGTAGGATTTCTCCTGAAACAACTCTGGTAGGACTGGGTTCCAATGCAAATTCAACCTGTTCCTAAACCTACCAACATTTTTACAATGATATAAGGATTCTATGTGGAATAATTTCCCCTGAACCCTATCCTGTAAATAATTTAATTTTTTCCTAAAAACAAGAAGACACTTAAATATGTTGCTGTGTCTCACTGTTGGGCTAGATACAATAATCATCCTGTTCTGTGGCATACCGAAATACTCATTTTTTCAGATTTAGAGATTAATAGAATTCTGCTCAATAGTATATTTTATGTACCAGAATGGAAAAAAAAAGTAAACAATACAGCAAGGTTATATCTATATTATAAATGAATTCTTCCTGGCTTACATGATATAATTCAATTTGTAAGTCAGTTGTTTAAAACCTAAGATGTGTATTGTTTAATTAAAAATATATTGTAAATAACTAATGTCTTCTCCTATGTTGCTTTATTTTCACCCATGATTCATCACATTTCATTCATACCATATATTATAGTTACCTATGTATGCTCCCCTTCTTTCTTCCTTACATAGACTGTAAGCTTTCTGAAGGCAGAACATGTGCCTTGCCTTCATCTTAATATAGAACCTCAATATCTAGTATAGCCCCTTCTTCACACTACATAACCGTTCCTCCACTTATCCTTTCATACATTCTAGAATTTGTAGCATGTCTACTATGTGCCAAGCATGAAGACAGATGCTGATGTTACAAGATGAGTCAGAGACATGTACTCTACCCTTATGGTGTTTACCATCTGATGAGAAGAACAAATATTTATAAAAAACTATGTAACTAAAAAATTGTATGTGCTATAAAAACTCATAAGGAATGTTGGAAATGCACATAAAAGAGACATAACCAAGTCAGAAAAGTTAGATGCAAAATGATAATTTTTCCATATAAAGTAAGAGATAAATTACATCCAGAGATGTGCCTGTTACAAATGACTTTTTTAAAGCCATAATTGGTGGTAATGGGATTTTAATCAATCAATAAATGAATAGTCATTAATAACATTTCAGTGGGAAAATACATCCAAATATGCTTCTTCAAAGGCTCAAAATACAACCTAGACCCTTTCTGACCCTCCATCCTTGGCAGCAAAAACAAACACCTGTTTATTCCTGCTGAGACTTAGGTACAAAGCAATATTGATTTCTTTCTGTCACTGAAGATGATTCCGCAGCTGGGAGCCTCTGGGGAGTGGAATGATGGCTTCCAAAGCTAAGAGATCTGATCATACTCTAGAACTGTTCTGGGGTATCCTTAATTGAGGATCCTTGGAAACTGGCAAAAGAAAGAAAGGCATTTATCACACCATTGTGAAATGGGTTATTTCCTTCTGAGTAACTTTCTACATGTATCAGTGTTAATGTCAACTACTTCCATGGATTTCATATAAAAACTCCTCAGAGGATATTGCAAAGTCTCTCCTATGACAACAGTCTTTTTATGAGTCAGTGTGAGAGCTGTCACAAATCCAAGGCCCTTTGGTATTATTACCTTTGCACATACACAACCATGTGGTTAGATGGTCCTTGTACACCCAGGCACACTGGATGTTTGATATGCACTGATTTTAGACACATTCTAAATAGCATGGTAGATAAGCCCAGTAAAATATCTAGGAGGATTGGTTCGATCACTGACTTTTGTGTGTCAAGTCCAAGTGAAGAGCAATACCACACTTAATTAGTAAATAAAAATCAAAATTGATAAAAACTGCATACGCTCCAAATGTTTCCAATTTGAATAAGCCAAAATTAAAATTATTATCTTTCATCTGTAATCTTCATCCAATGTTGCTGATTTTATTCAAAATGCATTTTTCTCTTATAAAATAGCTGATAATGTGTTTTCTTCCCCTGTTAAATTATGTTCCTTTATCTCCTCTCTCCATGGGTTATTTTACATTCGGTCTTTTGAGAAATGACTTCTATTTTGATATTGATTTTGAAATTATGCATGCCCAAACTTTTCTCATCCAAGCAACCCGTATCTTTAATTTTTGTTCTTAAAAAAGTAAAGCATGTCCATCCAACACACACACACACACACACACACACACGCGCACACACACACGCTTTCTACATTAATGGCAATAGCTAGCACAATCCTCTATTCAACGGATTCTTGAATAAATGGCATCATGGAAATGAACTAGGTGTTAAGTAGTTATAAAGTTCTGGACCAAAGAAAAATCTCGAAAGGGGCTGGATATCAGGTCCTTATTTTGAGAACCAAGAAGGATCATTCCTTAGTGGCTCCAGAGTGCATTTGTACATGCTTCTGTTAGCAATTACTTTACTAGAATGGCTTCTAGTCTATTGATGTTCCTAGTAATTAACAGAGTATGTGGTTAATAAGTATGTAATGAATATGTGTGAAAGAAAGAAGTAAAAGGGAAAGGAAGGAAGAGAAGGGAGAAAGCAACCTCAATAGTAAATAAGGGTTAGGGGATCTGAGTCAATAATTAGGCAACTTGGCCAACTTTTATGGATCCCAGATCTTTCTACTCTGAAATGGCTGGATTTGATTACCTCCAAATTTCTTCTAGCATTGTATTTTATGGCTGTGAATGGTGGTGGAGGTGTACGTATATGCATTTTGTGTGGTGTATATGAATAGTATTGCTGTGTAGGTAAAAAGCAAAAAATCCAGATGACTGCTTCAACAGAAAGTTTCTGACACCATTTTTGCAGTTAATCAACATTTCAAATTTTTCCTTTGAAAGCTTATAAATGCATACCTTCTGAAGACATTTACTTGTCAGAATTCAGATCTAAAAGGGACTTATTAAAGTCCCAAGCAGGAAAAAGAGAAAACAAAAACAAAAACAGACCTTTACTGTAGACTGACTAAGCAGCCACTGAGCAAAGTGCCTTGCCTGAGTAATCTAATTTACTCCTCGTTACAATCTTATGAAGTTATCATCACTGTCTTCTGAGTAATCCCTACACCCAGTGTGGGTCTCAAACACATGACCCCAGGATCAAGAGTCACAGTATCTACTGACTGAGCCAGTCAAGTGCCACATCACTCTCTACTAAATAAGGAAACTGAGGTTCTGCAAAATGAAGCAATGTATCCAGTCTACAAAGCTAGTGACAGACCTATCAAACTGACCTGGTTCTGCTTGACTCTTAAAAAAAAAGAAAAAAAAAAAAAAGCTCTTTCACTAAGCAAAGATTTTTCCCTCAAAGTATCCTAGAGGCAGAGGAGGGGAAATGCATACCTTAGGGGATGGCGGTAGTCACCTAATGCATCTGCTGTAGGGAGAGTAATCTATTTGAATCTGTACTAATACGTGATTTTACTCTCTTCATAAGAGATGCATGTTTTTAATGTACAAGTAACAACCCCATTCCTTGAAATTCCCGTGAGTATAACTGACACTCCAGGAACATGACTGTTGTCCAATTGCTCACAGAGTCCACTCACACTGTTGGACACCACTAAGAATATTCACATCTCCAATGAATAGCAACAGCCCAAAGCTTTCATGAGACATAAGGAAATACAGTATTGTCCAAAAAACAGGCTGAGGGATGTCTTTCTTGCAAAAAATTCATTTTATTCAAGTGTCCAAAAGCAGTAGTAACTAGTTTTTGAAACTTAATAAATAAGGAGTCTTGAACTTTTACTTTCTTTTTCTAAAGAAAATACTTTTCCAAAATAATAAAAAAAAAAAAAATGGAGCTCAGCATTGTGGAAGTCCTGGAAAATGTTTTAGAATATCAGAAATTAAGTTATCCTTCTTACACCTGTTCATCTAAATACAAAAGCTCTGAAAGTGCTCTCATTGTCTTTCTTCATTTCTTCAGATCATAGGCTCTGCAGATAGAAGTAATCTATAGATCACTTATTCCAACCTCTTTTTCCATATGTAGAGGAAATGAGACTCTGTGAATGAAGATTACTTCATTGCCATGGAACTAACTGATGGTAGATCCAGGCCTAGAACTCAGACCCCCTGCGTCCCAGCCCAGTGCTCTTTTTCAAGTTTTTGTTTAAATTCTAGTGAATTAAGATATAGTGTAATATTGGTTTAAAGAGTAGAATTTAGTGATTCATCACTTACATATAACACCCAGTGCTCATTACAATTCCTGACGTATTAATGCTCATCACCCACTTAGCCCACCCCCAGCAACCTCCCCTCCAGTAACCCTCAGTTTGTCCCCTATAGTTAAGAGTCTCTTATGGTTTTCCCAGTACTTTTAACATAGCGGATACTTCCAATATTAATCATACTGTGGCTTTCTAAAAGAATATCCATCTGATCCTGCATTTGAATCATATTTGGGCAGACAAAAATTTTGAATTATGACCAAGATTTTAGATTGTCAGTTGGGCAAGATTCATCAAGACACCCAATTGCCATTTAGGAGCTGAGAGAGATCAAATAGGCCACAATGGGTCAAAAATGCCCACTCTCACCATTAGCAATAGCTTGGCATAGTTTACAAGTGGCAAAATCCATTCTCTAGAAGAATTAAACTCTTCAGTGTCACTGACTAATATGACAGCTTTCTAATTTGGTTTACTGAAATCCAAAGTGAACTATATAATATCTGTTTTAAAAGAGCATGTCATGGAATTAGATGTTGCTAATCTAATCAAATTTGTTGTCTGCTCTCAGTGAGCAGTTTATAGTTTTATGATTGGATTAAAACAAGTAGTAGAGGGTGGTCGGCTCAGTAAATATGTTCTTGTCTCCCTGTTATGAAAATTAAATGAGTTAATATATGGAAAGTTTAAGAATAGTTCCTGGCACATGTTAAGATCTCAGTAACTGTTTATAAAGGAAGTATTGTAGGACCAAGTGCCTGGGTGCATAAAGGGCAGAGCGAAGACACTCAGAACTATTTCAAGAACTATTTCAAGGGGCCTCAAAAATATTCTGCTCTCATTCTAGGATTGCTCTTCAACTTAGATCAGTTCCTCAAGTTCAAGAAGAATTACATTTACATAAGACGGCCAAAAGGCTTCTTCCAAGACACCAGAATTCGTAAACATTTCCTACCTGAACTGCAGTTCTGCTCATTTAGTAAAGTATAATTGCAGAAAAGTATCTGAGACTTCTACACCTATAATATCCACTTCAGCAAAACCCTGAGGTTATCCTGTGATTTTTAAGTAAGGAGCTCAGAAGCTCTCCTAACATGATCCTTGCTGGTCTCCTGTTAATTGAATTAGTTAATAGAACCAATCACCATTCTCCACATTGATTGTAACACCTGGAATTCATAAGGATTTATCCTTTTTCTTGACCTTTTGGGTTTCCACAAATCAAAACCAGTAACATCAAACCAAATTCCCTTTTTTCTCTTCTAAAAATGAAAGATGAAGAAAAACACATAACCACTGTGTTTTCACACCAACATGTAGATATGGAAGATTTTACTGATATGAATTTATCATCACCTTATTCCTTGGCTTCCTATGGCCTTGATGAAATTATCTGAGAAGTTCATCCCTTCTAAGTATTAAATAGGTACATTACGAATGGTTTCATAACCTGACCTGTTTAAATGAAAGAGCTCTAATGAAGAATAAATTCATCTAATAATTACTCAATTTCTTCTGTTTCTATTTTCAACTACATATTTTAAAAATTAAGTTTATTATCATGAAGATAATACATGCACATTGTTAAAAGTCAAAGTGTACAGAAAAGTGGATGTTACATTTAATGTGTCTTTTTTAAAAACTGTGATTCATAATTAGGATTATATTGCCAGAATAAAAGATACCCTGTTTGCAAATGCACCAAAAGATCAGGTATAAAAATGATATTACATTTAACATTCGGTCTCTTTTACCTGAGATTTATACGTTTTAGTTTTTTGAAAGGTTGGGTATTCTTGAACATGATTCTATACTTAGTACATTCTATCAGCTCCTAACATTTGGCCTCCTGTCTCCTTTCAAAAAGAGACTAATAGCTGTGGTGAACAGCTACAGAGATAAGCAATGTTCCTACACTTTTGTGGAGTCATGTTGGGGTTTAGGTAACTATTTAACTGAATCCTAAGAAGTGTTAAGATAAGAATGTATTTAAGAAAGAGGGTTCTTGATCAAGCAGACAACAGGACAAGGTCATCTGCAGGCAGAGAATGACTAAGCCATCCTATGCTAAGGATACAAAGACTTCAAGGAGCTCTTTGTCTAGCAGGTATTGGCAGAGAAACCAAATGTGTATCTATCTATTGCATCATCTATTTTAGAGAAGAAAAAGCAAATAAGCAAGTAAATTTTGAAACTTAACAATTTTTAAATGTAGGTAGAAGTAATTATGAGTCTGGGTAGTCAAGTAGATTGCAAGTTGAAGGTTAACAGAAAAAACAAATACATAATAAGTAGGTTAGCATGAGAGGAGGAGAATAACACCATAATTTTTGATTTAGGGAAGAATCTAAAAGCCAGAAACAGTGTCTCTTTGTGAGGTTTCCTATTGTGTGTATGCGAGGAGATGAGAGAGCAGAGGGTGAAGGAAAGTGGGGCGGGGGAAGTGAAGAAGGCAAGTTAGCACCATGTGTTTTCAGTTCAGAAGATACAGAGCTCTGAGATTTGCTAGACAACATTATGGCTATAGCTCAATCAGAGGCTAAGCCTTTGAGAACAGGAGTGTTACGGAAAGTGCTGGAAAGGAGTGTGGTACCATCTGTTTACAAGGAGCCATTTGCTTTTTAAGAAAAAAGCTAAAATGTATCTGCCTTACTGATGACAGGGTGCTGGGTGATGTGTTCTGCTGGGAAAAACATGGAACCATAACCCAAAAGAGAATGGATATCTCATGATCTGCCAATAACTTTCCATGAAGTCCCCCCCCACCCCGGTAAATAATATACACAGAAAACATGCACCTCCTTTCCAGTTCATAAGAATATTATGAACATCTGCATATTAAAATAGTGCTTAGAACTCCTGGTAAATAGTCCAGTAATACAATTTACAATTATTTATTTCCATGGACCAATACATCAGACAATGGCTTTTAGACACATTTTAGGTTGAATTTAATTACCTTTTCTGAAACTTGGAAATAGTCTGCTTCTATTTGGACAGATGCCAGGACATCATATCTAGCTGATACTAGCAGATTTATTTCAACCAATTCTCCCAAGTTAGTATCAGCTGGTTTATAAATACCAGCTAATAGGCTTTTCAGGTTTCTCAGAAATTAATTATAGTAGATTTACATTAATTGCTAAGTTGATAAAAGAATTTTCACAGAACACTTAAGTTTTAAAACTTCTAATGTTGTTGCTAGTAAATAGCAGAGAGCCACAACTCCACAAAGGTCCTGTCTCATTTATTTTCCTCATAACTTAAACTATAACTAAGAATATCATTCCTATACTTTCAGGCTATCTATTAAATTAATAAATAAAACTCAATTAAATTTAACTCAGATTAATTAGTTTCAATAAAAATTATTAGATAAAGTTAATTAAAATAAAATCTATTCAGTCAACAAGTATTTAGGGATATTTGTGCCAGACACTGGGCTCAATGCTAGAGAAAGAAGTGTATACACAGGCTGAAATGGCCTCTGACCTGTTCAGTTGAAGAAAGAATTGTAACATCATGTACACTGTTTATCTTCTAACAAGACACAGCCGTTGAAATTTATAAAAAGGAGGGGGGTTGTGGGTTAGGCTATTATCTAAGGTGGCAAAGACATATAGATCTCTGGTTGGAAATCCCCCAGCAGGTTTCTGGCTTGGTGGGCTTGTAACAACAAGCCAATTGTATAATTAAAGGATCAGCCCAAAGTGGGCTTGGATGAAACGGGCCTAGAAAGACCATTTGCTCCACTTGGAATAATTTACACTTTAAGTTTTTAGGGGGAAAATGACAATAAGGAGACAAAAAACCCAGTCAGTGCATTTTCCATGATCAATCTGGGAAAGAAGAGCAAGTTGTTATGCTATAGTGGTTTTATAAGGGTAAGCCCAATTCGATTAGAGTTTTTCATCATGCGCCAAGCACATGCTCTATTCCAATGACTAGTCAATGTTATAACTTAGATGACACCACCCTGGGACAGTCAAATAAGAAATTAATTACACCAGATTAAACTGCATGTGACAACAATGGGAGGATTCTCCTGAAACACAGTTTGCTCTGGACACATACTTGATAACTTGAAACAACTGAGGATTTACATGTACAGAATGGAGACTATCGGAGGACAGTATTGAAAATCCTCACATTTCCTAAGATTAAACATATCAAAAAAGAAGAAACATGCACAAATTAGAATTATTATAAAACCTCACTATTTAGGGATGCCTAGAAAATGATCTAAATAAGTAAAATGTACTTAAAATACATATTTAAAGAAATGTTGTTTTAAGGCTTTCAAATAAATGCAGTGACTAACTGCTGACAAAGTTTAGCCAAGCTTGCCGGACTAGTTTTAATGAATAGATGAGACTGATTGTAATTAGCAGTACTCATCTGTATAAAACGAGTATCTGATAATTTATTTAAATTGGCTCCCCCCACTTCCTTAAAATGGTCTGTAGAAGTGCTTTCCTTTAAAGTGAATTAAACTTAATTTTGTTTAGAGGCTTTTTTGTGGATATATTGAGACGTGTTCAAAACTAAATGGAGGCATTTGGGGTTGTTGTAAAGAAAAGGTTGAAAATCATTTATTTATAACCCTATTTATTGACCTAACAAATTGTAAGATTTTACAATAATGAAAGTAATTATAAACTAGATCATGAAATCTTGAATTATAGATTAAACAAAATGCCAAATACACCAAGAGTGAATAACCGGTAAACACAGAAAGATAGGCACACACAACTTTCCCTGAGTAATTCTTCAGGCACCATAATTCCAGATAAAATATTGCTAGAAGGGAAATGCATGGACAATCATCTTACTTCGCTTAGGATAAAAAGCACAAGTTAGTAAACCAATCTAAAAAAAGGCAAATCAAGATTAAAATTAGCAAAATAATTTTTTTTCTTTTGAAAATAACTTGTTCATGTTGTAACAATGATACACCTTCATGGAAAAAGTCACATAATATAAAAAATGCAGAAATGTACAATGATGTATTACTTCAAATGCCACCACATAGAAATTACCATCACTGATGTCCTTTCATAATTATCCTTATGGATATTTATGCATATGTACATATGTTAATATAAACACATAAGGATACTAGGAAAATGTCCTATAGGCTATTCCGCAATCTCTTTTTATCCACTTAACAATATGTTCTGGACATCTCTTCAAATAAATTCACCCTACATAATTATTTCAATGGAACTATAAAATCCAATTATAATATGTGCCATCATTCAATTAAATAATACCTGATGAATATTTAGGTTGTTTTCTTTATTATAATTCCTATTATAAAGCATTCTGCTGTGAATATTTTCATAGCTATAATATTAGCTATAGTAACTTTCTAGAATTGAGACAGCTAGGTCAAATCTGTGCATAATTAGCACTGGAATATATTGTACATTAGGGCATGATAGTGGCCCATTCTCCAAGTCTTTGTCCGGTTTGGTAAGTGAACAATGGCGATTTCTTTTCTCTCCTTCTTCCCTTACCTTTTGTTTGCCTTCTCCTCCCCACCGCTCTCCTTCACTCCCTTCCCCTGCTGGTGTCTCCACTCCCTTTCTCCCTCTTTCTCCCTAGCTTCCTGCCTATCCATCCATCCATCCATCCATCTATCCATGTTTTTACTAGCCTCTCACATTTCATCTTTTGCCCATTGCCTATTTAGATCCTTTGCCAATTTTTCTATTGAGATTACCATTTTCTCTGCCTCCATCGATTGGTAAGAGCTTTTATACATTAAGGATATGAATGTTTTATCCATGATGCTATTGCAAATATTTCCATTAATTTTCAACTTCCTTTCAAATTCACCATATGCTGGTTTTCTTTTGCCATTAGAAAGTTTTGTGTGTTTATATGATAATAGTTATAAATCTCTTCCTTTGTGGTTTTTAGAAACCATTTTATGATGTTATTAAAATGGAGTTTCTTACTCCAAGACTATTACATTTTCTAATTTTTTGTGACTATTTAATTTTTGCATTTCAGTCTTTTATTATTATTTTTAGTCTACTATAAGGTCTTTAGACTAATATAAGAAAGGGATCAAGCTTTCCCTTCTACCTGAGAGTTAGCTGCCTCACATAATTTATTAAATCATCTACCTTCTTCAGATGGATTTGAAAAGCTCTTTTTATCATACATCACATTCTCTTATGCTCTTGAGTCTATCTCAGACTCTGTTCTACTGATCCATTTTATCAATTAAACTATATTGTTTTAAGTATTGAAGTTCTATAATAGATTTAATTGATAAAAATATATTTTGAAATTTCTTTTTTGATATCTGTCCTAAGGTAGATGTTTCATTTAGTTATGAGATTAACAATGCATGCCACAGTGCTAGACTATCTGAGAAACATTCTTTCGGGTGAAACCTCTCAATTAATAACCTGGCATAACAATTTAGTATTTTATTTTTCTGCATTTGTGATGTCTTGACATAGGGCAGGTTATCCTACACCCTCCTCTTTCCTAGAATGGAACACTGGATGATAAAGATACAGGCAGTCACAATCAGATACATATGCATTTTCTTGCTATTCGTTAACTCATCCGTTAGTGGACTCACAACTTTAAAAAATTACCACAGTTAAAGCATTCTTATTTATTGTATCACCTTGGAATTTGAACGCAAGACTTTGACACAAGTTACTTCAGACCCCTGCCCTTTTAGTGCCCTGTGCCTTACAATTGGTCCTTTTTGTCTTCTTTTCTCAGGCTCCCTGAATGAAATAGCGAGAGGGATCTTCCTTCAGGAGCATCTTTCTCTGAAGTGACAAGGAAGCAGCATCTTTCACAGCTGGCAGTGCATGCCTGCATAATACCTGGATGCCAGAAGTGCTCTTGAAGAACAAACAGGCAACCTGTTTCCTCCTCAAGCAGCAGCAAAAGCTGTCAAAACCACAGGTGCACCAGGAACCACCCCTCCATCAAGCTGTTTACATTCCTCTTTCAGTCTAGCACTTGGCAGCTGAGGTTGATTCTGGCCTTGGCAGCAGAGACAATATATCTCTTAGGATTTAAGTCATACAGATGGTGTTAGAATTTAGCAGTTTAATGCTGTCTTTTCACAATGCTACAGAGTCAAGACCCCGGGCCAGGTAGCCAGCATTTTTATTTAGGAAAAGGATGGATAGGGTCACACAAGCCAATTATGCAATTTAAGCTCCTATTTGAGGTCTCAGAATTCTTGTTTTGAACTATACAGTTTTTTGCATATAGCTAATGGTTGGTAGCTATGGAGCCAAAAAGTAAATGAGATGCACTCATATTTTAAAAGCATATTTAGAATTATCAAGTTTACATGCTCTCTTCACAGACGACTTGCAGGAATATTACTATATAACATGGCCTTTATTCATAGCTGCAAAAATCCCCAACCTCAACTTTACATTGAGTAGTCTCATAGAACAATTAAGTTGCCTATGTGGGGGGAAAAACATGTATTTTTCATAAGTGTAATCTTGTATCTATGTTCCAAATTTTGTGATATTACAACGTAAGAGATTTTCATGGAAAACAAATTAATTCAAGATATTCAATTAAATTACAAATACATAAAGTTAATTATCCATATGTGTTAATACTCTCTCACATTCTGTTAATTAACTTCTACAAAATTTGTCATGGGATACAAAATAATGTACATGTCAAATAATGTTAGGGCTTAAGCAATAGCTCATATGGAAGACAAGAAATGGATAAATTGATATTCAAGGACATTTCTTCTTTATGAAATAAGACAAAACTCAAATTAGTAAGAATTATATACTCTATTTACTTTGGTTCATCAAAATGTGAACTCAATTCTTTAAGTGGCATCCCCACTTACATTAGGACTAGTTATTTTACTAAAGATTTTTTTTCTCTTTTAAATGAGGTTTATGCTAATATACTAAAAAAGGAATCCTAATTTTCACTAACCTTAATGAAAACATTTTTTTTCAGCCCTGCTAGGGCACTTGAATATGTTTTCTATGCAAACCAACTTAAAAAAGATAATACTTCCATTCCTATACCATTTGGCCAGATATAATATGCTTCTTCATCATGCTTTATCAATATACAGCCAACTGGTTTCTGGGTTCATTAAACTATTTTTTGAAGAGGTAGAGTCCTTTTATTATAATCTGTCTCCACATTATACTTACAGTGTTCAACTACAATATGCAGTATTCACTGAAGGTTCAGGGCTTTATGCAATCTATAAGCCAAATATAATATTTGATATTATATTGATAAAATAAATGTATATTATTAAGGTTTGAGAAGTCCACCAACAATCCTTCTTTCAAACACATCTAAGATTTTCCACCATCAGGGGATTTTAAGTCCATGGGTCCTACTTGTGAAACTGTGTTCTCAACCCAAGTAGATGAGCCAAAATCCAAAAGAAAGACATCACCATGGTAAAAAGGCAGACATTGTCAATTTAGAGGCAGAGTCCTGGCTCAGTCCTCTATCAGATCATAGTACACAGGCAGCTGTCCATACCAACCCAGCTTATAAATTGTTTCAACTCAGCCAAAATGAGGCAAAATTCTGTTGAAGTTTCCAAGACTCTAAAGAAAACAGAATGCTATTACCTCTGGCTTGGTATTTTCTCTTTTGCCAGACATGTATATTATATATACACACACACATATAAATATTCACCCATATATACATATACACATATGTAAACACACACACATATATATAAAATGTTCCTCTGAGGTTGCTTGACTTTTCTAGGGCTTGGCCAGTCAAAAGGATATGGAATGCTGATCATAGAGCAATCTTAGTTGAGTTGTTATGGTCTCTTGGTCTCATATCTGATTCATAAAATTTGTTTTGAGATCCCAAGTCAACTTAGAGGACTCTTTTACCGCCATTTGGTAGGTGGTTACTTGAACCCATTCCTGGATTCCTAGGGTAATACCATCTCTAAAAGGTTAATGCAGACCTACCCATGAAACTTCCAGTCTATTTTATTTAATTTATTTATTTTTTTAACGTTTATTTATTTTTGAGACAGAGAGAGACACAGCATGAATGGGGGAGGGGCAGAGAGAGAGGGAGACACAGAATCAGAAGCAAGCTCCAGGCTCTGAGCCATCAGCCCAGAGCCCGACACGGGGCTCGAACTCACGGACCGCGAGATCGTGACCTGAGCTGAAGTCGGACGTTTAACCGACTGAGCCACCCAGGCGCCCCACTTCCAGTCTATTTTAAACCACACAGAAAGAAAGAAAGAAAGAAAGAAAGAAAGAAAGAAAGAAAGAAAGAAAGAAAGAAAGAAAGAAAGAAAGAAAGAAAGAAGCAAAGTGAGGAGAGCAGGAGGTGATGATGCTAGATGAGAACTTTCTGTCCACCCTCAATAGTTAGGGAACTTCAACAGACACGCATAATATAGCTAACACAAAATCCTCATTCCTGAGATTTGGCTGGAATAAGCCAGGGAAAGTGGACTCCACACAAACATAGACCAACGCCAACAGGTCTCTCCAGTCAGCCTGAGTTTTAGCCAGAATGCGGAGGGTTACTGAAGTCACAAGCCTATTTCCAGATTCCCATATATCTCATGGATTAGATGGGGACCACAAATTCAGATCTAAGTTACTGGTACACAGCAACTAGTGCTATGATAAGGTAGGTAAGTAGGTCTTGCAATGCGGTTTCTTCAAAAACAAGTTCTCGTTTTGGAGAAAGGATTACTGAGGGAAAAATAGGTATTCACAGTTTGTAAAATTCCAAATGAAAGAACAACTGCCTTATTGTTGCTTATCACTCTGCTGATCATAGCAATATCACCTTCATGTTTGTTGGACAAAGAGAATAAAATCCCCTCTGGAGTGGCAGTGTCCAAACTTTCCTCAGGACTTCTGTGGAATTTTACTGATTATGACTATTCCCAAAGGAAAGTGTTTTCTCATATTGGATACACTACTTTTTTTTTTTTTTTAATCTTTATTTTTGAGAGAAAGAGAGAGACAGACAGACAGAGTACCAGTGGGGGAGGGGCAGAGACAAAGAGAGAATCTGAAGCAGGCTCAGAGCTCTGAGCTGTCCGCACAGAGCCTGACTGGGCTCAAACTCACCAACAGGGTGTTCATGACCTGGAGCCTAAATCCGAGGCTTAACTGCTTAACCACTTAATGGACTGAGCCACCCAGGTGCCCCAGTGGATACAGTACCCTAATGTTAACTGGCTCCATCTATTTCACCTAGGAACTAACTAAAATCCTCACACCTTTGAGAAGGCTACTTTCAAAACAAGTACTCAAGGAAAGCCTTTTGGGTAATAGCCCTAGTTCAGGCACTGTTAAGACAAAGGCTTACAAAGAGTTCTTGCATCAACTGCAGAGCCAGCCATACCTCTGCACACTCTTCTGGCTTGGTAAGTCAAAGCTGTCTCCAGTTTTCCCCAGAAATGTCAAAACTGCTTCACCTCATTGAATACATTTGTGACTGAAATCTCTGGGTTAAGACACAGACATTCCTATCATCAACAATTTCTGGTTTTCCCTAAGGCAGAAATGGAGAAGCTTTCCACTTCAATTAACTTACAATAGCATTGATGCTCCTGCCTTTGCCCAAGACAAGGTTGCCAAAAATGACTGTTTCCCTAAATATCGAAGGAATGGTCTCCATTTTATCTCCCTTCTGCTTCAGGCCTTCTTCCTAGGTCAACCTCCTCGTTTTCTCTCTTTTTTGTCCTTCTGAATAAATGTGTATGTTCCTTGCTCTTATTTGTATACACAGCGGGTAAGTCTGTTCTAGTTTAAAAATAAAATACCACATTCTGTTTGGTTTTACTTGTAAGTATATTTTCCATGTTTGGAGTGAGAGGAAAGTCCCTTCGTGGGCAGGAACAATCCTGCTATATTCAGTGCTGTCAATATGATACAGTCCATTGATTTTTCTGCCTGAGCTAAGAAGAATACCACATCTGAAAGCTTTCCGGCACATCGTTGGCCCCAGGCAAAATCAAACAAATCTGCAAGGTTTGTTTGGTGCTCAGGTCTCCTTTTACTCTATTTTTTCCCCTGCCCCCCACCCCTTTCCTTTAGGGAACTATGGTCCTCATGGTCTCTCTCCTTGAGATCAAAAGTTCTTGGGGCACCTGGGTGGCTCAGTCGGTTGAGCGTCTGCCTTCAGCTCAGGTCATGATCTCACACTCCATGAGTTTGAGCCACGCGTTGGACTCTGTGCTGACAGCTCAGAGCCTGGAGCCTGCTTCAGATTCTGTGTCTCCCTCTCTCTCTGCCCCTCCCCTGCTCATGCTGTCTCTGTCTCAAAAGAAAAAAAAAAAACATTAAAAAAAAAAAGTTCTTCTCAAGAAAGGACCAATAAATTTCCTCTCCACCTCAATATCCCTCTTTATCTATTACAACCCTCATTCTCTTTACTCACATATGAAAGATAACAGTCCATTTTCTTTTCAGACCTAATGAATATCCTTACTGAGAATTTTAAATCTAAGTCCTTTGGTTTCTTGAGGAATCTTTATCCATCAAAGCCTCTCTCCTGCCTCCTGTCTCTTCCTCTCCCCTCCTCTCTTCTCCATTTGCTTTGTCCACTTTTCATAGACAGACTTAATTGTACTTTATCCCAACAAACCAAGAAGCAACCAAAACAGAGAAAGTAACCCAACAACACAGACAACACACACAGCTCTTGTTCCCCAACTCCATTAAATGACCACCCTCTCCATTCAATTCCCCTATTCATACTCTTGAAGCCATATTCTACAAACACTTCCTTCAGCTTTTCCCACTCTTCACTCCTGACTACTTTACTTTCTGAAGTCTCTACTTCTTCCAGCTAGGTGTTATGAAAAGTCTCTAAGAAGCCTCTATCAATCTAATCCAATCGCTTTGGGAGGTTCTCATTCTCTCTAAACTCCCTTTAGCATTTGTTACCTGCTTTGTCTTAGATGCTATTATTTTTTGCTCTATGACAGTCCTCCTGGACTGCATCTTCATATCCTAAATTTGTAGTGCCCCCTAACATACCCTATGTGCCCCTACTCTTCACTGCATGCAGTTTTTTCCTTAGTGATTTCATCAATGCCCCCACTTAATTATTATCTCCTGGGGGATACCCAGGTATCTCAGTTGGTTGAGTGTCCAGCTCTTGATTTCAGCTCAGGACATGATCTCAATGTTTGGGAGTTCAAGCCCTGAATCAGGCTCTGTGCTGACAGTGCAGTGCTGGGCATGCTTGGGACTCTCTCTCCCTCTCTCTGCCCCTCCTCCACTTCTCTCTCTCTCTCTCTCTCATAATAAACATTTAAAATATATATTATTTCTTGGAATATGTGAATAAAATATTTATATATAACCCAACTCATCTGCACACCTCCATCTGTGGTTAATGCCTTTTATAAAAAAAAAAAAAAATCACCTGTGTACCTTGCTGTACACAATCTATCCATCCAGCACCCCAACCTAACTATTCTTACTCCTTCCTCTCTTTTCTCCATTTAGTATCTCCTGCTATTCCTTTTGCTGTCACTGTTTCAAGCATTAGTTCTAAACTCTTCAGCTCTTTGATTCAGATGCCTCCTTTTCCCTGTAATCCACATTCATTTTGCCACCAGAGCCCCTGCAGTTTATCTGTAAAACAGGTTTCTTTCCACACTGGTATCACTGTAATTGAGACACATGTTGTCCCTTACCTGAAATACTTGGTTGTCTTACTTCTACACACTGCTGACAGATTAATCTTCTTACAACACAGCTATCATCTTATTATCCTATGCTTAAAAACCATCATTAGCTACTCACTACTTTCAATTATATCCTAATTACTTTACCTGACACTTGAGAACCTACATGACACAGAATTGAAGCAGCATGACCAAAATTCCACCTTAATAAAACTAAAGACTTCTTCCAACAAATGACCTAGAATTTTCTTAATCTCAATGGCTCTGCTGTTATTATTGATACCTGTAAAACACGGCTTCCAAGTCCAGTTGAGGAACTGATTTTCATCATTCTGGGCCAGGCTTAAATGTCAACTTCTTCCTAATAGTCTCTCTTTCCAAATTGGATGGGATTGCTCCTTCTGAACCACTGAAATATTTGTGTGGTCTCTTCTGACAGTTATTTTGAAATGACAGAAGTGAAAGTTTCTCCAAAATTGTAACCATACCAACATAAAAGAATTATCGCAGTTTTATTTTTTTTAATTCCCCAGCTCAACCTTAGTACCTCTGGTAGCATATAACACAGATCCTTGTAAAACTGAGCTCTCAAAAAACAGAGTAGACAGTCAATAAATACTTTCTTGAACTGTATTTAATTGTTATCCCAGATATAAATTTTGATGATTACGTTGAACCAAAATATCTTTCAGTTATATTCATAATGAAGTCTTCTTTCTAATCGTGCAAAGGACAACTAGGCCTTTATTAAATAAATGATTTGTAGTAAGTGGGCTGGGGATTTATTGTTACTGTCATGTTTTTTGGGTTTTTTTGTTCTGTTTTTGTTTTTTGTTTTTGTTTTTTTTTGTTTGTTTTTTGGGGTGTGTGTGTGTGTGTGTGTGTATACCCTCTCAGTGCTGCTAAAATCACCCTACCTTCTTTTTTCTCCTGGGCTTAAGGCAAGACCTATTTCCAAGTATAAAGCTGTTTAATAGTTTGGGGAAAAACTCTCCCAAGATGTTCATCTTAAACATGTCCAGTATGCAGCAGCTCTCACAAGTGTGTCACATATGATACCAGCAGGATGCCAATAGGTAGATTGTAACCTGTCGGTTCTGAATGAAATATGTAACTGACTCAAGCTGAGCACAAATTCATTGTCAATAAGTCAGTAGTTAACTCCGGGAGAAATGAATAGAGATGAGGGGATCAGCTTCCTTCCATTTTCTATAATCCACTTCTAGTCCACTTTCTCTATACTGACTCAAACCACTGTGTGTGTGTGTGTGTGTGTGCGCGCGCGCGCTCACGCACATGCACATATGCAGCCTACACATGGGTTGGCTGGATAATATTTGAAATGAGATTAGAAAGTACTGTAATTATTTTGTTCATGTAGAAATATGCAGAGAGCATCTGACCCCTTGTAAACAATGCAGTATGGGGGACTTAACAGAGGGCTCAGTTCTTCTTTGCTCATTAGCACCTCATTAAGCTATCCTAATACTAAAACTCTTGTTAATGCAAAGACTGCTAAGGAATGAACAGAGAAATGCCCCTAATAACAGTACCTTCATAATACTTGCCTCTGGTTACACTCTCCTCTCATCACTTTTAGTTTCAAAACACAACCAGTACTACAGGGCATACTTTCCTTCCCACATTGTGCTGTACAAAGCCATTGCATATTTAAATATGAAAAGTTTCATACCCTGCATGCTGATTTAATGCAGAAAAGGGAAGAGCTGCAATCCCAAATCTAAGTCCCTCTTGATATGCCAAGAGCATCAGGAGCAGAAAATGAGAAACTGAAAATTATCAACGGCAACACACGCCTATCCACCCGGAGTTTAAGCAACAGGCAAAGCGGCTATGGTGGGTTTCAGTTCTGCATCCACAGGTAAGGAAAGCAGTGGGTTTTAGCCCAAACAACATTTTATCACAACAGATTAACATCAGCAACTGCCATTCTCTGTGGAAAGCTAGAGATAAACAGGGCAGATTACTTTATTTTTAGTTTTTTAGGCAAATGGGCTGTGATTTTTTTTTTTTAGCAACTCAAGCCAGGTCTCCTGGATAAGTGCTTTCCATTCATCTAACTAAAAGCCCAGTGACAGAGATGAAGTGACCACACTTCGGGGAAGTGAGTGCATGGGGGTGGGGAGGAGGTTAAACAGTGACACCAAGAATGAGGACAAGAAAAGGCAGGATGGGACACAGGAGTGTCTCTTGAGTTGAGCTGGGTGTTTACCCTATCAGTGAGGGACCTGATGAAAAGGTATGTGAGTCCTCTTTAGTATCTTCCATTTAATACATGGTGGAGGATGGTAAACGTGTGTGCTGGAGCGGCTTGGAGAGAGCTTAGGAGGAGAAAGATCAATTGACCCCACTTATGGATTACTCATGTTTCCCAACTGATATGAAAGCACTGCTCCAGCAGAAGGGAGGGGACAGAAAGGAAATGACCACGTGTTACGTAGCTACTTTGTGAGCTTGTGCATTCTGGTGCCAAATGCTATACACCCCATTTCCCGTTGATTTAATTTTCACCACAATTCTAATAGGTCAGCATTAAAAGAAGAATGCTCAGACTCCCAATCAGAAGCAGTCACATTTTTGCAGAATTCAAGGATAGGGTCTCGGTTGCTGGTATGCCTGCCAACGGAAGAGAATGTGTGTAGGGATGCTGGTATTCAAGGGAGTGTGCTTCCGGGAACTCAGAACCAAATAGTATTTGATTTTTTCTGTTTCCCAAGGTTGGAGGCAGCTGGAGATGAAACTGTGTTTAAAATTATAATTTAGGTTGAAAACAGCAGGGTGAATCCTTTTTTTTCCTTAGTAAAATATAATCAGAGTAGTGTGTTATGCAGGCCTGCTTCTATTATAACGTGTGGTCGAGGAAAATAATACAAATAGAGGTCTATGTTCTCTTTATTGAAATAATACCATCATATTCTCCAAGAAGACCAGGTCTCACCTAGAATCCTCAATTCCCTGTTGTCTGTGTCTAAGGAAGGTAGAACTATAACAGATGTCCCTGACTCCTGGTCCTCACCTATGAATTTCCCTCCTTCTTGTCTTGTGCTGTCCTCAGTTCTACAACGCATCCTTTTGAGCATCCCTTACTCTCATGATCACACTCTTTGACAACCCCTGAAAACTTTCCTTGGCCAGCCCTTTCAAGGACAGACAGGAAGAAGCCAATGCAGACCCAGAAAATGGGTCTCGGCTTTTCTGGGCAGGGAGTTCTGGGATGCCAGGTGCATAGGGTGTTAGAAGGTGTCAGGCAAACATTATTTTAGTATGTTGACGCTTAACCCTCTAAGGAGAGATGTGTTTGTTAATGGACCAGACAAAATCATCTAAGTATGGTACCCAGTATAGAGCTCCTCTTCCCTGGGTCTAGGCAATGACTCACAAGATTGACAATCTACCTCAGTTAACGAGGTAGGGCCCCAAATAAAAAAAACAAAAACAAACACTGTTCAGCTAAGAAACCTCTACACTTCTATAAACACTGTATGGAACAGCAGAATTTTACATTTATTTCCTGGGTTGAGAAGACAGCATCATACATCTTATATCAAATCATTCTTGCCCACAGATAGTAACCTAATCAAGAGACAGGACATTTAATCATGGTTAGAAAAAAGTTTCTCCAAATAAATCTGGGAAATAATATATCTTTTGAAATCAAGTCATCTGAAATCAAGTCTGCTACTCACCATTTACTTGTGTGATTAGGTAAATGATTTAATTTATAGAAGTTCTAGTTTTCATAGCTACAAAAATAGAGCTAACATCACATATTTTAGGGTTGTTGGAAGAATTAGATTAGCCATTCCATATGAATACAGTTTCCCCTGTGTTTGAATATACATGGTAGATGCTAATATTAATTTCCCTTTCCCTCCCTCTCACCCCTATTTTCTTACCGTTACCTTTCTTAGAAAGCCCTTCAAATAAAGTGATGAAAAAATATATTTCATTCTTAGATTCTTGAGGGATGATAGTACACATTTTGAAACTATGTAATTCACTTTTCCAATAAAGAGAAACCACTTATCTGTGTTTATTGTCATATACTTACCCTTGTCTTGTTTTCTTTGCCCCTCCCTTACTAAAATACACATATATAAATCTAAACTCAACATAAAGGTATAAACTGGTTCAAATTTGTGCAAATATTATTAAATGTACAAGTGAGACAAGATCATAGAACTGTACATTTCTGTACATTTTTCGCCATGCCTTTATCATTTCTAACTACAGAAGGAGAACAAATTCATTTAATGCTGAGAAAGGGGAAATGGGAAATGATCTGACCATGGCCAGAGGCCACACACAAGATCTAGGTAGAGAAACATGAGGTAAATTGGTGTCATATTGGTGGTCCTACCTTTACCCCATGTGACCCCCTTTAAGATTTGGTGCCTTATTTGACTCTTCCCTTAGGATTTGCATTTTAGAATCTTCAATCTCATTGCTCAATATGAAGGGACAAAATGCTATGGCTTCTATTTGATCCTTCAGAATGCAAATCAATGATTCTTTAGGGCTCTGCATAAAGAAAAAATATTAAAAATACAAAATCTTGGCTTCCTGAGACCCTTTAACTTCTCTACCATACAAATCAATGCTTCATATTCATTTGGGAACCTGAACCATTTTTTTATGGGATACGCATTGTGCAGTTGCAGGCTGTTAAGCTTTAGTTCGGCTTGAGTGATGCTGCTCATGCATAAAGAAATGAAACAAGGCAGTGGAAAGATACAGATACATCTTCTAAACTAAAATGCATATACCATTCAGCAACTGCTACTCCTTATACCTCTCCCAGAGGAAATGGGAATTGACATATACATGCCACACAAGAGGTAAGGGAAGCAAAAAGAAACCGTGTTCACAAGTTCACCTGGGGATAAGCAAGAGATAATCACGTCTAGAAAACAAATTAGGGGGTAAGCAAGAAAGTCAAAAAACAATGGGGACAAAAAGCAGGCAATGCACAGACACTGAAATGCAAGAGGAAAAGGCTGAGAGAGAAATCTCAGTTGTAAAAGCATAACAGGGTTACAAACACAGGAGTCTTTGAGAAGGGGTGATGGCCTGTGAATACCACAAGGATGAGGTAATTAAAAATACAGAAAAGAAAGAAAGGAAGAGACTTCACACTAAGGTGGCTGGTGAGGAAAAAGGATTTGTTTACTGGTATTGGCATTCTTGAGGGGTGGCATTCCAATTCCCATGGACACAAAGTGGGAAATGTGAAATAGGGAGAAAGACCAAATTAAACACACAGAGAGAGGCAGCTACTGATGGAGGCGACAGTCTTTCTTCTCCCACATGCGGATATGCACACGTACACACACACGCTACAGTAATATTCATGGACTAGTCGGCAAAAGTTACAATCAGCAAGGGTATTTCTGCCTGAATGGCTTGTAGGGTATGATTACTGAATTAAATCTAATGAGACACAGAAAAGAGGCAGATCACAGGACAGAGTGAATTATAGTGTGGGTCTCTGGAAATTATAGGAAGTGTGCACCTTGGCAGTATTAGAAAATAGAAATGTGTGGTCCTCTCTTCTTCCATTTTTAGTGATACATGGATATTACTTGTGGACATTTCCATCTGAATCACACAGAATTCCAGGAAGAATGTTTCTTAAGTGACTTCTCAGAATCCACATTTGGGGAGTATGCTTACTGCCCTTCATATTAGCTGAAGCACAGAACTGGGAAGAGTTTGGACTGGTTGAAAAGAAATCAGATTATGACCCAAGAATATTTAAAAACCTAGGAAATGCATTTCTCAGCATTGATCTTGAATTTCTTCATGCCTTGAGCTTGGCATCAGCTGAGTGTTCAATGTGGTGGGATGCTGACAAGCTTTTGCAAGCCGGGGTATTTTCTCATCTATCTGCAAAAGTAGATTAGGCAGTTTCTGGGAATAGGAAGAAATGAGTAGATTATGGGTTAGATGTTCAACTTTCTCTTTCCTTCTTTCCTTTTTCATCCGTTCATTCTGACTGGGTTTTAAATTCCCTTAATCCTAATAGATTTCTATCCTTGTAGAGCAAGTTGATGTCATTTAGTTTGATTTAGCCTATTGACTACAGTAAGTTATTTCGTTAATAGAACATTTGTATGCATCAGGTGACAGGAATGCTCACAGACATGTAATCATACCACAACATGCACCCACACACAAGCTCATACACACACTCGTTCAATAAGACCGTGGGGTCGTATGAAAGCAGTTCTGCTCACCCCCTAAGACACAGCTAAGGTACAATTTTCTGCTTCTGCTCTCCCTTGCAGCACTGCCCTTCATATTCAAAGTTCTGCTTGGTAGAGTTCACAGGCCACAGCAGTTCGGGAATTAATTTCCATAATTATCTTTTTAACTTCCTCATTATAAAAGGCATCATCCCTGGATGGCAAGAAGCCAACCTGCTGACCCCAACAGGACAGTGCTCCACACAGACACCCAGATCCGCATGTGGCTCTTTTGTCTCCTTTCACATCCTAGTAGCCAACTGCAGGGATGCTGCATTTACTGTAAAATAGGATCCTCAATGAAATACTAATGTGAAATAATGACCCTCTGTAATAGTCATCATGGTGCCATGACTAGGGTGTGGACTTCATTTTGAGATAACCTTAAATTTGAATCGCAGCTCCAAACCTAGGAGCCTTGTCCCCATGAGAAAGTGAGTTGACTTGATTGAGCCTCAGTTTATTCCTCTGTTCATGGAGGATGATACTGTTGACCAGCTAGGACTGTTGTAAGGTTTAGAGAAAGTTTAGAAGTTTCTCCATATATGGTATGCTTGTTAATACACTAAGGGCTATTCCTTGGGAAGATTAGCTTAGTTGGGATATTTTGAAAGAAAGCCTTTTAGAGACAGGGAAACTATAGAATTCAGTGATGCAGTAAAAATGATGTTAGGGGTGTTTTGTTTTGCGTTTTTCCTTTTGAGTCTTGAGAAGAAAGGCAGTGTTAAGTGCTTATTACAACAACACTTACGTAATACCTTGTTATGTATATTTATACCTTACAAAGGAAAACTTACTTCCAAAATATTTTACTAAATTATATTTTGCATAAAGAGTTTCATTTAATCATTATGTGATATAATAAGAAATGTACTTGGTTTTTGTCCTGGAACAGAGCTCCTAAAATCTTTGGAATTTCCTGGGTGATAGGAAAGTCTTTAGTTCTTCATGTGATCAGACCTGAGTTTATGCAAATGAGATAACTTAGGGTGGAATCCCTAGCTAGCCTCAGGATGGGGCTGGTCACTTAAAGTGATTAAAGTGTTAGAACTTTCAGAGACACCTTTGAGAAGGGAAAGACACCAGAGATAAAATTCTTTAAAACAAAGAAATCTGCTCAACTTCTGAAATTGTGAACACATTCATGTGCGGGGGGTGGTGGTGTGCCTCAACTCCACCAGAGACATAAGCTCTTGAACTTGGGACACTTCCAGACTTCACCCTATGTACCTCTCCATCTGACTGTTCATTTGTATCCTTTTTAGTAAACAGGTAAGCATAAGTAAGCTGCCTTCCTCAGTTCTGTGACTTGTTTCAGCAAATTAATGAACCTTAGCAGGGGTCATAGGAACTGATTATAGCCAGTTGGTCAAAGGTTGGGAGGCCCGGGACTTCTGACTGTTGCCTGAAGTGGGGGCAGTCTCATGGGACTGAACTTTTTAACTTGTCCAAAGTTGTGCGAACTACAGATAGATACTGTCAGTATTGAAGTGAATTGTCGGACCCCCAGTTGGCCTTTACAGAATCAGAGTACTGGTTGTTGGTCCTGGAAAACACTTGATATTACCACAAACTTGTGAAGTAGCTAATAGTTTTTTTTATCTCCATTTACCAAAGAGTAAACTAAGGCTCACAGCAGGCAATACATTGACTGTGGGCACATACTAGCTTTGAGACTGCAATCCTGGCCATTGGATGTCTGATGCTAAATATGTTAAATGGCATCATGCCAACTCCTTGGTGGATGGTTTCATTTTAATAAATTATCATGACAATAACAGATCCTCACCAGTCTATTGTGATCATTATTTATGTGAACAAAAGAATGATGACTAGTGGAACTGGAGATGATTGGGGTAGACTTTGTTGAGAAAGAAAATGATGGAGAAATATGTAAAAGGATGTTCTAAGAGAAGGGAATGCCTTGAACCATTAATGCAAGGAGGAGAAAATAATATG